>NC_056744.1:952018649-952181149 GCF_019279795.1 Protopterus annectens
TTGCATATTGTTGGCCCTCACCTGAGGGGAAAGAGGAAAAAATATGTGCTCATTGGCATGAGGGAACAGAGCATCCAGGAATTGGTGCAGTATCCTGAATGCAGATGCCTGTGACACCCCCGTCATGTCCCCAGATGGTCTTTGAAAAGTACCTGTAGCTAGTATCATAAGGGCTACACATACTTTAGTTTCCACTGGGATGGGTTCACCTCTGTTAGCTCTGGCTCTGAGTTATGGGCAGCAGAACTCACTGAGCTCTTGTAATATGTCCCTGTCCACCATGTAGCACTGTAGTATCTCCAGCTCATGTAGCTCCTGGAAGGTTACCCTAGCATGATATGTCAGCAGCACCAGCAGCATTCACTTCAATATCTACCATACACAGATGCAGAATAGCTGCAGCACCACCTAGCATTATCTCAGTTAACATTTCCAAGTCTCTTCTCCAATGATTTAGAGTATTGAGGGAAAATCAGAATGTAGGGTGTATGCATACTTTATACAGTTGTGGTGTAGATCCACCATGTGGGATTGGATAATTATTATGTGGGTCTATATTAAATCAGTGAAAACCCACTTCAGTGAATGGCATTTCATTGGAAATGCCGTCCATCAAATTCCACTCTTTTGGGGAACTGCATCCCTCACACCCCCAGCTAATTATATATACCAGCTCCAAGATTACACTAAAGTGAGGAAAGGATAGATTTTCTAATCTTCATTGTACAACAATCTCAGTATGAACAGTTCAACAAATGTCATGTTCGATGCAAGTTGACCAAAAATGCCATTCACTGAACTGAATTTTTGATGCTCTATTATAGACCATATGATACAGTTCACCTGCTTAGGATATAATTGACATGATTTGAAGGCCCTACTTTATTCCCAAAGCAGCACTATGTGCAGTGTCATGCAGCATAGCTTATATAAAACTATATATTAATAACTAAATATATCTAGTTTCCATTCATAGCTGGCTACTTCATGACTTTGACGTTGGTGGACTGATCATGCAAACATGCTAAGCAATTCTAAAACCATTTGCAGCAAGCAGCATACTGTGCAAAAACGTGCACTCAGCACGAAATATCCTAAAAGTAACATGACCTCCCCCATGTCATTCACATCCAGTGGGAATATAAACACCATGTAGGAACCTACATAAAGCGGATATATGGACACGGCTGCTCCCTTTAGCGATTCAACAAATCCATAGCATTAACACCTCATTTGCGTAATATTCATGCTGACAGCCTGGAAACTACACAGCTCATAGCCATGTAAGCTGGATAACAGCACAAATCCATGATTGTACAGACCCGAAGAAAGGTTTTACAGTACATTTGTCTCAAGTACATTATAAGTGGTATTTTATAATTTTTTTTTATGTTAAGCATGTTTGCGCAGTGTGGCACATAGCACAAACGTGGAAATTATTAAAAAGAATTATTAGTTTCAAATAATCCCAACTGTTTTCAGACATCCATAATGTATGTTTTGCACATTTACGTATGTGATCTTACCTTTGCAAGAGAATTATATCCATGTTTGTCGACTTTTAAATCCCCTTATTTCAGTATAGACTCCTGTACACAGAAAATTTCCACGTACACTACTGACAAGGACACAGAGTCTACACAGATGCATTATGTCTTGTTGGATCACTCCACCTGGCTAATTTGCATGAAATTCAGCCACTTAAGCCAAAATTTGCATTGCACAGAAGTTTTCCATTTTGCAAGTGCTTGCGCGCCACTATAAGGGGTTTACTGAATCTAAAACTATTCATGCCTGTGTACACATTGGGGCATGATGCGCACATGGTAAAAATTTTGTGTTAGCTTTACTGAATTTCCCTGTTTGTTTATTTTACTTTTGTACAGTGGGGAGATGTTTAAATGCTTTTTACTGTGTTTTTATAGGCAAAAGTGATTTTTTTTTAGCTTCTTTCCTGTTTTACTGACCATTACTGGTAAACTTCCTGGGGAAATGTGTGCTGTTTTTGGTTTGACCATGGAACAACCTACTAATCCATCAGTTGGACCTTCTTCCAAACACAAAAAGTGAATGAAGCATCCATTTGTCATCTCAGCAGGCTGGTAATTTGCCACAGCTATGGGTGAGTGCTGCTGTGGTCAGAGCTAGCTCCTTGGAGATTCATCTTTTTCCTCAAGTCCTTCAAGTGTTGGCCGTACAACCACCATGGAGGGTGGGTAATTATCTATGTGTTTGTGGCTTCTTGGGTCACCACAGTGGGTAAGGGAGGGACATTTTTGTCGGTCATGAGAAAAGGGGCCAGCAATGTATACCTACTTAGCCAGAATGTAATGCTCTTCCCTGAGGAAGCTGCTGCAAATAATACTAGGTCTGATTTCACCAATTTTCCTATCAAAAAGAGACAGAGAACTGAACAGTTAATTTCTCTGTTTCGCTTGACAGAAGTAATTTATTAGGCTTGACTCAGGATCTTATGTAGGCAATTGACCTTTCTCGTAAGATGGTGTCTGGTAAAATAAAAAGGGATTCCTTTTTTCCCTGAAGAGGTTCAAGATATAGAAAGAGAATGTGAAAGCGCAGATACATTTTTTCTCCTCAGTTTTCTGATTCATATTCTTATGGTATCTAAATCATCCTGTAAGGAGTTCACCTTTTCTGAGATTATTTCCAGAATGAGCCAATACTTTCTGTGGGACAGCACTGAGGTTTCTCAATCCCTCAAAAATACCCTATATTGTAACAACTGGAATTTCCAGAACCCTCACCCATTCCCCAGTGCTGTGAGCATTGCAGGATGTGTTTGCAACAGCCTAGGTTGCTCTGACAGCCAATCTTTTGCATCTAAGAAAGCAGGTAAAATACAGAAAGTTCCTCAGTCTTGCAAGTTTTTATACACTGATCCTAGACCTGTCCCAGCAACTATAATTTAGTTAACCCAGCTGTTTCTAAGCATTTTATTAATTCTAATCCTTCCCTTTCTGACAAGAATGATAAATCTATTGATACATTTGGAGAAAACGTATATGCTTCTGCAACTTTGATTTTTATTTTTCTGAATTGTCTAATTGTGACAGTATGAGGAATGTTTTGGCTATAGTTTTCTCCTGTGAGGAGGAAAAAAATCTGCTTTTTGTAGTCTAGTTTCTTCTGTTTCTCAGGTTGCTACTCATTGTTTGAAGTATGTTTATGACTCAGTAGATACTGCTTCCATGGATCTTGCCACTGGTACCATTTTGAGGAAGTTTGTTTAGCCACATTCCCCAAACTACCAAGAAGATGTCAAACATGAAATCTTGAAGTTTCATTTGGATAGAGATTTCGTTTTTAGATCCTCTCCTGCAGATGTTATCAAACATGTGATAAGAGGGGGAATCTCTTATACTTTTCAGCCCATCTGTAAATTCTCCAAAATTTTTTTTTTATCCTCTTGTCCAGTTTTGGCAAGAAACAAAGTAAACAGAGTCAGCGGAATGCTAGAAAGCAGATGTTTAAAAAAGTGGAAGGAATATTCAAAAAAGAAAGCAGGGCCCTTCAGGTGAAAACACAGTTAAACAAGTCAAAATGACTGCATAATGAGCCCCCCACTCACCCCCATCCTAACAGTCCCTTACTTCTTTCAGAAAATTGCAATAGGAGGAAATTCCTTCTTCCCAAGGAATTCTTCCTCATCCACCAGACCAAACCTTTTCCCTCCTGTCCTACATCATATGCTGTATGCACAGGTAATGGAAGATGTTTCTTCTCATTTGGGAAAAGGAATTTATTCAAAAATGTTTTTAGTGCTAAAGATAGATAATGCTTTGAGACCAATTCTGGATCTTTCTTTCTTTCTTTCTTTCTTTCTTTCTTTCTTTCTTTCTTTCTTTCATAAGTCTGTGATAGTGTCTAAGTTCAATATGCTTTCCTTTCAAAACATGTTACCCCTTCTTCCCCATTTGAGGAGTATCCTTACATTTATAAGATGCTTGTCATAGTGTTCCTGTTCATCCAGATTTCAGGTGTTTCTTATACTTTTCTGGGCCTGGATCACATTATCACTTCTATATGTCACCCTTTGGACTATCCACTGCTCCAAGAGTGTTAAAAATGTTTCTAGCTCTATTGTACCCCATTGCAGCTTACAGAATATCCACATGTCCATTTTTGATGGAGTGCTTATCTTTGCAGGGTCTTTTTCAAAGTGTCTGTAATTTCTCTCCTAGGTAACAGATCTCCTACAAAGCTAGAATTCCAACAGAATATTCAAAAGTCTTTTTTGACTCCATTATGCAGGATTGTATTTCTACCTGATTGATACATCAGTAAAAGTAAAAAAAATATATATTTAGATTTATTAAGGTGGTTTTCCACTCAGACCTCTGTTGGAGCTAGGGAATACCTCAAGATTCTGGGTCTCATGGCATCCATGATTCTTATGATATCTTTTTCAAGGCTCCATATGAGTAAGATACAATGGTATCTGAAGTCACTTTGGCTCCAGCATCAGTACTCGCTATCTTTTCAAATTTCGGTTTGAGGATTTGTGAAAGTAGAAATCACTTGTTAGAGACATAAAATATCCCAGATTTTAGGTATCCCATTCTCTCCTCCTGCTCAGAAGCAGGCAGTATCTACAGATGCCTCAGACTCTGCTTTGGAGATCAGTGCAAGAGGGATAAAAGTGCAAGGTCCCTTGGACAAGACAGATAGACAAAAGCACATAAACATAAAGGAAATGCTACCTCTTATCAAGAATCTTCACTTTCTGATTCATCTGAGGTCCCCAGCCCCATTTCAAGTGATTATTGACAACGCTACAGTGATGTGGTACATAAATTTGTAAGGAGGAACCTTATTCCCTTTGCAGAATAGCTATGTTAGCTTTGGATATAGCTTCGTAACATAATCTTACTCTACAGGCATCTTACATTCAGTCAGAATAAAACTGTATGGCAGACAATATGTGCAGTACAAAGTCAGACCCTCACAAATGGAAACTAGATCATGGGGGTCTTCCAAGATTTGATCCATCTCTGGTAAATCTCTAAACTAGATCTTATTGTTGTCTAAACAATCGACTGACAACATTCTGTTCCTGGACTCCATGCAAGAAGGCCTGAAAGACAGATGCCTGTTTTTCTCCTTGGTTAGGAATATTCTTGTATGCTTTTATACTCTTTCCAGTGATATACGTGGTATATCCAAAAATTCAGAAAGACTCCCCAAAGATCATTGTGCTGATTCCCTTCTGACTGAGACAACAGTTGTTCTCCTTCTTTGGGAATTAGCCAGGGGTATTTACCACCAGCTTCCTCACAGACTGGATTTACTCAGACAAGATAAGGGGTGTTTGACACATACCAACCCCAAACAGTTACAACTGACTGTCTGGATGATAGGGCCTTAATAACGTTTAGGCACATATTTTCTGAGAATATGCACCAGATAATAATGGAGACAAAAAAAACTTTTTCTAGAAAATTGTATATTATCAACTGGAAAAGGTTTTCTTGTTGATGCCAACAAAACAACGAGCTCCCATTCAAGGCTAGTGTTTCTCTGGTTTTACAAAATTTCTGTGAGTTATTATCCAATAGCTCATCTTACTCCTCTATCAAAGTTCATCTGTCAGCCATTTTAGCATGTCTACTCATGGATCCTACACTTTCAAAGCATTCTCATGTCATAATTTGTTTGAAAGAGGTATCACATAAGAAGTCTGCATGAAAACCGGACATTCCTCCTTGAGATCTTAAGCCTGTGTTAGAGAAGCTAACACTTGCTCCATTTGAAAAAGATAAGCTGGCTCACTTGAGGTTATAAACATGGAAGACAGTCTTACTTACTGATTCTGACCAGTAAAAGAAGACTAACTACACTGCATGCTATTATTGTGGGTCAGCCTTATCTCATCTTCCAGAGACAAGGTGTCTTTGATAAATAATCTTTCTTTTATGCCTAAAGTGGTATCTAAGTTTACTTTAAGCTAACATATCCATTTCTGTAGGTTTTTTCCTAAATCCAACAATGAAGGAGAAAGGATAATTTGTACATCGGATGTCCACAAACAACTCAGGTATTATCTTGTTCAACGCTTTTACTGCAGAGCAACAAAACACAAGTGCTTTCACCAAACAGGCATCATCAGGTGTATTACAAAAGCACTAACAAATACACCCCTATTTATACATCAAATGTCACATGATACAAATTCAAATTTAAAACCACAAGTTTAAAGACACAACACATATAAAAGACATATACATATAATTTAAAAACATACATAAATAATGCATACTAAAACTATACTTCAATACTAATAACTACCTTCTTAGGGGGTCTCTTCTTTAATTTGGGTACTAATGGAACTGATTCATTAAGCACATGTCCTACATCAGCCTTGAACCTCACTATCCATGAGGATTCCAAATCCTTGGTCTTAGCACGTATATCACCCTGCCTCACATTGTCATAAACCTTAGCAATTACTAAAAATTTAAAACCATGACTAGAGTCAGTACTCAAAACATGCTTTGCCAATGCAGTAACCACATTACCTTTATTCATATGGTAGATATGTTCTCTTATGCGTTCTCTGAAGGGACTGTCAGTCTTACCTATGTAAAACTTTTTGCATACAACGCAGTAAGCTAAATAAACAACATGTGAGGTATCACATGTAGCTGCTATTGTGAAATTATAACATCTACCTTGGTCGGGATGTTCAAATTTGCAACTGCTGTCAATATATACACACCAGTTGCAATGACCACATAGTTTAGTTCCAACTAAATGAGAATTCCTATTAACATCCTTTGGGTAACACAATCTACTTTTCAGTGACCTACTGTTCTTATATAAAAAACACAGCACTTCAGGTATGTGCCTAGAGATATCATTATCAGTTCTAAGGACACCCCAGTGTTTTTAATGATATCCTTGTAACAATCTATATCACTAGTGTAAGTAACTTTAAACCTCAAACCAGTGTTATACTTATTTTCTCGCCTCCTAACAAACTCACTATTACCTGTAGAAAAATATGGTCTAGCTTCATTCATCCTTTTATCAAAAACCTTAACTGCGTTGTTTTGGATAAGAAATTCCTCATAACCTCTCTCCTTCAAACTCATCTTCACGTTATCAACTTCACCAATAAAATCACTATCTCTAGCATTTAATCTTGAAGCTCTATAAAACTGGTTGGAAGCCGCCACACTTCTAAAAACATAGGGAGGTTGAAGACTGTCCCTATGTAATAGATGATTCACATGACAGTCTTTCCTGTGCAACTTAGTGTAAATAACACCAGTTTCATCCTTAATGACCGAGATATCTAAGAAATCCACCGCTAATTCTGAGGAGTGAGATGTAAACTTCAAATAACAGGTACTACTATTCACATATTCCATAAAGGAAGCAAATATATCAAGGTCTCCCGTCCACAAAATAAATAAGTCGTCCACAAATCTATGAAAAAACAAAACATGTTGATTGAATGGCCCATTAAATATATGGTCACACTACCAAACGACCATAACAGCATTGGCATAGCTATTGGCACAAGAAGTGCCCATAGCCACGCCATTGCATTGTTTGCATATTTGCTCACCAAAAGCAAAGATATTGTGCTCAAGCACAATCTCCAACAGTTTCACCAACAATTGAACCTTGTTAGGGGTGTAATCTGTAAACCACTGCAAAAATTGAGTCACTTTATTAAGGCCATCTAAATTGGGTATAACATTAAATAAAGACACCACATCCATAGTAACAAAAACCACATCATCATTCAAACTATTAAGGGCATATTCATGCAAGTCTCTAAGAAAATGTTCGGTGTCCCTTAATACATGTGTTAATTTATTAATACCAGGTCTCAAATGTTTCTCTATATATATATAGAAATAGTCTCAGTGCACCAATTTCTACCAGAAACAATAGGTCTAAGTGGTGGAACAGACCCATCTTTGTGTACCTTCAGGAGACCTTGTATAACAGGAGCAGTAGGTTTATTTATATAAAAATATTCCAAAAGATGACTATCAAAAAGATTCATATCAAACATACATTTAAGTAAAATCTGCATATCATGTATAATTGTATTGACTTGAATGCGAGTTAATGTCTCATAAAATAACTCATCATTTAGCAATGCCTGCATTTTAAACATGTACCAGGTCCTATCTAATACCACTATTGGTCCGCCTTTATCCACGGGCCTGATAATGATATCAGTATTGTTCTACAACCCCTTCAGTGCATTGAACTCATCTTTAGGAAGATTTTGCTTCTTCTTGTAACAAGCACACTTATTAGTATTAGCCTCATTCAAAGCATACACATCTTGTATGACTAACTTCTCAAATGCACCAATAAGAGGATTAGTTTTAGGTAAGGACAAACTGGGCTTAGAAAAAATGTTACTTTCTGCATTAGCAGCACTTTCAGAATTATTAAACATTACTTTCAACCCCAAATTCCTAGCAAATAATTTAACATCAAAAATGACATCCGTAAAATTAGAACAAGTAGAGGGTATAAATGATAACCCTTTACCTAAAACTCTCAGTTCATAGTTCATTCCCACTTCTCAGAATTAGCAGTGGATTTCTTAGATGTCTCTGTCATTAAGGATGAAACTGGTGTTAATTACACTAAGTTGCACAGGAAACATTGTCATGTGAATCATCTATTACATAGGGACAGTCTTCATCCACCTTATGTTTTTAGAAGTGTGGCTTCCAACCAGTTTTATAGAGCTTCAAGATTAAATGCTAGGGATAGTGATTTTATTGGTGAAGTTGATAATGTGAAGATGAGTTTGAAGGAGAGAGGTTATGAGGAATTTCTTATCCAAAACAACGCAGTTAAGTTTTTTGATAAAAGGATGAATGAAGCTAGACCATATTTTTCTACAGGTAATAGTGAGTTTGTTGGAGGCGAGAAAGTAAGTATAACACTGGTTTGAGGTTTAAAGTTGCTTACACTAGTGATATAGATTGTTACAAGGATATCATTAAAAAACACTGGGGTGTCCTTAGAACTGATAATGATATCTCTAGGTATATACCTGAAGTGCCGTGTTTTTTATATAAGAACAGTAGGTCATTGAGAAGTAGATTGTGTTACCCAAAGGATGCTAATAGGAATTCTCATTTAGTTGGAACTAAACCATGTGGTCATTGCAACTGATGTGTATATATAGACAGCAGTTGCAAATTTGAACATCGTGACCAAGGTAGATGTTATAATTTCACAATAGCAGCTACATGTGATACCTCACTTATTGTTTATTTAGCTTACTGCGTTGTATGCAAAAAGTTTTACATGGGTAAGACTGACCGTCCCTTCAGAGAATGCATAAGAGAACATAGCTACCATATGAATAAAGGCAATGTGGTTAGTGCATTGGCGAAGCATGTTTTATGTACTGACTCTAGTCATGGTTTTAAATCTTTAGTAATTGCTAGGGTTTATGAGAATGTGAGGCAGGGTGATATATGTACTAAGACCAAGGATTTGGAATCCTCATGGATAGTGAGGTTTAGGGCTGATGTAGGACATGGGCTTAATGAATCAGTTCCATTAGTATCCAAATTAAAGAAGAGACTCCTAAGAAGGTAGTTATTAGTATTACAGTATAGTTTTAGTATGCATTATTTATGTATGTTTTTAAATTAAATTTATATGTCTTTTATATGTGTTGTGCCTTTAAATTTGTGGTTTTAAATTTGAATTTGTATCATGTGACATTTGATGTATAAATAGGGGTGTGTTTGTTAGTGCTTTTGGAGTACACCTGATGATGCCTGTTTGGTGAAAGAGCTTGTGTTTTGTTGCACTGCAGTAAAAGTTTTGAACTGGATATATCAGCTGTCTCTGCGTCTTCCTATTCGTTTGTTGCTGGAATTTTTACTTTGGACACAGTAAGTAAGCCTTTTATAGTGGTAGTAGTTTTTGTAGTTTTATCAGGTAGTATCTTAACAGAAAAAAAAAACTTTCAGAATTTCTTGTGATTATAAGAAAAATGAACAACCTGTGTGAAAGGAGACTATTTCTAAATGGTTGTATCAAGATATTACCTTTTGTTATTTGTATCCCAACAAAACTATTCCAGGGAGAGTCAATGCTCATTCTACCTGGGCCTTGGCATCATCTGTGGCTTTTTGGACTCTAGTGGCAGTATTCATAGTTTGAGGCTGTGGAAGTGCATTTGTGCACAGTGGAGCTACATGAATATGCAAATAATGCCTGTGTAACATGGTCGTGTTGAATATAGAAAAGCAAAGCAACTTCTGTAATCATGCCCTTTTTTTGTAAATGTTGTGCAAAGTTCATCCTTTCATATGTGTGAACTACTTCACAGAATCATAAATGGTATGTGTCTTGGCATATTGCGGGAAAGCATGGCTGAGTGTAGTCACACTGAAAGCATTATAGCAAAACTGTGGATTGAGCAGCAGCTAGAAGTTTTTTTTTTTTTTTTTAAAGTAAGGGGGGTTTAGAATTTTTTCATATTAGGGTATCCTTTTGTGGATATCCTGATGGTTTCATTAAAGAATACAAAAGGGGTGATATGACAGATTGGAAAAAAGAAAGATAAATCAAAGAGGTGAGCACACAAAGGAAACACCAAGAGAGTTTGAGCTGAAGGAGGTGGGAGATGATGGGCATTTTGTTTTTGTCAGGGACAGACCCCCACTATTTTTGATTTTTTTTGTTTTTGTTAGAAGATAGTATGGGATAATAGAAAAAAGGTGAAGGAGAAACAGTAAGAGAAGAAGGGCTGAGAAGTCTTAACTCTGTACCCAGTCCACAGAGCCTCAAACATATCCACTGCCAGACACTGTTGCAGTGGAGGTCCTCGATGTTGAGGAGTAGGACCCTGAGTTGGCATATGGGTTGGCACCAATTGGGTAAATGTTTCTTCTACATACTGAAGAGAGGCTTCAACTGCCTGAATTCTCTTGCCCTGTACCTCTACCAGTACATCCTCAGTCAAACTCCAAAGTCCCCATTCAGTGAGGCTTTCCAGGCTACAATATGCAAGAGTGACTAAAGAACCAGTGCCTCCACTCTGATCCTGTGAGGACATCCCCAGATGGACAGAGGGTGATATCTTCCTAGCCTAGGATGTATGTGTCCGGTCTACTCCTCAGGGACTTGAACCTATATAAAAGAAAAATAAAATGGGGGAGAGGCAAAACAACAAAGGAAAAAGAAACATATAAGCAAAATAAGCAAAAAAAGAGAATAAAAAGGGATGGGAAGAGACAAACCGCAAAAGCACAGTGAATCCACGCAATACTGTTGTAATGCAAGATAGCAACTCAATAAACCTCTGAGAAAATATCTTTATTGAAGTAAACTTGTGCATGGGAAATGCTTATGCATGCTTGTGATTCATTGAAATGGCAAGGGATTTTTTTTTCTTTAGGAAGGGTTTTGTGTTTCAGTTCTGTACTTTTCAAAAACATGTTACAGTGCACACACATCAAACAGGAAAGAAATCATGAAATACTGCAGTTAATCATCATCAAAAATAACAGTATAACATTTTTCTTGATCTGTTCCTGTCTTCATTTTCATTTTTTTTTCAGCTGCAAAGGTATAATAAGTCATTTGCAATATTACCACTGAAATCAGTTTTAAAGGCATTGCTGTACTACTTATGATACCCTAAATCATATGTAATAATTTGTAGTATGATTAGTCAGGTAATAAATATTTTATGGACACCTGTTATTCTTACAAGAAGATTCTGCCAGCCTTTTTTTCTTCTTCATCTCTTTTCCTATTGGGAGCTATGTTGGAACTCTTCTTCAGCTAGAAGTAAAAGAGAGAAGGTTAATCTTCTTTATGTGTACTTGAATGTTTTCCACATTTACACATATATCTTATATTCTTTGTAATCATTTCTTTATCTTTTCCTATCTTGATTTTAACTGTCGAATGCATACAAGTGCGTATTATTAAAATAAAGTAATTAAATAATCTACTGAATTATGTAGGGTACTAAAGAAGTATGAATTTATTCCTGATTTGTGTTTTAAAAATTGCATGTAACACTCTGTGGAATACCTGAACTGCAAATGCTGAAATGCAACAATTCAAGGAAGTATGAATTCCCTTTTCTGCAGAACTGTGTCTAATATACAGCACGGAAGTAAAACAGCTTGTTCTCTGAAAAGTTTTCTATTATTCATTATTTCAGCAAAGTAACCTCTACCACCCTCCCCAACAGTCAGTCTGACTAGTGTGTGGTGAGTATCATGTCAGCCATGTTGTACATACCGTAATACTTATGAAAAGACAATTAAATTCAAAAATTCATTTTACTTATGTTTAGCTGTCTCTCGCAAATCTTTCCTGTTGTAATAATTAAAAAAAGTCTTACCTGAGGGATTCAATAAATTCTGTGTAGGTTTTGTGCAGAGCCTACACAGAATGTTTTCATTTATGTGATGTTGCTCATCACGCGGTATTGCGCCATGCAATTAATGAGGCACGCCATGAGTAAGCAAGGTTTTGCGGCTTGCACCATTGTTGCTGGCCATGAAACCTCTAATGTGAATGCTTATCATACCTCTCAAACTGTTAGTGCAAGAAATTTAGACAAAGACTAAAATCATGGGTGGAAAAAGACCCAAAAATACTGACAGACTTTAAATATTGTTCTTAGAAAGTAACAAGAATAACAGGATCTATGTTAGCATGTATGAAAACTCAAATGTATGTCATTATTTATTGAATTCAGTATTCAGTGATTTTCCATAAAACCACAAATTTTACAAGCAACAGCCCAAAAACATGAAACAAAAATCTGGACAGTTGAGAGGTATGATGCGGATAGCATTTCTGTGTAAGGCTGCTGGCTGTGAAAGTGGATTTTATGACAGCATGGCAATTACATTTCTCTTTCTTGAGTTTTCTTCATTAAAATTTGTTTGGGGCACTGCCATAGATTGTTTTTCCACATTTCAACCATTTCTCCAATTTTTTTTTTTTTTTGAGGAGGGAGTGCAGTGTTTGCACAATGTGCTGCTTAGCACAAACATGTTTGGCTGTGTTCATTTGGTTTGTTTGAAGCATGGCAGTGCACAAACTGAGCAAATGGACCACCCAGGTACAGACAGGACCCAGACAGCCAGAAACATAAACAGGATGTATTTAATTAACACTACTGACCATCACACAAACACAGAAAATGGTGTTGTACTGCGATTAACAGTGAAAACTTTACAATAAATAATAAGAGAGGGAATGTCATATGAGTAATTCTGTGGCAGTAGGTCGTAAGTGTAGGTCAAGAGTGCAGATCGTCTTGGGTTCTAGTACAGAGTGTGCAAACTTTGTTTTTCTGTTGTGACAATGCAGATTATACCAATGAAGTGCAACATACACAACTGTTTTCTCAACCTTTTTGTGCAGCTGTAAGTGTAGGACTACTGCACACATGGTCCAGGGTTCAAATACAGCATATTTTATACACTTTTAATGTTGTTCCACTTCACATTATGGTCACTTTCACTTATACCACTTGATATAGTATAGCTGATATTAATATTTATATGTATAAGGGCTAAGACACTAATATTTGTCAGTTATTTACCTATTTATTTATCTATGTATTGACAATTTATTATCACAAGTATGCATTTGTGTATACTGTGTACTATGTTCATGCAAGTATATTTGTGCTATCTAGACTGGCATGGCCTTGCCATTTGGCTAACACATTTACACAAGTGCCTGTACATCAAATAATTTTTATTTTTATTTTTTTATTTTACATTTGTTGACTGGAATAGTCTGACTGGATGCATGTCCATTTTCAGCGAAGGCCCGGGGAGAACAGCTCCAAGGGTAAGCAGATACAGCATTACATAATACCAGCATTACATATTACAAACAGACTATTTACAGAGATTACATAAGTAAGCAAGTTAAACAAGTTCCACAGGCTACAGTTAATCCTGAGCACAAGTCAGGATTAAATTAAATTACACAGTAAACTGGTTAACAGATTTTTACACATTCTAGAGAGAGTTAGCCAGGCTTGATAAATTGACTTTGAAATTGCATTGTTTGCCAATCTTACACAATGCTTACTATCAAGCAAACATGTTGCCTGGTAGTGTGCACCCTCAACTACCATGTTTGTGAGATGCTAAGCAATGCATAACTTTTTCAAATGTTGCAAAACCAAAAAGTGTGCACTCTCAGTAAGTATGATATGTGCAATTGGTGGGAAAACATCAGGATACAAAATGCATTTGGTGGGAAATGCTCATTCTGCATTGGCCTTGATCTCTGGTACTCATGTTTGGTGCTTGTGGTGAGACAGTGTGCTTCTGAGTGCAGAAGTGGGGTGTTCAGGAGTCCAAAGTGTTTAGTGGACTCCTTGTCAATGTGCATAGGCTCTGGTTGTGGCAGTGAGTCTATTTAGGCTCAAAATACAAATCTGAAGCCTGGAGTAGTATTACCATGGCTTTGATTAGTGCTAAAAGTATTCCCTGCACTGGTGAACAATGCCAACATCATTTTGATGACCTCTGGAGTAGGAAGCAGGATTGGAGAATTTAGTACGTGGAACAGAAGTCTGACTTATACAGAGGTGCAGGTGAACTTATAGTAGTTGACATCAACAGGCCATGTGAGAAAGAAGAGGTTGGGAGGCCTGTATGAAATGGATGTGTAGGGATAAGGAACTATCAAAAAACTGGCTATCCATGCCAGTGGTGATGTAGCTGTGGGATACCACATATACTCTGCTACCTAGTGACAAACACACGCACACACACACACGCACACACACACACACACACACACACACACACACACACACACACACACACACACACACACACACACTCAACTGAAGTGAGAACAGAACCATTACCTATCTAAGTTCACAGACTAGAGAACACAGTACTTAATGCAAGCACCATGACACAAGTCTGATTTATATGAGTGCAGGTGAACTTATAGTAGACAACATCAGCAGGCCATGTGAGGAACAAGGGCTTGGGAGGCCTGCATAGGCACAAAGCTTCATAGCATCACATGAGGCTAAAAGCCTAATACCACTAAGCTATTTAGAATCCTAGCTGTATAACAACACAAGTACCTTTAATGAGCATAGTTGGATGTTCGGGTTTAGCAGAGCAAGGTTGTGACCATCACCAACTGACCCTGTCCATGAGGGATCACACAACATTATATAGTACACTTTGTGGTGCGGTTGATATATATGTGTGGAAAAAAAACTGAGTCCCCAGGGTTGTAGTACTTGCTTGGGGGGCCCGACACATGTATTGTAAATATATGACATTGGGCTCTTAGTTTGCAATGTTTCCACATGTAGTTTTATGTTATACTAAGGGAATGGACAATAAACACCAATAATAAAGTATCATATACACAGATCCATAGTGTAGCAAGCAGCGGATTGGCACAGTGGTTAACTAAGTGTACACACATGCAAGATACTTTTCTTTGTGAATAGGTAAGCACTGTGCAAATGCGAGCTGCATTGCTAATGGCTGACAGTTAGTAGTATCCATTGTAGAACCCTGTACTATCTGTACACCAGGCCAGGTTTTCACAATGGGTAAGAGCATTAATTGAATATATAAGTTTTCTATTTTTGGCTGTCTGCTTCCTAGGTGGTACAGTATTTTTTCATATGTCCACAATGTTTCACTTCACGCTATGTGCACCTTTGCACACATTTGCACAAAATTGACATTACTTTCCTCTGTTTTCATGATATCATGCAAACATGAAGCATAACAAGTTAAGGAAAGGTTGCACTCCCTGTACTCGAACCCAGGACCATCTATACACTAGCCCTACACGTACATGTGCTGCCACAGAAATAGATATATGGCAAATATAGTAAAAGCTGCAATTTACTCCTCTGTTTATTGTGGATGTACTAAGAGCAGCATCGCACAAACAATGACAAAAACATTTAAAAAATTTACTTAAAGTGGACAGAGATGACACATTTTAAAACAAAATTCAGAGGATAAGACAGAATTTGTGAATTGTGCACTGCTTATATGCACTTTCACCCTTCACATAGCTACATGTAAATCTCTATAAGTGTAACCTGACACACACACACCCCTTTTGTCATTATTCACTGTTGACTTCCATTGGAAACTAACACTGTGGAAGTGCCTACATGAAGGGTCTATATTATATTGCATGCTCAGAAGGGCAAATGGCATATAATCGACCCCATATAAGCAAAAGCTTACAATGCCAAGGGGAAAAAAATCGCTGTTCTGAAACAAACAAAAAAACTGAAAAACATTACATAATAACTCTGAGATCACACTACAGTGCCGAAAATGGCAAAGTAGTGAATGTGGCCAAACAAATTCTTTCCCAGGGAAAGAATTCGCTGAAAAGCCGCTTTGATCTTTTGCGTTTTCACGCTTTTCAGTTCGACAAAGACACATTCGACAACCTGCATCTTTGAAACAGGATACCACTGCGAGTACACCAATAAGTACTTCCACCTAATATGAGCGGAAAATAACAAAGCACTATTTGGCTGGTGAACCACACACTCGACTTTATTACAAAAACGTGTAGAGAACTGTTTTTAAAAAACAGGTACTAAATAAATATAACAAGTCTATTTCTAAAATATGAGTTGAGCGCTTTCACCCAGCATATCCAGGCTTCATCAGAACTAATTCACTATTGATATAGTAAGCTATTTTATGCCTTTTTTGGTGCCAAACTGCAATTTGAAAATTTAAAGTGACACTAATACAATTTCATGAATTTTACCACCAAAATCATTAAATATTCATTTAAAAAACTATCCAAATATGAAAAATATACGCAGGAAAATGTATATAAAAATATGAGATATAAAATAATATTGTATTGAATGCATAACACCCAATATAACAAAATTCATTACTTAAAAAATATCCTAACAATTCTAATATATATTGAAGTAATACATACTTTAGTCACAAATTACTACTTTAGTCAAAAATGACTAAGTATTGTATATTTGATTTAAAAATCTGCATATTTGACTGCGTAATAGGGAGCCTACATGATGTGAACACCCTTACATGGTTACTAATTTTTGCGTTTTAACAATTCTAATTAGTTTTGACCTCATTTGCATCTTCACCGTGCTAACAGCCCTGGATCTACATGGTTGGTAGCCATGTAGGCAGGGAAACTCCAGGGGAGCCCAATGTTGGAAACACAAGAGTGGGCATTATTTTGCTATATATCTGCACAGAGGAATACAGTTTTTGATAAAACTTGACTATATTCTGTCTGCTACATACTGCATATGCTTACATGACAGTATGATTAGTCTGTTTCATGGAGTTTACACTTTTACCTATCTACATTAGTTATGAGTATATTCATTTGGGGGTGGGGGAGTGAAACTTCATTTTTGTCATGGCACTTAAAAACAGAACTGTTGCTACTGTTAATCTAATTTTCTACTTTCCGTGTGTCTGGTATTACATGCTATGGTCAGTTCTGCAGAAATCTAGGGACTTTTACTTGCTCTTGTTTTTGTGTAGACTGTTCCATGGCTGTATTTGAAAAATTTTTGAATACATGCAGAACACAAGCATGAAATCTACACGGTTGCTTTACAGCTTGTGAAATCACTCCACGGTGTTAATTTGCTGCACTAGCATACAATTCAGGTACATATGCTGTGACTAGCATGCCAGAGATGTTTCACTGTTTGCGCTTGAGTGCGCACCACTACACAGAGTTTACTGAATCTAAATATATTTCTGTCCATGTGTGCATTGTGACACAATGTGCACATAGTTAAAAATGACTGTGTAGGCTTTACTGAATCCTCCATTTACAACTTTTTCAATGTAATGCTACACAATTCTTTACATCTATAATTGCAAGTTTTATTTCATCACTGTATTACATGCAGTTAACATTACTGATATTTGAATATTAAAAATACATTTACAAAGTGCAGATTATTTTCATATTATTTATTGATATTTAACTTATTAGTGTAACCTGTTAACATATACTATTATTTTCTCTCTGTCGTGAACATACAGATGCCTGATTACATAAATGCTATTTCTATTTTTATGCATCTCAGAATGTTTCTTAAAGTACATATCTGCAGGTAAAGATATCTGAATGTTTTTTTTTCAATAATAAATCTTTATTATTTTCCAATTGTTAATACAATACTACAATATATATACATTATTTACATGAATGCTTCCAACAGTTACATGAGATCATTATACATTGAGATAAAATTCTGAAAAGAGTATTAAAAGATCTAGTATCAACATACAGGCTTATCAATACTAACTTCCATATTAAGTATGTACTTCCAGGGGATAAATGGATTAGAACGTTAAGCCAACACAATATTAAAGATTTGCTCCCATATTTTTGTATTATTTATATTTTTCTTATGATCTTTGATAAGTAATTTATGTGCTAGAATATGTTTTATCACTACAGTTTTAAAATTTTCCCATGAGGTCTGAGATGGATTCAGCCAATTTGTAGCTATATAAAGCTTCATTAACAAAAAAATATTTATAAGTATGATCATTTGGGATCTGTCCAAGTTATTCAGAGGAATATGAAGAATCATAAACTCCCAAGAAAGTGTGGACTGTTGATAACCCATTTTTTGTAATTGAATTTTTAAAGAGTTCCAAAGTTTAAATATACATTTACAGCTCCAGAACGTGTAAAAGGTCAGCCATTTGATCAATACAATATGGACATTTAGGTGAACTTTTAGAGTTGAATTTATGCAGACTAAGACGAGTGTAATAAGCATTGTTAAATATCATCAGCTGAGTAAATAACTTTTGAAGAGATACTGATTTTAAGGTTAGGTTAATTGCTTTCAATATTTTATTATCATCAATTAGTAATATTTTATCCTTCTAGTATTTTGATAAGAGTATTTGGTTTTTATATTTCATGTCTTTTACCAAATTATATGAAGACGTTATATATTTAGAGTCCTGCATAAGAGTTTGCCATAGATTTGAACAATTGGTTAAATCTTCTTCTTTAATTTTGAAATTGCTAAAATAACTTATGGAAAGATCCTTTAATTGTCTCATTATAATTAAATAAGAGTTAGGAAGGCTCATCTCTCTTAACATGTCATGTATTGAGATACCAAGATAAGGATATAGATCAAGTATGGTTAAATCAACTATAAGTGGAAATTTTTTCAGATCTATCAATTGATTACCAATTTTCAAATTCGGATTCTTGTGAAATGGTTGGAAAGTCATCATATATTGTAAGAGATTTAATGATTTAAACAGGTTTTGTAACGATATTATATATAGTGTAATATGCTCCATCAAAGCATACAATTTAATGGTATCTTTATTTAAAAAGCGTAATGCCTTAGAGTTAATACCTAATCTAACAGCATGTTTATAATTCAGAACCAACCACTTAGGTGGCCATTTACTACTGGTTATGTCAAAATTAACCACTCTTAGAATTCTATTAGAGTTTATTATTAAATAATATAATTCAAAATTAGGTAAGTCTAAACCACCCTTATTTTTCGGAGTCATCAATTTATCATAAGATATTCTAGTTTTTCTAGGTTCCCATACATATCTAGCTAATTCCGTATGAATTTGTTTAAAGAATTTCTTAGAAATTGAGACTTGGGCAGCTCGAAAAATATATAATATTCTGGGGAGTACATTCATTTTAACAATTGAAACCTTTGCCATTGTTGGTAATTTCAGATTATTCCATCTTTTTAAATCAGACAATATATGATCCCAAATCAGCTTAACATTGTTCACATAGAAATCTCTATTATCTGTGGAAAAAACAATACCCAAATATTTTATTTTTTCTTCGGATTTTACCTGACCTACCAATGGTAAAAGCGAAAAGGGTTTAGGCGTTTTTAAAGGAAATAAATTGTTTTTTTTTTAATTTATTTTGTAATTAGATATTTCTGCAAAATCTTCCACTGCTTTTAGTATTTTCTTGGTATCTGAAACAGGTGTCGTACAGTAAATATTAAGGTCATCAGCAAAAGCAGCCATGGATATTTTAGTACCATATATTATTGGGGCATTATGATATGTATTTTGCTTAATATGTAAAAATAATGGTTCTAAATATAAATTGAATAATATAGGAGATAACAGACAGCCTTGACAGGTTCCATTCTTAATTTGTATTCTTTTTGAGAAGTTTTTATTAATGTATAAAGTTGTATAAGGATTATTATATAGTTTTTTTAATGTCAAAATAAAGTCTTGGGGTATATTGAAATATGGTAAAATATCAAACAAAAATTTTAAATTAACCCTATCGAAAGCTTTTTGTGCATCAATTATGAGTGCGTAAACATTAAGATTTCTATGACTGGCATAAGAAATTAGTGTATGAAGTGATAACGTATTATCAGTAGTTTGTCTGCCATTTATAAAACCAGCTTGTTCATTAGATATTATTAAGTTTATTACCTTCTTCAATCTATTGGCAAAAATAGATGTCATAATTTTCATGTCTATATTTAAAAGAGAAATAGGCCTATAGTTATCCGGATTTTGAACATCCGCATTCTCTTTAGGTATAAGAATTGTTTTCGAAGCATTAAAGTGTGGATCATTCATTTTATTGTTGATTATATAATTAAATACATGTGGAAGTATTTTACCTAACATATCACAAAAAGTTTTGCAAAACTCTGTAGTCAGACCATCCGGTCCTGGAGCTTTATGCGGTTTCAAATTATTAATTGTACCTGTTATCTCCTCAGAGGAAATTGGTTTAATTAAACCTACATGAGATTCATCACCAATTTTCGGAAAGATAATCTTCTGCAGAAAATCATTATTAATCTTATTTGTAAGTAATCCCTGATGCTCGCCATACATTTGAGAGAATATTAGTTCAAAGGTATTCATAATATCTTCAGTATTAGTATGTCGTTTATTACTAAACTGTATTTCAAGAATTTGAGATGGTATTTTCGATTGATTAATGATACGAGCTAGTGCTTTTGATGGGGTCTGAATGTGATTAGCATATTTTACCATTATTTTATGCTCATAAAATGACAATCTACTATTCTGTAGCAAGAAAAGATCCTTTTGACATTTTAATAACTCCGTTTCAGTTTGTTTGTTATAGTTCCCAATTAAATCCTGATCTAATAGTTTAATTTTAAATTCCAGTTCTTGTATGTCTCTAGTTTGTATTTTCTTATAATAAGTAGCTTTTTGAAGAAAGATTCCTCATATTTGTGCTTTGGTCGCCACCCATTCTATATCAGGTGAATGTCAGTGTTTGGAGAGGTTAACTAATAGAAGATTAAAGGTCTCTTGAACTTCATTGATTATATCTTCTTTATTTAATAAATTTGGATTTAGAGACTAATTATAACCTCTATGACGCATACTATTTCTAATGTCTTTGTTAAAAGTTAATGTGATTCTAGAATGATCCGATAAGTGTCGAGCTTGTATAGACACACAGGGATCTAAATTAATTAGTACATCTGAAATCAAGAAAAAATCAATCCTAGACCACATTTTGTGACAACTTGAATAAAATGTGAAGTTATTTGAATTTATTTGATTATTTGTATATTTAAAAGGGTCATATTTAAAATCTGTTTTAAGTTCCTTTAATGCTATTACTGCTTGATTATTAAAAGACCTGTGTGAACTTGATTTATCCAATTTGGGATCTTGATATGTATTCCAATCACCTCCTATTATTATATAACAATTATTATATTGATTCAGGATAAAATAAAGTGATGCTATAAAAAGTTGTTGATTGGTACATGGGGCATATATATTAAGAAGTAGGACAGGTTTATCATAAAGGGTAGATGAAAGAATCACATAACACCATCTTCCCTCTTTGTCTATTTTAGAATTTAGAATTTCCTCTTGATACTGCTTTTTAATAATAATAGCCACTCCTGCACTATTAGTTGCCCCTTCTGAAGCTACAACCTCTCTAATCCATTTCTTATCCTTGACAACAGCCCATTGGTCATTGGTCAAATGGGTTTCTTGTAGTAAAATAAAATATGCCTTTGACTGGAGAAATAGATGAAGAAATAATTTCCTTTTTTTCAAGTAAGATATCTGAATGTTGAAGTACATGTACTTGTACAAATTTTCTATGTATTATTTATTTCTAAATATATATATATATATATATATATATATATATATATATATATATATATATATATGAGATATATGAGGAAATTGCACTTACTGTAGAACTCTGGTCTTCTCTCCTGAACTCAATCAATCCACTCAGCCAACTGGTCAGCACTACACTTTTGCAAGTCATCATACCTATGATGGCACTGCTAACTAGTGCAGGTTATACCTGTCAGGATTGACAGGTGATTGCCTAACTTCTTTCAGTTTTATTCCACATACTAGTATATGTGCATACCTGGATCTTCTCCAGGTATGAGTCATGCAGACAGTATGATCTCTTTTTCAGACCAGGCAGTAGCATGACCTTGTGCCTTTAGAGGTGCTGCTATCATTTGAAGAGCCAGAACCAGAATGAGGAATGTATGGTGATGGCTGCATGAAGTTGGGTTAGAACAACTCCCAGTTGGGTGTGACATCACCTTGACCAAACCCTTTTTTACTAGCATGCTCATTGGACCAGATATTGATAACACTAGTTGGTTTGCTGTAACCAAACTGCTTTGTCTCACTTTTGTTTTCTTAAAAGGAAGCACTTACCAGACCATACAATTACTAATTGATTATTTCTAAATGTATCTATAGCAATAAATGTTGTCAGCAATATTTTTTGTAACATTTACATTTTCTTATGTCTGAGGTTAGCAGTGTTTGGTTTCATGGAGTGAAGTGGGACGTATGCCTTTTTTTTAATAGGTAATGGAGAAAAATGTCAATACTAATGTGCTGCAGTATTTCTAGGTCTTTTTGACATGTATCACTTGATCACTTGTTAGGGTGTAACATACAGACTTAGATGGCTGGGGATTGACCTTCAGATTCATTGCAACCTGATATTCAGATGACTGCATTTTAAATTTTAAAAGTATATCATTACAGTGGCTAGTTTTGGCCAAGCAGCATGTGTCCACAAATGGTTTGGCATTGCTGTGGACTGCTGCAGAGTTTGTAAACATCTGCAGCACTTCCATAACAATCAGAAATATGTCACAATCTCTGAAAATCTGGAATACGCTGATGTACTTCATAACATATTTGCATTATGCAATGATTAACAGACAAGCATATAACTTAGCTTAATTTGTATAGTAAACATTTAAATTGGCCAGAATTTATGGTGCAAGGTTGAGTTGCACTTGTTGATTTGCAAATAGCTAAGATAGACAGCAAATTACATAGGATAACTCAGACATAAAAAAAAAATAAGGAAACGTTTATAAATTAATTAATAGTTATTAACAGGACAATTAACATTTGTCATGTTTTAAATTTCAATTGCAATGCATTTTGAACTGTAGCATAACATTGAATGACTGGTTATTTATGGGGAAGTGCTTGCAAGTTGTTCAGCATGTGGTGCTGTTCACTAAAATTGTACGGAGGAGGGAAGGCAATGTACATCTGTTAAGTAGATAACTTGATATTTGGAAAAAGCAATGACACATGCATTACCTTTTCATAGGCTTACAGTTACATTAAATTACAATAACAGTAAGCCAACTTTTTGAGGTCCTCTATATCATACAGAAATGACAATTTGAAATAATCTTCCTGCCATATAGACTTACTGCTGCCAATATACCCTCATCACTGCACAAACAAAGAAATATCCTGAGCTCATAAATATTTTTAAGGACAATAAGATTGAAATCTGATGTGCAGAGCAACATAATCCTTTGCAGAGAAATTGTAAATGAAAGTTACATTTTTAATGCTGATAGTACCAGTTTCTAATAAATAATTAAACAAAGCAGTTATTACGTAGAGCATGTGCAATCATTTTTTTATTTACTTTCTGCCTTTCAGTATCACTGTACAGGAATCAATGAGCACTCAGGCAAACATCTAGCAATAAATAAATAAATAAGATGAGAGAGAATGTCAAATGAACAGTGACAGTAGATAGTGCACCACATGCACAGCCCACAGATATCACTAGATGCATCAGTTATACTCTAGGTGTTATTTACCAAGAAGGGAACACTAGCCTGAATGTCCTGGTCCATAATTCTGTACTAGACACCACCTCTTAACCTGTGCAGCCACATGCTTTGCCTGACATATGGGGTTCCTTACTACCGCTGACAGCTGGTCATCGCAAGTCATATTTGGGCTACAACTGGGCGCTACAGTAACAGCATAAGTCACTTCACCACTAGACTGGTGCATAATCATATTATGCAGAATACAACAGGCAGTGAACATCATATGATCAGTAACTGTATCTTACTGAAGGGCACCCCCAGACTCATCCCAGCACCTGAAACTGCTCTTCAGGAGAGGAGGCTAGATACCCTCTCAATCACAATGCAGGTTTGGGACAGGGATGTGTTACATTTCTCCTCCACAGTTCCAGATGGATTTCTCACTGGAATCATGAGACAGGCCTCCAGTGGGTACCCAGTATCTCTTTACAAAAAAAAAAAAGAAAAAAACAAGAGAGAGAGAGAGAGAGAGAGAAAGGGTAGGGAAGACAAAACCAGTATCCCCTTACAAAAAAAATCGACAAAAGGGAAGAAGAGAAAAAACTACAGATATATATATATATATATATATATATATATATATATATATATATATATATATATATATATACACACACAATTCCATTTAACATGAATAATTAGTTATTTTAAAAATAAATCTCAACTTATGAACAAGATGACCACTGGATATTCTGCCATGCAGGAAGAGGCTGTAGTATGAGCTAGTGTGCCAGATATGGCAGTTATGTGCACTACCAGAATGCTAGAAAGAGACGTTGGTGATGCACCCCCAAGTATCACAAAGCGGCTATCAATTGATGGAATGGAAGCCTTCCTATTTCAGTACCATTCCCCCTGCGGACCAGGAGGCAGCTTAATTGCAACACGCATGCAATCTATTGCATCCAGTACCTCAGGAATATGTGCCATCAAATTAAAAGGCACATATAGTCCCAGCTTGGTCCTGAGGTGACACTGGAAAATGGATGTACTGATCCATATGTGCCAAAACTAGATGCAGTAATTCCTTCAGTTTCCTCAAGGCAGAAGCCTGTGAGATACCCAGGGTGCCTCCCTGACTGCCTCTGGAAGGGCCAAGTAGCAAGTACAGTGAGGGCTCTACATGCTTTGGTGCCCACAGGAATAGGAAGCCCACACATTTCTCCAGTGTCCCTATGGGGGTCAAGCATGCCCACTCAGACCATTATAATGGTCCTGTCCACTCTAAATCTATCAAGGATTTCTTGATTATCAAAGTTATAATGAGAAATCATTTGCTTTTACTGCTGCTTTCTTATTGGGTGGGTGCCACTGGGTGCAAGTGATTTTGGTCTGGCCAAGACACGCAACTTATTTACTTATTTAACATTTGTTGACCAGGAAAGTCCACCTAGGACATAGTCTATTTTCAGTGGATGCCCAAGGAGAAATGCTCCAGACATGTCTTTGGAATGTGGGAGAAAACCACAGCATCTGGGGGAAACCCATGCGAACACAGAAAGGACATGCAGACTCCACATACAATGCATCCCAGCCGAGAGTCATACCCGAGAACCTCTTGCTATGAGGCAACAACAATAACCACTGCACCACTGTACCACCCAACTCTGTTCTAAAAAGAATGAAGCTCTCCACAAGAGATTGGAATTTTGCCAAATGCAGCACTGATGCATTTGGTAAAGCCTTGTTTTTTATACCACATCTGAGACAAGCACAGGAAAGTGAGAAAAACTGACTATGAATTGTAAATGTCTTAAAATAACATCAGTTAGCATCTGTTCATTGGTTGTTATATTTTGCTACTATGTTTTGAGAATTACTTTAAGCCTGTACCAAAAATTTAACATGAATAGATTGACTGCATATCTGAGTAAGACTTGTTCAGACAAAACATATCCATTGGGAATCACTCCATATAATTTAATGTTCATAATCTTAAATATGTTTAACACCAGTAGAAATGATTCAAACTCATTTGATCGATTCCATCTGTGTTTAGTCCATACAAGGTTGCATACAGTAAGAATCGGGGAATTTGACCTTTCCCCACTATAGAGTGATCTCAAAGTTGGTATATATAATTAGCAGGGAGTATGGGGGTCCAGGGGGGCTTGCCCCTCTGCAAAAAGCATAATTGTTTTGCTTTTTCAAAGTTTTGGCTTTTGATCTTTTAAGATTGAGCATTAGCCATTCGAGATATGTGCACTTCAATGTTTAGAATCTATCCATTGCGTATATTCTGCTATTCATGTTTTTTCCCTCTTACTTCAACAAAATACTACTAAAGTAGTTTTTATTTTGCTGTGGAGACATTCTGCAATTCAAACTTAAATAATTAAGCCATTTTCATTTTCCAATAAGCCATCAAGATATTTGGACTTAATTTCCTCAAAACTGATGACCCTATTACAACTACCTTCTCTGAAACTATAGGCTAATTGTTTTGAAAACATTCAAGTCCTGGATTCAACATTTTGAGCTGTATCACAACATATGAGTCCTTGGGGACAAGTAAGAAAGAAAATAATGCACCATGTTTCTTCAATGTGACAGTAGTGTTAGCTATCAGGGTGTTTAACCCATGTCCATTTAAAGAATTGATGAAAAAATGCAGTATTTAAAACTGAATTTCAAGCATACTCTGAGCCAAAAAAGAAACTACCTTATGATAAACTTTTATTTTTTACTAGAAATGAAGTGATTCAGGAAACTGTTATTAGAGATGTCATATGCATGTAATGCAGAGAGTACAACACTGTAAATTTGGAAAAATAGCTGAATCATTAATAAGAAACGCAACAGTCTGTGACATCAGAAATAATAATTTAAGAGCAAACTACAGTGAGATTAGAGTCTGAAAGTGCAAAGGACTAAGGTTATGAACTGTTAACAAGTCACTTCTTGTGGTACAGGGTTTGATTCATTCAGCTTTCATTTGCCTACTGTGTGACCCTGCTGAAGTCACTTAACAAGAGTGCGCTTTGGGACAATTGGAAATATTTGGCCTAGACTCCTCAATGGTCTGCTGGACTGCATGTGTAGTAACTATCTATGAACCTTTGTGAACATTAGAAAAAGCCAGTGACATGTGTTATGCGAGCAAATTACTGAGTGTCCAACTTAAAACCATTATTAAGCAGTTTGAATGATGTAAACTAGGATGCTGTGTGAATGCAATCTGAAAATGCTGTCTCGAAATGCTAACAAACTGTAAAAATGATAAGAAAACTGTAAGTGATTGAATGTTATCCATTATGGTGCCTGGTACCAAATGAATATATAGAAACTACATCTTTTGTTAAATTTGTAGCATTAGACATAAAAAGCACGCAGTAAAGCTAAAAATCAAATCTGTAGAATTTGCAAAGGTAATAATGAAGTTTTCCAGAGTACATCTGAAGAAGAAAAGAGTAGAGAAAGAAAGCATTAATGCTGTTTAATGTAATGATCAGTCAAAACCTGAAATTATAACTA
This sequence comes from Protopterus annectens, assembly GCF_019279795.1. Lineage (NCBI taxonomy): Eukaryota > Metazoa > Chordata > Ceratodontiformes > Protopteridae > Protopterus > Protopterus annectens. Next base: position 952,046,329 of record NC_056744.1, read on the forward strand.
AGAAGTGCAGCTCTGCCAAACTGACTAATGGATGCTGTGCTCAGATGCACACACTCTTTATGAGTATCGCCCCATAGTTCTACCACCACTACTACTACAGTGGGTGGGCTGACAACCCAATGACCAAGTTCAAGTAAGTCTTTGTAATGACATTTTTACTCTGCTTTGGAGGATTGGTTTTCTTTGCTTGTAATTAAAGAAACAATATGTTGTCACTGTGATAGCATAATTTTAACCTGATATATAGATAGGTTCATTGCTTCATAGGAGGTTACTAGGCTACCAGCTCTAGAGCCCTTAAAAGCCTAGCCATGTTAATCCTGAGTTGCCTCAGTTGTCCTTGTTTAGATGGATATAATTTGCAGACCAAGTGTATGATAAACACTGGCTACCCCTGTCCATATGGGACATGGGTGCTACCCCTAGATGAATTTGTGTTCTCCCATCAATTTTTTTCAGGTTGAGCTTGAATATGGTCAGCAAGGAGCTCTGTTTCATATGAACTGGAAGTTTATTCCAGTATACCGGCAATCTCTGGGAGATATATCTATCTCTCCAGCATGCTCTAATCTCATAGGCTAGGTTAAGATCACTAGACTAGAGTGACTCTTGTGTCATTTGACTTGCGGATGTGCAGCATATCCATCAGGGCAGGGTCAGAGACTGCCCTATAGTTGTCTCTCAGCAGCCTCTATGATACAGAGTACAGTGACAGGGCTTTCATCTATCCTCGTAAGTCATGGTTTGGAAGCCATGTATTTTTTTGGTGAGAAACATTTTTGGTCTCTCCAGCTGCTGCAGGTGTTTGTTGAGGTACATGCAGAAGGGAGCATTGTACTCTACTAATGGTATAATGTGGGGTCAAGTCCAGTAGAGTTACAACATCCTTAGACCTGGATGGAATGCTCTTGATTATGAGATGTGCAATGTAGCTTGTTTTCCTTATCACTGTGGAAACTTTGTGGTCAAAGTTCAGATTGTTATCTACCTCTGTTCCCAGATTTTGCACCACTGGATTTTTAACTTGGGGGGGGGGGTGCTGTCACTATTTTATTTGCAGTGAATTCTGTCTTGCCATAGGGTGTAATAATGCACTTTTTGTGTTATTTTTAGACTGTGACTTTGGCACCAGCCATTTGTCTGTGTTAGCGCTTCCTGTAATATGATAATATAATTTAGGTCTCAATTTGCAGTCATCAGCGAACTTGGTAAGCTGAATGCCATTTACTTTAGCCTGGACATCTGAGAAATAAAGAGCCCAACACAGATTCTTGTGGTATGTCACAGGTGATTGGTCTACTGGTAGAGGTGGAATCAGCAACTTCCTCAGCTGGGAGAGTTTCTCAATGACACCTGAGTGGGGGGATTGTTTCCAAAGCCTTGGCTAGGTCAAGAGAGACAGTATGCACTTGGCTTTGGTGATTTTCTTGAAGAAGTCTACTGTGTTTAATAAGCATTATTTACCCTTAACAAAGCCAAATTGGGTTAAGTCTAGAGTTTGAAGGTTGCCTATGTCCATGTTGATAAGGTACATGATGATTCTTTCCATGACTTTGCAGATGAGGTCAGCTATACTTATGGGTCTATAGTTCCCAGCATCAGTCGATGGCCCCCCTTTGTGCAAGGGGATTGCTATTGCTGTTCTCCACTCTGCTGGCACAAAGACAGTTTACAAGCTATGGTTGAACACCAAGTGGGTCTATTAGGTCCTGTTTTAGATTGCTTAATAAGATACCTGGGATGTTATCTGGTCCTAATGAGGCCATGTTTTTAGCCTTGGAAAGTGCAGATATGACCTGATCTCTAAAGATACTATGCAGAGGACTGGTGCCAGGTATGCTTTGAGTTATGGCTGGTAGGGACAGGGATTGAAGTTTGTACCATATCTGTCAGCTATTAGGTTGGCAATTTCCTCTGGTGTAGTATGAGTGATGCCATCTACTACCAGTTTGGCACATAGCTGGGCATTCCCTTTTAGATACATAGTTAAAGAATGCCTTATGACTATGCCTAACTAGGGATGATATTTTACCTTTCTATTTAGCTTTAGAGGACTACACAAGATTTCTGATTTGCTTGTTCAAGCTGTTGAGTGAATTCTTCCTCTACTGAGCCAGTTTCCTCTTGTTCTTAGACATCAGTTTCTTCTTTTTGTTATATAATCTGTTTATATTTGAGGTCCACCAGGGTGACTTTTTTTTTTTTTTTTTTGGGGGGGGGAGGACCTGATTTTAATTTGGCCAGGCACAGCCAAGTCTATACAGTGGCCTAAGTGCTTATACAGGACATTTGTGTACACCTCTGCATAGGTGTCATTGTCTGTGATTGCAGAGGGGGGTATAAAACTTTTTGTACCATTGCTTGGTAGGTTTTAGTTTGCTTTGGAAAAGTTTTTTAGTTTTTTTTTTTTTTCTCCTGTGGTGGCACCAGGTTCAAGGAGAAGGAGACTGATTTATGGTCTGACCTTACCAGGGAGGACATTGCATGGGGGGAGTGCAAAAAATACTGACAGCCCATTTGTGTGTTTCCCAGATCAGACAGACCAGGTGAATAACTACTGCCACCAGATGAACAGTCCCTGTCCTCCCAATACAAAACCACAGAAAAGGGGTGTCCAGAGGGAAATGCTACCACAAACAAACTTAAATAGTATGAAATACTACCACAAACAAATTTAAATATATAGCTACAGCAGTGTATTTTAAATACCTTATAAAAGTGTGACTATTCAATAAAAGAACTTCACTTTGAATAAATTAGCCAAGAGCCACTCAACTATAGAGAATTTATAAAAACTCTAAAAAAGCAAGATAAGTTGAATAATAACCCATCCAGTCAACAAAACTACACTCAGAAATCACAAGTGTTTCTGCAACCTCAACAAACCAGGCTACCTCCCAATGCACTAGATGGAAAATCCACTGATCTCTTTTGTGTAAAAACAATTGTTAAGAGTTTAAAAATACACTACTTTATCCAACAGCTAGCTAGATAATGAAGTCATATCAAGTAGAATAGACAATGGGAGGCAAAATGCACTTTTTCAATATAAGCACAAATAAAGGATATCAACACCAGCATAGAAAGGAAAGGCAAATAAATAATTCAGAATATCAACAGCACTGCAGAAATAGAGGAGCTTATTAAGCCCCATTTACAGTAGTGGGTGGCAGCTTAAAATCACCAGGTTTAAAAAAGAGATCAACAAATGGGATGGTGGGAGGGAAACACAACAGGGACTTACTAGCAGTTTTAGTTTACACTGGCTTCATATATTTTCAGATAAAGACAGAGGTCCTGAATTTCACTGAGTATTTAAGTATCACTCAAGAGACAATTTAATCAATGAAAAAAACATGTGAAATGTGTCACCAGGATGATTTGTGTCCACCTCAAATGTAGAACAAAAACACTTGGCCAAGCAGATTTCTTAAAACAGAAAACAAAATGGAGCAGGTATCAGAATACAGTTCTAAAAAGTCACAGAAAAAATATATATTTTTTTCTCACCCAACAAGGAATTATTAGTGATCTAGTTTATGCAGGCTTTAAATCATTTCAGACAAAGACAGAGGCCCAGAATTTCACTGGGTATTTAAGTATCACTCAAGAGACAATTTAGCCATTGAAAACATGTGAAATATGTAGCCTAGATAATTTCTGTCCACCTATCACATAAAAGAAAAACACCAGACCAAGTGTGTTTCTGAAGCGCCTACACCCACTATGCTAGCATGCCAGTAAACAAAATAAATACTCCTTATTACTTTATTCTTGAATCACACTTTTCTAACACTAGCAGTGTCGGGCCCTTCAGCAATTGTACTTTCTGTGGCGGTCCATTCACTGGGTTGGCAAACACACTCTCCTACACAAACTCATGATCAGGCAGCCATTTAGTCACTCAGACACACACAGACGCAGACAAGAAGACAAACAGCAGACAAGCAAACACACACACACACACACACACACACACACACACACACACACATCTATAAACATATGCAAAGTAGCACATACACACACCACCCCCTGTCTTCGGTGAGTTTAAAATCAGGAGCTGCTGGCATTTCCAGGGAAGATCACATGGCAAATTAGTAATAGCCTCTTCCCTGGATTGTTGTATTAGCATCAACAGCAGGACCACCATTCATTCTGAGGTGCCTGCTAGTGAAACCTTCAGCAAAAGTGTGGTCTAAGAGTTGAAAAGGCTTACCCCAGGATTTAATAAAATCCATGTAAACTCTGTGTAGAGGGAGAGCATTGTAACAAGGATATTGAATCCATGTAGGCAGAAGTGTAGAGGCTGATCAGATGTTATGTACATGATGAGGTTTCCTGCAATGTTCTGTGCTACTGTTGAAATGTGCTGTGTATTAATAGTTTGTATTTTAAATTTATACATTTTTTTTGTTATTTTTTTATTTTTTTTATGTCTGTTTGCATGGTGTGGAGTGCAGCAATGCCAAGCTGTGCTTATACATAAAGAGCTGACAACTGCCAGATATCTAAAAATAGACATTTGGATGTAATTAATTATGACAGCTGTTTTTTGGGAAGGGTTGTTTTTTTGTTTTTTTGTTTTTAAATGTCTGCTGCACTGCATGGCATGAAATGCAGCAATGCAAAACTGCGCTTACACATACACAGTAAACACCTGCCAGAGATCTAAAAATAGAAACCGGATGTAATTAATTATTTATTTCTGCATTTGTGTACACCCATTTAAGCCTGTTTGCACTGTGTGCCGTGGTTGCTTAGTAGTGTATGTGAAGGTATACTGCTTTATATACTATTCAAGTAGCTAAATGGGTAGAGTGATGGTCTAGAGTTCTGTAGATTCTAGTATCAAGTCCCTAGCACACATAACATTTGTTAAATGCAATGTAAAATGTCTTTTAAATTAAAATCAATATTTTTACATTTGGGAGAGCTGCGTAGTGCTAAGCACTGCTTAAATGTGGTTAATGGCTAATATTGTTTGTGCATTGCTAAGCTTCACTAAAACCATGGTTCTGTGAGTTTTCACACTGCTCAGCTTCGTTTAGCTGGTTTGTGTGATGCTAAGCACCATGGAGCTTTTTTGAATGTTGCTAAATGATGTGTAAGGGCAGAAAAACAGCCTTTATTAAGAGCAATCAGTGGGAATTCTGGACCATTTGTTGGCATCTGAATATCTGCTTATATAACAGGTGGTAATGCAGAGGGTGCATGCTTTTGAGTGCAGCAATGGGGTGTACAGGAGTCCAGGGATTTTGTTGGGCTCCTTGTACAGAATTATGAACCTAGGCTGCTGCAAGGTGGTTACCAGAGCTCAGTGTATAAGGCTGAGGGCTGGTATCGGTTGGCCAGCAATCTTACCAGTGTTACTGGTATCCCCCCACTGGTGAGCAGTGTTGTCACCACTATTATGACCTGAATCAGAGAAAGAGGGGAACATTGGACACCTGGGTCCAACACGTTAGGGCTGGGCATGCCTCACAAATAAGTATTTTTTCCACTGTTATACCAAAATACAAGCTGAATGTGTGCAAAAGTGATATGCATAGTGGTGTGTGTTTCTCTCCCAACAGCTGCAGCTAAGAGGACTTGCAATATTCAATCCCATTCTGGGTGTCTGGCCAGGTTGTGCCATGAGTGTGGTAAGTATGGATATATTATGCTACCCGTAGTGTAATAAGCAATAAAGAATAAAAAAATGTACTGCAATAAAGAATAAACAATAACAACTGTACTGCAATAACTGGACAATTAGAAATGTAGTGCAATAAATGGGCAATTAGAACTGTAGTGCAATAAATGAACAATAGCAGCTGTATTGCAATAAGCAAGAGAAGTATCAACAATACCAATTAAGTATTAAGCAGCATTGTGGTTTTCTAAATAAATCTGTCTTAATAATATGGCTGCATTCATTGCATGTGTGCTCTACTGTCCCTGCAGTCAAGTGTAAAACTGTAATAGCTCTACAATGCAGAAGGAATGTCCTGTAAAATGTCTTTCTCAACTAATAATATGGTTCAAGGTTGTCTCCAGGCCAATGTAAGTCACATAATGCTCACATTTTCTTCCTGTCCAGGAACAGAAGGTATATGACTGAGGTAGCCCACTTTATGAGCAGATTGTGTCTGTGTAGATTTCAGAGATAATTACCAGGAATACCAATAAAGGGTTAAGCAGCATTGTGGGTTCTTACTGCATGGCCCATACTGTCCCATGCTAACAACTTGAGAGGTATGTATGTGCTACATCAGCTATAGAAGAATTGTAGTCACTGTACTCACAACTTACCCTGCACACCTGTAGAAGTTTCTATTTGCACTCTGTGTAGTAATATTACCTGTGAGTAACTAATTGTATGTTTTTTCTTTCCTTCCCCACCCGTATCTTCTGTAATTTATTATTATTTATTATTATGATTTAATATTAACATATTTTGTTACACTAGCTGTTTTACTGGCCTTATGATTTAATTCATACTGGTTTGTTGTTAACATACTTACTGTTTTGTTACTTAATGTTCTGTTATACGTAATATACCTTAATATGTATTTGGATTACTAAATATCATTATCCTCACCCCTCTCTCTGGGGGTTAGAGTCCAAATGTATCTACAAATCCTTAAAAGTGCATAGTTGTTGTTGTACAAGGAATGAAAACCTATGATTCTTTACTACACCCTTCCTCCATATACCTACCTGTCTTTCACTATGTTTTCCCCTGCTTGCATCCATTTTCACTACTTTCCTATCCTTTCCTTTTTCTTTTCTTTATATTTTTTAGCATGACGCTGAGCGATGCAAGGCCTTCCACAGCTTCACTAAGCTCAGCTAAATGGAGCTATATTGATATATGTGGTTTAAATAATAAACATATACAAAATAAACACCTGTTCCCTACCTTGAACCCACAGCCATCACACCTGTAGGGTGGTGCATTAACCTGCCATGCCACACAGCTGTTAATTAAAACAGGTGGTTTAAGCAAGACATAGTATTTGCAGTGGAGCTGCACATCATGCCACATCATGCAAACTTGCATAAAGAGCAATGCAAAAATTGGGATTGCACCTGACAGTCTGGTGCAAGAGTACACTACTAGAATGCCAAACACACAAGAATGGGTGTGAGGTCTGTAATAACAGGTAAATGTCCCATTTTATCAACAACATTTACAAGTACACCTGTTAAGGAATAACTGGCAAAATACATGTACATCAGGGACCTTGGTGTAGAAATACATCCATATAAAGATATGTACATAATGATGGCTGTAAAAGAAAATATGTCACAGCCTGTATGTGTGTACATATATCTTGCAAATACACCTGCTATAATAGTGAATCAGTAGCTCAGTCTGTTAAATGCCTTGGAAGCAGTACATTTTGCTACACACAGTCTTGGGTTGAAATCCTGTGGTGTGTAGCATGTAAATAACATTATTGTGAAGCCACCAATTAATCACTGAGTCATGCACTCTTTATCCACACAATGCATTACAAATGAAATGTCTGCTTGTCACTGATGGAAGTCACAGGCCTGCAGATGGGAACACACTTCACATATCACTATAGCAAAACTATAAGTGCATAAAGTGTCATGTCATGCATTGATATGCATTCACAAAGGATTTTAACTCAGGTAATACAAATGAGGCCCACTACTATCAGAGTGCAGTACAGAACCCTTTCAAACTCACAGTGCAGATTAGTACAGCTGCACAACTAACATACACATATGAAGCCCCTGCTTGTAACAAGGAATGCCAGCATACACATTCCAAATGAGTACCAAACTGTAACACATGGCCTGACAGTTGCCCAAATGGTGAACATAATGTTATATTTCTCCCCTATGTTGCTCAAGGATACAACAAACGTGTATCATATCTGTTAATGATACTGTTGCCTAACATACATACCCTAAACACACACCTTAATTGGAGTGGAATGGCTACCCTTACTCTGGGTCTGCCTCTACTACAAGGCTGCCACAGTTGCCACAGTTACTCCTACAGCAAGTTGTCCTCCAAAGTGTTCGTACTCTCTGCCTGGGCTTATTAGATGCAGCAGCAGCTGCAACCTGTACAACACACTGTACTATGTAACAGTAGCTTCTACAGACCTGCCCTCTGCGATGACATAGTCTCCTAACCCCAGTAATGTCCAGCACAACATATCAGATAGGGCTTATAATCTAAATGGAGGCCTTATATCTTGTACAGTGGTTGCACGTCATTGGCTGATTATATTGCAAATCAGCTGTGTTGCTTGCAATTAGCATTTCAGAACCACAGATTGGTTAAGAGGCAATCACCTGCTTATCAGAACCATGTTAAAATGCAAACATGCTGTCTATAGGGAATCATTCTGTATGACACTTTCTGCACATAGAACATGTCTTTGCAAAAACCTAAATATCACCACTTATCAACAGAGGAGTTTTGTACTCCAGCAGGTATGTAACCTTTTCGTTTACAACAGGATGCATATGTGTGAATATATTTGCAGCAAATAGGGGTTACAGCATTAAGCCTTTCTTAGAACTGTGATAATGACATGTCATTGATATCCAAATTTGTTACACCTACAGATGACTTACAATATATCAAGGGTGGAATGCTTTTTGTCAATGTAGCAGACTGGTCTCTTGGGACTCTCACTTTATAGTGGTTGTAATAGCACATTGCTATTTGTTTGGCACTGTTGTTTTGACATATTATCAGGGGCTTGCCCCTAAGTAACACACTATAATAGACTCAAGCATTGGGTGTATGTATCTGTTATGGCACACATGTGAATAGCTGAATATCACTAGTATCTTAGTTGTATTCACATACTTAGTATGTTTGCACACTGTGGAATATGACATGTCTGACCAAGCAGTGGATACTGCCAGCCATTCTGTCCTTGCTGTATCTCTACATAGTGTAATTCTACATATGTGTTCCTGACATGTTCCCATTCTGTTGTCTTTCAGGACACATGCATCCTAGATACTGTGCACCTTTCACAGATGCAGAGAATGAGATTATATTTGAATACCTCTGGCAACACCATGAACTCCTACTGTCCAGGCGAAGGCAAAACAGGGAACAGTGAGCAGCATTGTGGGCTGACCTTGTCCATGACATGAACACTACAGGTAATCAGAACAGGACATATGAGCAGGTTCAACACCACGCAAAGGACATGATCAATGCTGCATGCAGAAGAGCAGCAGATGTAGCCAGAGATCATGGCATCACCGGTGGAGGCCCTGCAGCAGAGCAACACTCAGCCACTGAGGAATTCCTGAAGAACCTAGGCACACACAACAGCTCCCAGGCATCCATCATACTGTACATCATGGATGTGGTCTGTAATAGTGGCAACAATGTATAGAGCTGTACATTTATTGCAACTTAGTACTGCAGAGCACAATAGTGTAGGTATTAATGTACTGCTTTTCCTCTCTTTTCACAGGTGACCAGGGGGTTGGTCTCTGTCCCCTACACAACCTGATGTCAGTGTCTCTTCAGACTCTGATGATGATGGTAGCCACAGTGAGACACAGGTGGGGGATTCAGGGGATGAATGTCTCAGAGGTCGATATCACTCTTCTGCCCTAATTGTCACTGCACACAGTAAATATGCCCACACATACCCAGTCCTCAGAGGACACAGATATTGGACAGGCAGAAGGTGGGGACATTGAACAGGAAAGTGTGGCAACTATGGCTCTACTGAGTGTAGACACTGGCCATAGCCAGAGACATGGCAAGGATCCACACATGCATTGATAGGGATGCTCGTAGGAGGCCCGCTGTCCTTCCACCACCTGTTGAAGGTGTCACATCACGGTTTACTCAGTATATTTTTGGGGTCATCATGGAGGCACAGGCATATTTGAAAGGAACTCCAGATGATTGCTCAGGGTTATGGATGCAGCACAGTCTAACATCCATGACTGTCTCTACCACATCGTTGACACCCTGGATCTGTTCACTGATGCAGTGGATAGAAGGTGGGCCGCGACAGTGTCAGTCTTGGAATGCACAGTATCTGTGCTGGAACATGTAGTTGGAGTTGAGCGCTGGCATTTTGGACATAGGTCAGCAACCCCATCTACTGAAAGTTCACATGGCCATGCACAATCTCGCTCCCATAGTGGCAGTACATCCAGTGCTACAGAGTGGAGTGTGCTACCCAGACCAAGATGTGGTAGGCCATGGGATCATGGTCCTGCGTATTCCCATGGAGGACATGGTCCCAGCAGACAGCAGTCACCATCAGGTACTAACACTGCTTCTGACCTTGGGTATGGAGGTGGCAGTATAAATCCTGGCAGAGCCAGTTTCCATGATGGTGAACTGTCATCTTTATTATGCATGGTTCAAATCTGTCCAACATACACACATGTAAGGCTAGCATAGAGCTTGTCTGTGTGCACTCACATGGTCACACACCACTGTCAAATGAAGGTGACCTATAGGGACACACGGCACAATTCCATGGTCCACCTTGCCTGCTTCCCTTCATGACTCACACACATGCTGTCAACCTTTTTGGTCAGCCTAGACATCTTGCACCCCCACACAATACCCTGTGCAAGTGATGATACCTGTGCCACATCCCTATCATTCTCATTATCAATGCAGGGAAATGATGCACAGGGTGACTATATAAATTAACATGTACTTGTGTAATGCATTATGTAGCCATGCCACTTGCAATGGTTACTGACAGATACTATATGCAGACATTTGTAATGAGTAAGCCACATCATTTTGTGTTTCTTATGTTGTATAATGTTGTAATGGCTGTATACTTACACAATGAAAGGTGTGTCATACAGCTGTTTATTGTTCTGTTTCAGGACTCTGTTGGGCAAACCTATGGACACATGGCAGCAAGACAGCCATAGATGTCACAGCACAGGATAGACTGCACAGAAGAAATATGTCCTCAGCAATGTACAGTACTATAGGTGCATGGCTTCTTAAGTCCATATGTGTGTAAATAGATGTCAAGGCACAGGATAGACTGTCTGCACAGAAGAAATATGTGCTCAGCAATGCACAGGACTATAGGTGCATGGCTCTATAAGTTCATATGAGTGTAACAGGCTAACAAGGGCAATGACCTCATGCAGCGTACTCATGCATCCCTAACCTGTGAAAAGGTCTGATACCCTTGTTAAGTGTTACCAGGGTGTTGGGAGCTATCACATCTACAAGCTGTGGTGCTGGGGATGACCCATCTTCATATTTCCTGTGTCCAGTACAGACATTTGTCCGACAACAGCTATGATTGTCATGTTCTGCATCCCACGGTGTAACCTGAACATGATGTATGTCACAGCAGATGTGTGCTTCACATGCATGGGGAGCCTGTTACATATAGGGTGCACTGTCTGTGTGACATACCTGTCTCTCCAACATGTAGTATGTATCCCACAGTGATAGCGTAGGTGTGTAGATCGGGTAAGACATGTGTTAGTCCTGTCATGGATGCATTGGAGATACACAATGGGAACTGACACCTCCTTGTATGACAGCCATATACATCCCCTACAAAGCATTTATTAGACATACTACACATGTAAGGTCATGACACAGACTCCATAGGACATCATGTGTATTGCAGTATCATGGAACCTGTATGGCTGCTACAGTTGTAGGATATGTCTGTGTATTAACATATCAAAGGTGCCATTGTTCACTATGATAGGTGTTATGAGTGCCACCTTTAGTATGGCAATGACAGTCTGGGAGTTACATCACAGACTTGTCTGTGTATGGTGTATAACACTGAGTCCATCCCCACATCTCACTGACCACTGAAAGTCAATGGCTACATTTCTCCCTGTGTCCATACGTACATGATTAATGGCTCAACTGTGTGCGGTGTGCAGACACTACAATATTTCCCATGGATGGATGACTTTCCAAAGGATAGTATTGTGCAGTTGTTGGGATTTAGTATTTGTCAGTGGCTCAGACTGCAACTAAATGTGTGTCACGGGCCATCCTGGTTAACTGTTGGTTCTGTGTGGGATTCAGTGACAGCTCCTGATATGCAATCACCTACTAATGTAGCCAGTCAGAAGGGACTGACATTGACTGTGACTGCAGAGAAGAAATGGCTAGAAGGGGTACACCATCAATGATGCCTGGGGATATCCACTGATGACTGGCATCACTGTAACTTAGGTCTCCCAATGCTATCTTCCCAGATTATGACTGTCAGACACTTGCCTACCCCCCAGCTTTCATAACCCTCAGTAGATATCCTAAATAATTTCTAGCAAGGCCTGCTGGCCTAATATTGTCAATCACCTTGTCATGCCATGATAGGTAGAGTGAGTAATAGTCCCATCATCCATTGCATACTGTAATACTCAATGAGGTCCACCAGTTAGAGACAGTAGGCATGATGTGGCCTTGAGAATAACAAACGGTGTGCAGTCCAGTGTCAGTAGGTGTGAGAAAGTGTTACAGCTCATATCCATGCTAACTCTTTTCATGGCATTCCATGTCACATGACTCATACATCTGGGGACACTGTTTGGCACTACATGCTAGTTGTCCTTTGTGCAACTAAGTATTCCAGTTGCTTCCAGCATGTTACAAGAAGAGAGTCATCCAAGGTGTGTGCACAGCCTGCAGACAGACACATTTGAGAAGTGTATTATGTATACCCTTTGAAGGTAAGGTGGGGTTTTACACAGGTATTCTGCAGTCAGACACTGACCAAGTGGTGTGTACTGGAAGGACACAATTACCTTATGAAGACTCTGGAAATCAGGGGAGTCAACAGAATTGCTGGTGCCTAGGAAGTACTAATGCTAAACTTACTGACACCACTCTCACATAGGATACCATGCTCTGATACATTTTCTGTCATCACACGCAAAACTGTACAATGAAGCCCATGATGACAAGAGGACACAACCTGTCTGTTCATCCACATAGCTGTCCCACATCATGAAAGGCTCTGTAGACTTCACATACCCTTTTCCAAGTAGCTGCCTTAATTAGCAATCTAGGCAATCAGTTGGCTTTTGCATGTGTTATGCCATCTGTTCCAGGGTTGGTGGTATGTTACTAGGGAACTGACAAGACGGGGATTAGTAGCACTGCTGTATTGCCACAATATAATGTACAATGTCCATTGACATAGATGTTCAGTCTTGCTGTAACAATCAGCACACTGGTGGTGAGCCATCATAGGTGACACTTTCACAGCACTTCATGCATCCTGCCCTTCAACAGATTACTGGTGTATATCTGCATGACATGGCCGTGAGGTTTACTGCAGCGGACTGGCCACCTTTGGCCAATGTGTATCCATGTGCCACATGTCTTAGGCATGTCATACTGTACAGTTATGTACCAGACACACATCTCTTTGTTCCCATGTCATACCACACAACAGCCAGTGTGCTGTCTTGTTGCTTGACAGGCATCATCCACTTGCCTGGCCAACATAATGTCAGCAAAGTTCAACAAGTCTGCTATGCATGCGGAGCCATCCATATCTTCACTACAAGGTGTGCCTACAAACACTGCATATCAGGCTGTCAACCTCAAGTATGTGGCAGCATGACCCAACCTTTGCAGGACCTGCTGCTGATGTGTTGGGAGTGTCCCCACCCCTCTAATTCTACAACACACAAATGCAATGTGTGGCAGATGATACTGCATTTTAAACCTTGCTGCAATGCTGTCTCCGACAACAGTCATTACATATGGCAATGATCATTATGCCAATATGCACAGTTCACAACCTGCATCACCTACAACCACATCATACACACCTGCATGTGTGCAGCTCCTTACTAGACACATTGCCAAACAGACACCTCAGAACATCCTACCTCTGGAGTGCACAGTACACATAATACTGCATGCACCACTCTCTCACTGGTCAAACACCCAAGGCAAAACACAAAATCACACCTATATGCAATCACATAACTATGCATAGCCACTCTGTGTCTCTCGCAAGTATACACATACCTTTTGGCTGCAGTTCACACTCACCCGGGATGGTGGCTTCATACACATGTAAATTGATGGGAGTCAATAATTGCCTTAACATGTGGTGCCATTGTCAAGAGATCTACTACATGTCTGCCTGGGATGCCTTGCTCAACAGACATCAAAGCTTTACCAGTGATGAAGTTCATCTCTCACCCCTGAGATTTGGAGTAAAGGCTATGGCTACTGACACCCCCAAAATGCATCTTAGATGCACTGTTCAGGTAAAAGTTGGCAATGAGAACACCATCTGTATACAACATCATGGTTATGTGCTACACTCCGGGTATGGCAACACTTAACCACACTCTGTGGAAGTTGTTCCCACCCTAGATTATGCAGACAGTGTGCAGTCAATTATATCTGGTTCAAGGCTGTGGAAAGCACCACAGCCATACCAGATGACATCTACAGCCACATCTTCACGCCTCAAAATGACAGTGTTCAAGGTAATGCAGATGGTGTATACATACTCATTAAGGAGAGATACACATCCAGATTTTATGAAACAATATGATTTCCTGGAGACAATGCAGGTTCCATTCAGTACTCAAAAGGCACATACTCAAGCAACAGCCATCTAGAGGAGCAGCTCTGTGTATACAGATGCCCACCCATTGTGCGTACTTGTATGTGCATGTGTCTATCAAGATATATCATTACACCATGCTGTGGGGTGGCATTAAGTGAACATCAGCTATGTTGTTTAATAAGGCTGCAGCTCACTTGCCCAAATGATAGTCTACATTCTTAACAACAATGTCTTGCAGCAGTGGAGTGACATCCCCCCAAGGGGAACCAACGTATTGCAACATGTGTTTATCAATATGGCTGACCACTGCAGCCACCCAATGTGAGGTTCTCCCTGGTGGGATCTGACCACAGATCAGTGTCATTAAAACTACCAACATTACCCCCCCTTCCAGACAATACAGACATATATTTCAACAAAGCTTGACTGCATATCCCCTCTCTGATGGGATGGCATGTATGCAAAGCTGTACAGCCATGCATTATGGCAGCAGCATTACAACTGCATGAACTCAGCTGTACCTGGCAGGGGAACACAGGATCTTTATGGCACAGTAGACATGCCTGGTGGACAACTGCCATTATCAAGCTGTTTAATAGGAAGTGGACATTGCTGTGTGACAGTTAGGGTGAGGATGTAGCCCCTAGATTGTTGATACAGCCTCCTCAGCTACAACAACAACATAATGTTGTGATGTTGTGTAGACACAGTAAGTGACAAAATTAGCCACTCATGCAAAGCAGAGCCACAAAGCACAGTGTAGTTAAATGTGTAACCTCAAAGCACAGGCCCAGATTGTTGGTGAACTCATACGTAATGATGCCACATAGAATGGGTCTGTAGCCATAGCTAACCTGTAGTCTCACATGTTCTGCATCAGATTTACTGCCCTGTCCCCACATGTGACACATGACATTCCGACAACCTGTACCATAACTTCCACATGTACAGAGCAGGTCATAAATGGCCTCTCTATGGATGATACACATCATCTATTAGACATGCTAACATCCCAGGCTGCAGCCTACATGGGATATGTCATGGATTACTAGCATCATTGGGAACACCTTGCAATCATACTGAAACCACTGGCTGAACCCCAACTGACTGGACAATGCCAACTGTTCTACCCTTGCACAGAGGTGGTGCATGCACTGACCATCAGAACTACAGACCTCTTTGCCTGAGTATCTATATCTGTAGGGCTGTAGGGGCAACAATCCTGGATCTGATCACCACACATATATGTGATCTGCACACAGTTGACTGTACACAGTTTGGATGGCTGACAGGGGGATCATGACTGCTAAATGTGGTGGACATTTCTGAGGCAGTCACCAAGGACCTGGGTGAGTGGACATCAGGGCATACAGTCCCTTGGACTGAGCCAAGCCATCCGACTATATCCCACACACAGGCATTATGTTCAAAGAACCCACTTTGGCATCCATGGTATTATCATTATCACTTAGTGGCCCAGTGATGGCACACATACTCAACATGGGGACATCCATCGCCAATAGCTGATCTGTAAGCAACTGTCTTCAACAAGCTCAGTCCTAGGTCCTCTACTGCTTGGAATCCATTTAACCATGATACAAGCGAATACTGACTGTCTGTGGCTAACAATGTTGGCTGTTGCCTGCAAAGTGTGAGCACTCATGGATGTGAGTTATGTCAATATCCTACAAGAGGGTAGTGATGAACAAATGCCTGTTTGTTGACATAGTAATGGCCATAAACTCCATGCAAATATATATATATATATATATATATATATATATATATATATGTGTGTGTGTGTGTGTGTGTGTGTGTGTATATATAGTATCATTTCCATCACTAACATGTATGGAGCTGATAAATAGGACATCAGTTGCAACATGTGATGTGCATATTCAGGGGTGAAAGAACTGGGTGCACAGACCTGGCTACACAGGTTTACACCTAATGTGCCTGAGATCCCCATATCTCTCCAGTGGTGTGACAGGAATCATGTGTCATAGCTGAGGGCACAGTCACTCATAATTGACATACTCATAACCTCCATGTAGTCTTCCCTCAGCATGTGAATATCTGAGTGTAATGGCCATTTGATAGTGGACCTTTCCAAAGCAGTACTGACACTTGCACACAACAGTTTTGTCCCTCACAAGGGCACTTTACATCTTCAGCATGTGTTCAATGTTCAATGGAGATCGTCTGAAATGAGTGTTGTAGCCTGTGGCATGTAGACTACTCAGGTGCGATCTCTGCCTTGCATATGGGGCAATATGTGAACATGCTTGATTGTAAATACTCCATATCTGTAGGTGGCATAGTACATGGATTAATCACTGTAAGGATGTTAATAATACATGTGGTGGGGGTGATTTATCTAGCAGACTTTTACCCACCTTTACAACAGACCACTGGCTAATGGCAAGCAGAGCACCTCAGTGCACCTCAGCACATGCCATCTGTATGACTGGCTGGTGAACCTTCATTTCACCACAGGGCTTCTACCTGTGTCCCTCTTGGACTGGGGCAATATGTGCTGATCATGTAAATAAGGGTATACAGTTGTCTATGATTGTGATGGCTGTATGGCCATTATGCTAGTGAAGTTCAAATGTCCTATGGTTCCATAAGTTGATGTAAATTGCTCTAACAGCCACAGACAAATGGTTACATTGAGGATAGCACCACTTCCAATTACTGCTTACAGGACATGGCACAGCACACACATAGTACACATTGGCTGTATGTAGATTAGAACACTTACACATGTAATGTTACACAGTACAAATCACATTACCTGATACATGCAACACACCTCATGTCTAATAGTACTGTCAGTGTAGGACATATTGTGCATGATGACATCAGCAGGCCAAATTGTGGTCATGCATTTTGAGAGCCACATCGTTTGCTACAACTAAAATATGTCTTTTCAAGTTACTCAGGTGATTGTATTTATGCCATATGGACATACACACATGCATCAAGTGCCCTACAGTGAGATTAGAACCACTATCTATGTAGTCTTGCACACTATAGATTAAGTGCCCTGCAGTGAGATTAGAACCCCTATCTCTGTAATCTTGCACACTATAGAACACAGTACATATCTCATGAACTCCAGCTTAAGTCAGATGCTTCAATGGCAGTTGGTAGCCTTAAGGTAGATGACATCATCAGGCCTTGTAGAAGAGGGCAGTTTGGAAGGCAGCAGCAACTTACAGGGCCAAAAAGTGCATAACCATAGTAGTTTGATAGCCAATGAGGGTCTCTCAGCTGTTTGGCAAGGGGATACATACACACACATGCACCAACTGGCCTAGAGTAAGCCTAACCATCTTATGTTACACACTATAAGTCACAGTTCTTATTGCATACACCACGGCTTAAGTCAAATGCTATAATGGCAGCTGGTAGTCTTAAGGTAGATAAAGAAGTAAAATCCAGGACACAACCGTAGAAGTCTTAAGGTAGATGACATCATCAGGCCTTGTAGAAGAGGGCAGTTTGGAAGCCAGCAGCATTTCTCAATTGGTTGGCAGGGACACACACACACACACACACACACACACACACACACACACACACACACACACACACACACACACACACACACACACACACACACACACACACACACACACACACACACACACACACACACACACACACACACACACACACACCAAGTGGGATGCAATGAGACTAGAACCCCTACCTATCTAGTCTTACACACTTTAGGTAACAGTACTTATTGTATGCACCACAACTGATGTCTATTTGATATATGATTGCAGGCAAAGTACTTGTGGATTTCACAAACTAAGTTTGCGTTGAACTGCATCTGTGGCCTGCAGAGTGATATTGCTTCATACTGTTATCTGGTTGTAGTATCCTAGCAGTGAGATAACTGTTTTTATCCTAGCTATGTGTCTACAGTTACCAGTATGGCCATATGTGGCTGTTTGCACTTGGATGAGCAAGCCTGTGGGCAGGAACAATGTACCTTGTCCATGCGTGCGTAGACAATATTATACATTGCACCACCTGGTCACCTGTTGCTGTCTATGTGGTGATATCCAGCAGGCACAGGGGTCTGTAGGTAAGTGCATTTGACCCCTTACTTTGGATCCTCCGACCAGCATTATAGATGTGTGATAGAGCAACTTTACTAACCCGTATTAGGGTATGTAGGACAATACAGACATCCACACACATATTTCTCTATATAATTGGAATGTATATATAAATGTATCTGTGTGTGTGTGTGTGTGTGTGTGTGTGTGTGTGTGTGTGTGTGTGTGTGTGTGTGTGTGTGTGTGTGTGTGTGTGTGTGTGTGTGTGTGTGTGTGTGTGTGTGTGTGTGTGTGTGTGTGTGTGTGTGTGTGTGTGTGTGTGTGTGTGTGTGTGTGTGTGTGTGTCTGTGTGTGTGTGTGTGTGTGTGTGTGTACAATATGTATATGTGTTATGTAGAGATATGGGAAGTATGTGGTTATATCTATATTTCTATATATAGGTATATCTCTATTTCAATATACATAGTGATAGATATACTATGTATGTGAGAGAGAGTGATAATGACAGATGGATATGTATACATATATGTGTGTATGTATAGACATATGTATACATAAGTCAATCTGATCAGAGAGCAACAGGATTGGACTCAGTTTAACTAAGTGTATGGGCATGAATAGTGGGGATGTCAGTACTTATAAAGTGACTCCAGGCCACACCTATCTACACTCCTGTCTGGAATTTTGTGTGTTACAGACACTGACATCTGTCCCTGTTTCTGCTGTACTGCACTTCACTCAAAATGTCCATGGCATTCTCTAGCTGTCTGATGTAATTAATATGTGGCAGAGGTTCATAATGCAAAACACCAATGTAATAATACCTCACATGCAAAAGATATGTGTGCTTCCAGATTTGAACCATCGACAACGTCACCCATGCTAACTTCCCTAGTTCACTTAGACACACAAGCTGCCAGCCAGAGAGTAGTCATTCATCAAATAATCATTGGCATACATATGGGCATTGTTATTCCTGCGTTAAGTGAGACATACAATGTGTGATCGATGTCTATGTTACTGCCGATGTACCATTGCTGACCTACTGTTTAAGCGATTATATGGAAAAACTGCTGTGTTGGGAGGAGGGGAACAACAGCACATGTTCTGCTGGGATACATACTAGTCAACTATGATGTGACTTCACTGTTTAACATCTCCCTTGACTGATGTAGTGCATATTCCAACCATGAAGCCTAGTGAATATTAAGGAACACATACTAGTGGACTGGGTAACTGTAGTCCACTGTGGATGTTACTTGTGTCTGAATAGCCCACTATATTTCCTTGCATAAATGCAGCGGATCCATAGATACAATAGCATAGCATAGTAATACTTACAAGTAGTGTGTAGGTTAGGGGCTTACCTTGTGAATGCAGCAGCTGACAGAACTGTAGTTCAGGGCTGACACTGTCTGATGCAAGCAGCACACAGCCAGTACATGGATAAGTACAGGTTGTGTGACTTGCCTGGCATCAATTTTACTATATGTATGTGAGTAGGAGTAAGGTGTCAGTCCCTAGGGCCCTAGGCTGTCAGTGAATGTGTTATGCGTTGTCTCTTAGCCAAAGCCAGGGAGTACTGGGCACACTTACATCTGCCTACAGAGACATCATCAGGGGGTTCCTCCTCTGAATCATCCTGTAACTGTGGCTGCGGTGGAGGGCTGTGTATCCCTTCCCTTTGCTGATCCTGCTGCAGCTGTTTCCTGAGGATCATATTGTGTAGCATAGCACATACTGTGAACATATGTGCACATGTGGATGGAGAGTACTGCAGGGATCCAACAGATATGCCGAGGCACTGGAACCGTGACTTGAGTCGCCTAAACACATGCTCTATGATGCTTCTAGTTTGTGCATGTGACTCATTATGGCATTCTTAGGTGGGTGAGTGTGCATATCTGATGAATGTCTTCATCCACAGTTCCAGGGCATACACAGCATTACCCAGTAAATGGCCATGTGGGATGCCCCGCCTAGCAAGCTTCTGGTGCAGCTGTGATGTGTGCCAGATAAGTGAGTCATAATAACTTCCAGGGTTGCCAGCACATGCATTCATGATAATCCTGTGAACATTGCCCATGACTTGGCAGTTGATGGAGTGGTACCCCTTGCAGTTGATGTACATTCTACCTTCCCCACTGGCTGGTGCCTTGATGTGTACATGAGTGCAATCTATGGCACCCAGTACCTCAGGGTAGTGTGCTACACTGTAGAAGTGTTGCATATTTCTGGCCCTCACCTCAGCAGTGAGGGGAAAACAAATATTTGCACTGGCTTGTGGTAGCATGGCATCCAGGAATGGGTGGAGTACCCCGGATTCTGATGCTTATTAGACCCCCATCATGTTCCCACTTGGACTTTGGAATGTACCTGTAGCTAGTATCCTAAGGACTACACATACCTTTGTTTCCATTGGGATGGGTTCCCCTCTGTTGGTTCTGTGTCTGAGTTGAGGGAGGCAGAGCTCAGTGAGTTCTTGTAGCATGTTCCTGTCCACCCTGTAACGCTCTATAATCTCCAGCTCATGTAGCTCCTGGAAGGTTACACTGGGGCTGAACAGTCTTCTCCTTCTCAGTCTAGGCCTATTATCAGCAGCAGCAGCACTGATTTCAGCATCTAGCACATACAGGTGTAGCAGACCTGTAGCAGCCCCTAGCATTGTCTCAGTTAAAATTTCCAAGTCTGAACTGCAATGGTGCCGAGTACTGAGGAAAATTCAGAATGTAGGGTGTATGCATACTTTATAGAGCTCTGCTGTAGGTGAAGAGTGTGTGATTGGGTAACTATGCATTGCACCTGCCTACAATATAATTAACATAATTTCATGTCCCTATTTTAGGTTAAACAAGAGTCAAACCTAATTAAATACATTTATTATTTTTTTTAAAACATGCTGAGCACAGTGGCACACTGTGCAAACATGCACAGGGAAGGTAAGTAAAACTTAGAAGTCAGTGAACACACTCTCTAGAGAAAACACTCTCAGCCAGGCAGCATACCATGCAAACATGCCCACCTAAGCTGAAATGAGCTTAGAAGTCAGTACACACACACACACACTGGTGTCAGCTACCTCCTGTGTAAACAGCAACATGGGTCTAAGCCTAACACAAAGGAGATATGTGGACACAGTTACTCCTTTCTGCTATTCAGTACCTACTCCTCATTTGCATAGGTATCCATGTTCACAACTTGGAAACTACACACTTTGGAGCCCAACCACATTAGCAATAGCACCAATGCACCATTGTAGGGACTCCATGTACAGTCATGTAATACATTTCTGTCACATACTAATCAGTTCTTTTTTCCAATTTTTTATTTTTTTATTTTTCTAAAAGCATGTTTGTGCACTGCAGTGTGCCATACAAACATGGCCAGATTATTAAAATAAATGAATTTAACTTATTTTGTTTAATTTTTCTGACATACAGCTTCGGTCATATGTGTAAGTTGTATGAAATTTCTGTGCAAATATCTACATTTTTACAACCCCTTTTGTCTGTCTGCACTCCTGTTCATGGAATTTTTCCATGTATACTACAGATACTGACTTGGGGTCTGACGAGATGCCTATCTGCTTGCTGGATCACTCTACCTGTCTCATTTGTTTGAGATTGACTTGTTTATGAGTTGATTTGCATGCTACAGATGTTTCCATGTTGGCACATGCATGTGCGCCACTCAGCAGTCCTTACTGAATCTAAAAATGTTTGTGGTCATGTAAGCCTACATTGTAAAAAAAAATTCCCCCAATAGTGTGAGAGGGAAAAAGGCCATGCTAAGGCTTACAACTAATGGTGAGCCTTTCTGAATCCCAAGTACAGTATTTAGAGATTTTTTGAAACAGCACACATGGTACCCAGAGCAATCACATTTTGTCAATTAGCATGAAGTATACATTAGGCTCCCTTGACAACCTACTGGCCAGCTACTTATGGCCTTCTACAATACTAAACAACTGCATGATAAATTCATATATGTGAGGCATAGACAGAGTAAAAATAATCGGAATAAATTTAAATGGTACAGTTATAAAATTAACACATTATTATAAAAAAAAGGAAAAGCCAAAAAAGTATTTAAACTTTATCTACCAAACACAATAAAACTAAAGTCAACTCTTTCCAAAAGGAAATCACTAAACCAAGTGAAAAGCAAAGCTTCACTCAAGGTTAAACTTGCCATCAGAATGGTAGACATTAATAACATTTTCTACAATCATATCAAAAAATGAAGAAGAATGAACAAAACTGCAATGTGCTAGAACAACATGGTACCTTCACCACAGAACCAATAAATATAGCTAACATAACAGCGTACAAATTATCAGGCTAACCAGAGGATCCTCATACACTCTTTATTTCTGCAGCACAATCCCACCTGAAATTACAACAAAAAAAGACACCTCTGCCTTCATTAAGGTCTGAAACATTTGGAGAAAAGGGGTACCAGGAAGCTTAATTCATGCAATCAAAATGTACTTAGCTGACCACATTTTACTCATTCTAGTTTACTCCCATTTACACACATTCTTACTAGAGAATTAAAAACAAGCTATATTCCTGATATCTTTGAGCAGTTTATGTAGTCCCAATCCAAAGGGGATGATTTTTCACAGATACCAAAAATTACAGACCGATCAGCCTCAGAAGCTTATAATGCAAGGTGGTGGGTTAAATCATCATTAAATCATTAAATCATCATTAAATTTATTTGATAAATTCAGTAAACCTTCTTCCTCATGGCCTTACCAAAATATGGTTCTATCAAATGTCAGTCCTGTACAATTAACCTCATATATATTTTTGTTTCCTAGAGTGAGACTTTACCCTCAATGCAGGTCTTTCTATGCATGCAGTTTACCTTCCTCTAACTAAGGCATTAGACACTATGCTGCCTATTGGACTCATACATAAAATGGGGCATCTAAAACTAAATGGCACCATAATAATTCAGGTCAACAGATGACTGCATGTCTTTACAAAGTATGCAAAATAGAAGGCATCCTATCCTTACTAGCTCCTGTTACAGGTGAAATCCCTCAATGCTATGTCTTGGGTCTACTCTGTTTTGACTTCTTTTTCTTAGACTTCTAAAATGATTCCATTGTTTGGCTCTTCAAATATGTAGAAATGTTCAAACTTGATAACACTGTCCTTAACCCTCTGTCAACTTGCCTACAATGATGCTTACCATTGAACAAAAATAGTTCAGTAAGAATTACCTTGCTTCAATGTAAAAAAATGTACCCCCTTTGGATAGTTCTAATGGGCAAAGACTAAAAGCTGAAAAAATAGTAAAGGACCTTGAACACCATGCAGATAATGTCTTTTCAACTGCTATGTATGTAGTCAGTGACATTCAGAAAGCATCCAGAGTCTCCACCTGCTCTTCTGAGAGGATAAAATCTGTGTCAGTAAGGTAACTTCTCCCTGAACACAGGTCTTATCATGCAAGTTATAGAATAGTATACCTTGTTCTGTAACTTACCTGCATGCAATCTGCTGCACATGGAGAAGTGCAAAGTGTCTTCACAAAGAGAATGAAGGAGCTTCAAGGCTTGTCTTATGTCCACAGACCTCAATAATTCTGCCACCTCTGTGTCTTATCATTTTTTTTTCCTTTAGAGTTTTTTTTATTTTAATATATCATGTTTTGACAAACATTACATGAAAGTAAGAATAGATAACATATAGACAGTCTTAAAACTTATTAACTTCAAAACATTATATAACTATACACATTGGTGTCTATATAGATAATAATGAATTTGAACATTGTATGAAGTTTGAAACATAGGATCATATGTCAGTCCATTTTTTCAAGTATTTCCAGTATTTTCATCAAAGAGTTGTAATATGATGTAGGTCTGCTAGTTCCAATCTTCAGCGTTGATATTTCCATGTGTCTGACTGTTAAGGTCAAGTTTTTGAATTCCTTGAATGTAGAAGAAGCCACATTTTTCCAGTGAATGGTTATGGTTTTGCATGATACTGCCAGTAATGACCATAAGGTTTTAAAATATTTTTTTGGAACACAATCAGGAATAGGAGAATTAAATACAATTAGAGATTTTGCTAATTGAAATTTATCATTAAAGACAATCAAGAAAAAAATAATTAATATTATTCCAATACAAATTGAGACACTTGCATTCATAAAAAAACATGCTGCCAGTCAGCTATTATTTTAGTCTGACATCTCCAACATTGATCTTCACTAGCAAATATTATGGCTAGTTTATGTGGTATATAAAAACTTACATGCAAATATCTCCAGGTGAATAATTTCCAGTAAATTGAAAATGTTGACTGTTTTGAGGATTTTAAAATAATCTTATTTCCTCTTCAGTTGGAGAATGGTTATTTATTGATGTGAAATAATCCCAGTATGACTTTACATGGTAAACTTTTTTTTTTATAATTTTGTAAATATTAGACAGGTAACCACCACCTTGATAAGGTTGATTTGTGATTATAATAAAATATTCAATTAATTTTGCTACAGTCTATCTGACTGATGCTTGCATTTGTTCTATGTTATTTATAAGATATTGTCTTAGGTTTTGTAAGCGTAACCATAAATAATTATTTATATTATATTTGTTGATTATTTGTTCATTAGTTAATACTTTTTGTTCTATCAGTTGGTGTCAAAAGCATAATGATTATTTCTTGAATATGTTCATTTTATGAATTTGAGATGTGTCAAAAATAGTAGGTGTAAATGCAATGGGAAAGACCAAGAAAAACCAAGAATTAATATTTGGAATTTTATGTATGTTTTAAATGTTGTTAATGTAATGCTTATATAGTTTGATGATAGTCTGTTATTTTTATTTTTCCCCAATAAATAATCTTTTAACATCCAAACAAAGGGTGTTGGTATAATGGTCAGACAATCTTGTATATGTTTGTGATTAAGTCCTATATAGATCTGTTCATGTATTTGCTTCCATATAGGTATGTAAGAGGTATTTATTAAAAGAGTTATGGTTTTGACAACAGAAGAAATAATATATATCTCAGTATCTGGTAAATAAATTCAACCATCTTCCCAATTTGGTAAATGTTTATTCAAGGCAATTCAGGATTTGTTTGGAAACCATACCAAGTTTAATGTTAGTTTATTGTATCTTTGAATTTAAGAGGTGGCAGTGAAAAACGTTGTATTAGGTATAATAGCTTAGGAAAGATTATTGATTTGATAAGATATAATCTGTCTCCCATTGTAAACGTGTATATATTCCAGTAAGACATTATTTGTTCTATTTTGTCTAGTGTTTTATTATAGTTAAATATCAGTGAATCACTTAATTCATCAAGTAGATTTATTCCTAAATATAGAATTCTGTTATCTGTTACTATGTATTTAGAGATTTTTTTTGTTTATATATTTCTTTTTACAATTACAGGGCATGATTTTTGTTTTGTTTTCATTAAATTGCAAACCTGAAATACTTTGAAATTTGTTGATAGAGTTAAACAAAGCCTGCTAAGATTTATTAGTGTCTGACAGGGTTAAAAGTATATCACCAGCAAAAAGTTGAAGTTTAAGGTTTAATGTTTTGTTACTGCATACACCCAATTTGCTATTATCTGATCTGCAAAAGGTTCTATAAGTAATGCAAATAGCACTGGTGATAAAGGACAACCTTGTTTAGTTTCTTTCTTTATTAATATGAGGCCTGATCTTTCTGATCCTAGTTTTACATATGCTATGGATTTTCCATATAATGATTGGATAAGAGTGTTAAAAGTTGTAAGAAATTTATATTATTTTAAGATGAATGAAAGGAAGTCCCAGTTAACAGAATCAAAGGCTTTATTAATGTCTAATGAGAGACTCACTATACTCTGGAATAGACTGCCATACATGTCAAGCTGAGCAACTCTTTGGCCCTCTTCAAAAGGAACATTGACGATTGGGTTGGAGATAGGAAATTCAGCCTGGGGATCACGTCAGTCACCCTGCTAGACAGGGGACCAGGGAAGTAAACATTCTAGTAAGAAATAGCCAGGGAATTGTTATGGCAAGACTTGTATAGGACCTACGGCCAATAGCCTAGTACCAACCTATGAACCTATGTTTAAATCTAAACCTCTATGTTTACTGTAATCAATTAATGTCAGAATTATTTTAATATTGTCAGATGTATTTCTTCCTTAAATAAAGCCTGTCTAATCTTTATGGATTAATGTGGGGAGAAAGTGTTTGATCCTGTCTGCATATATTGCCATGAACATTTTGTAATCTATATTTAGTATGGATATTGGTCTATATGACAAACATTGTTTCTCATCTTTGCTTGTTTTAATTATTGGTGATATCAATGAATATTTCCAAGAGGGTAGAATATTTATACCTTGTTTAACTACAGTGTATACTTTTAAAAGTAAAGATATAGCTTGATTCGGTATTAATTTATACATTTCTGGTAACATATTATCTGGGCCAGGAGCTTTATTTATCTTAAGCTTTTTGATTTGTGATTTCAATTCCATCATGGTAATTGCTTTATTTATATCTATTTGTTCCTGTGTTAGTTTAGAGAGAATTTTGTTTTCAAGATAATTTTTATATCTTTGGCAGGTAAATCTTGGAAATTAGCTAAAAGCTTCTAAGATACCATTTAAATCTGTGACTTTTTTCTTAGTGTTGGAGTTATATAATTCTTTTATTTGCTTAGATTTGATTTTTTTTCTTCTGTTAGCTAACTGCCTCTGGTGTGCTGGATTTGTAGAATAAGAGTTTCATTTTATCTTTTCTAGATTAATCATAATCTTATGATGTAATATTTATGCATATTTGTTATTGGTTTGCAAAAGTTCTTGAACTAAATCAGTATTACCTTTTTGAACTTCTAGCTTCAGTTTGTCTGCTTTGTTTTATAATTCTAGCATATCTTTATTACATGTTTCCCTTTTATTAATGTACCAGGGTAGTATTTTACCATAGGTAAATGCTTTTAGTGAATCCCAGATATATATTACTGAACTGTCATCTGTGTTTTTCAGTTCAAGAAAGTTTTTAACTTCTTGTCCATAGAATTTTTTACATTCTGTTAATTTTGTAATATAAGAAGGTATCCTAGTGATGGGGTTAGAAAATATAGGTGTGAGTTCAATCTCTAAGACTAGAGCATTATGATCTGATAAGGGGCAGTTTATAATTTTAACTTTATCAATTTTTGTTAAGTCATTAGATACATATATTCTATTGATTCTGGAGTTAGATCTATGCCTATGTGGATAAAAGGAAAAAAAAATTAGTGAGTCTGTTTCTGCAAATTCATTTATATCTTTTACACATGTTGTATTTATAAACCTTAAATGTGCTTTTGGTATAGGTGGCCTTCTTCCTATGGTTTTTGAATTTGTATCTTTGTCATGTATTATACAATTGAAAGCTCCTGCTATTACCAGGCTACTTTTAGCTAAATGAATTATATCTTCAAAGTGCTGTTTAACTGTTCCAACTTCAATTCCTGGAGTCCAATATAGATTAACCAAAGTGTATATTCTCCTATTTAGTTCTATATTGGCTAGAGAAAACATACCAGATGTGTCTTGATAGGTGGTGATTATTTTGGGTGATATAGTTGCATTACGAAGTAGTATAGCTACTCCTCTTTTTTTCTATTTATATTGAGAGCTTGCTAATACTAAGTAGCTGTTGATATTTAAACTATGTTTTTGTCTAATAAGTGTGTTTCTTGAAGGAATACTATTTGTGGTTTGTGTAGATTTATGTATTTGAGTAGACATTTCCTTTTATTACTATTATTCAGACCATTAACATTTATAGACAAACATTTCAAATTTTACTTTATGTTTGATTTTGTATAGCATTTTATGCAAATAGTTTTTGATTCTTGGTTTTGTTTTGGAAAAATAATTCAAATATTTTTTTTCTGTACAGATTCTGTATATTTCTGATAGACACCAAATCATTATATTGAACTTCCAAACTTGTAATTCTTAACCATATAACCCATTTCTTGTCACTATGAGGTAATATACCTCTTTGCTTAACTAGTAAAACTACCCAAGCACACCTTCTAAACCTGCAAATAATGTTTAGATCAATCTCTCTTAACGTCTTAATTCTGTGTAACAATATTTACATATCTTAAGAGAATAATATAATCAGCTGGTATGTGTGTATATAATTGTCTGTGAGTCTGTTGGTATTCATGTGTCCAAAATCTGTATAATGTGTAATATGCCAATATTAGTTTAACTTTTATTTATGCCATATAATAGTTATGTTTTAAAATGTGTTATCTAATAAGTAATTGAATGGTTGATATATCTCCTTTTCTTCACCATACCATTACAGCATGTTAAAACTTGTTTCCAGTTAAGATTCAAAAAGCAAGACCTCTAATTTTACAGTCAGTCACTTCAAAACAGTGTAGCAGTTTACATGACAGTATAATATAATACAGTTGCTCTTATTTCATAATGAATTGTGATAAAACATTTGAGTGTCTCTACTTTGGTTATAAAATGATATCAGAGCATTTTCTATATTTATATTAGATTTCTCAGTAGACATTTCTGTCTATTTTGTTCCTCAAAATGAAAACATCTGCAAGTGGTGAATAGCATTGTATATATTCAATTAACTATATTACAATGTTTCTTAAAGTAATTTCTTATTAACTGAATATTTTTAACATAACAGCTGTTGCTGAATAAGACACTTTCCCAAAGGAGTAATAAGTCTTTTTAAATAGGAAGCCTCAAACCACTATATCAGTTATGTACTGTTAGAGTACTTAATGCTACTTTGTAGCTAGTAGTTACCTTAATATGAACTACTAAAAAAGTATTCCTGGCTGCATTAATTCAGATGGAATGAATTTTTCTGATTTTTTTTAGATTTATAATATTATACAGAGCTATGACAGTTTTTATGTTTGCAGAATCTACAACATAAATCTGATAAAATCTGAATGTTATCTTGCAAATCAAATTAACATTTACTGAACAACTGTTTGTGGTTTTGATTATCTTTTGTCCTTTTATGTTTATCAGTTTGTATGGTTTTATTAAATTGTCTGGTACCTTTGTATGAAGTTTAAGTGTAGGTACTTTGGATCAAGTTGCAGATTATTTCATATTATTTTCAGACCATAGTATAATTAATCTCAAACCATGCTTGAAGTACATACAGCTTAAGAAAAAAAAAACATTTTAAAAGCACTATGACAAAAGTCTACAAGTGTAGTGATATTTTCTTTTTTTGCATCCAAACACTATATCATATGACAGCTATGCTGTAGAAATATTATCTAATGCATAGTTATGTAGCTGATATTTCACATTTTCTTCACCATATCATTAGAGAAAGTTAAGTTTTACATTCGATCAAAATTTAGAAAGCAAATCCTCCAACTTACATTTGAAGTCTCTTCAAAACAGTGTGGCAGTTTACATGACAATTTAATACAATACAGATGTTCTCATTTCATATTTCTGTAACTGAGACATGCATTCTTTAAGTGTTGTTGTATGATTAACTGATCACGTCACATTTTTTCTTAATATTTAATGCTGTGCTAAATCAAGATATATGTTTCTTAATATCTTGATACTTTTGACTAAGAAACTCTTTTATATATTTTCTGAATTTTCCAATAAGACATTTCTGTTCATGTTTCTCCACAAGGAAGAAATCATTTCCAAGAGAACGATAACACTGCATATATTCAATAAGCATAATCCTCATAAAACAAGTGATCTACTATTGGCCTAAACAAGTTTAATGACAACAAACAAAAAACCAAACAAAAAACTGAACCTAACTATAATACTAAAATATATTACTAAAATAAGGAATGGAGGTATCAGGCCATCAACTGTGTCACAATGTGGCCGAAAAACGGCCATCACATTCAATAAAAACTCACTCCATCAATTCAAAAAGAAAGGACGAAGGCTAAAAGTAAAATACTGATGGGACTAGTAAGATATGAATGACAAAATATAAACGGAGTGTGTATACAGAGAAAACCACACAAACCTGGTAAAAAACCAACACCAAAACTCTAAAATACATGCTGGTGTACTGAAAGAATGTAATTACATCTAGCAAAAACATGTAATTACAGTCCAATGCATATTGTTCGTTATGCAGCTTATAAAGCTAAACCAATCCCTTCTTAACCCATATAATAAGGAGGCTAGAAGCATAGAAATAGCCTCAGGCCAGATGTCATAAGACATGTATCAATATTACAACTTTCTATTGTTAAGTACAGGTTTAACGGATACAAACTGATTGATACCAGGAAATATATGCGCTTTCAAAGTAAATATCCATTTGAGTTCCCTGACAGCCAACAGGTTCATGTTATCTCCTTCCCTATTGTTAATCGCCAATACCTCCAAAACCATGAAACTGAACCTATGTGTATTGTGTTCTACTATATGTTTAGCTAGGGCATTACTTTCATGTCCTTTCCTAATATCGTGGCAGTGGTTATAAACCCTGTCACGAAGTCTCCTCTTCGTGAGACCTACATAAAAAACTTCACAAAAATCACAGGTTGCTAAATAGATTAAATTTATACTATTGCAATCACTATGAAATCTGGGTATGAAAGTAAAAAATCTTTCAGGATGTGTAAAGCAGACATTTTTAGATATATAAGGGCACATATGACAATGTCCACATGGGAAGGTTCCCTTCAGATCGCTAAGGCTGTTACTCGGTGATGGAGTCTGTTCTAGACATAATGTTTGTTTCAAGTTATGGCAGGTCTTATAACTGAACCTAGGATAATCACCCAGAATTGTCCTGGTAAATGGGTCCGTAATCAAGACATTCCAGTTCCTGCTGATAATTTTATTGAGATTAACAATGTCACTGGTGTATTTAGTGACGTAACTCAATTTGTCAGTGAACTTATCTCTTTTCATTGTATGGAATGGGGGGTTACATCCAACAAAATCAGTTACATCTACCTCATCCTGCAATTTCAAAATGACTTCCTGCTTACATTCACTCACTAATTTAAGGGGATAACCTCTCTCTCTGAAGAGACCTTTCAATTTGTTAAGTTCTGACCATAAGGTATCCTTGTCACTGCATATTCTACATATTCTATACATTTGACTTAAAACTACCCCTTTAAACGTAAACCTAGGGTGCATACTTTCATAACGTAAAAGTGTGTTCCTCCAAGTGGGTTTCCTGTATAAGGATGTGTCAATCCTATTACCATTCAGTTCCAACGTTAGATCCAAAAAATGTATCCGATATGGGGATATTTCAGCTGTAAATCTTAAGAACGTGGTAGTGGCTTCTAGTTCTGCAATGAACTTCAAGCATTCTGCTTCTGTGCCCTCCCATAAAAAAAGAAGTCATCAACAAACCTCTTGTACATTCTTATTTTACTAAAATCAGCATGTTTAAACAAATGGTTAAGCTCCCAATTGTAAACTACAAGGTTAGCGTAACTATTCGCACAGGGGGTGCCCATGTGCTAAATCAAGATATATGTTTCTTAATATCTTGATACTTTTGACTAAGAAACTCTTTTATATATTTTCTGAATTTTCCAATAAGACATTTCTGTTCATGTTTCTCCACAAGGAAGAAATCATTTCCAAGAGAACGATAACACTGCATATATTCAATAAGCAGTTTTGCAATATTTCTTAAATAGTTTCTCAGATCCTAAGCATTTTGACATAACAGTTAATGCTGAATAACAACTTTTCTCAAAGAAGTAAAAACTTACATTGAACAGCAAATATTTAAAAATGTCTGTATATATATATATATATATATGTATATATACTGTTAATATGTAATATAGTCTATTTATATTCTACTAAGACATATATAAGAATGCTTGTGTGTTATATGTTTACCTTAATATCTTCAAAACATTAGTATATTTGTAATATTATTTGAAAAAGTAAATAATATTATATGTTCTAATGGTTGCCATATAATGAATAAAAACGTGTCTCCAGGAGCATTCTTAATGGTGACTTAGTGCAGTATAGGGCTCAACATCTTTTGATTCAGGTATGTGCACTGGTCCAGCACTAGAAAGTTTCATATGTATCTATATGCTGGATATGAAAAACTGATGTGCCCCAGGATGTCTAATAGTAATTTGATTAAATGCTGTCAGGTTACTAAACTTGCACAGATCAATGTCTTGATTAACATATGTCTCCCTTATTAACAGCACTATAAATATCTGGTCATCTAATCAGGATAATTGGTTTTGTACTGGTACTGGTTGACTGCAACAAAAAGACTATGGACTAGTATTTACATCATTGAGGGTTATCATTTCATTGAAATCTTTAGCATATGTTTTGTGTTTTTCAGTGCAAACAAAAGGTTTAAAATGATTAGCTTCTTGTTTAATATTTCAGGCAATATAAATATACAGTCCGCTGAATTATTGTACATTTATTTGGCATGTATATATGACTAGTAATGTTGCTACTTTAGTAGCAGAGCATATATTTGAATTTCACATCATTGTCCTTTGATGCTGTGAATACAGATGTTCAAAGGACAACGCATTTAAGCAAAGACCTCTCACAGAGGGGATCTGTAGTGTTTTAAATGTAACTACTGTTGTGTGATTAAGGCAAACATCTCAAGGACAAAGTGGGAAAGAAAATGTGATTTTCTCTTTTACAATCAAGGTAATGCTCATGCAGCTGTACAATATTGTTAATGAGTGTATGACTTATGTATGGAACTGTCTATATGGTGATTTTGAAATGTATTAAGTAACACTAAATATGAAGTTTTGAATAATCACATCTGCAAACATTCACTTCAGTTTAAAACACTTAATTCTTGCAACTGTACATTTAGATTGAATCTCTGTTTAATAATATTATCCAAATACTTTGATAGCCCCCATTAATTTATTAAATCAAAAAGTTAGTAATGTGTTCCCATGCTAGTGAAAGTTCATAGAATGACATTTATATTAGTTAATGCTCTAATAACCATTAAATAGCTATATGATGAAAACAGAACCTATGGTAAAAGCATGCTTTTATAAATTATGGTGATTAGAATACATTTGTTTAATTTTATGCTAACTCTAACAGTACTTAAAAACTTAGTGTAAAAAAGGTACCTCTTTTTTTAAGTTGGTTTGATGACAGGAAATGTTCTTGTTGCTTTTATATAATTGTTTAAACTTTTACAATATAAAAAACATACAGGTTTATTTGTCCTTTAGTTTTTTTTTTCTTTTGTTCAACAGTCATCCAGTTATTTACTTCTGTAATTCTTTTTGGTGTACTGTTAGTCCAGTCCATAGATTCTTCTTGTGTTAGGATGTTGTTGTTGGAAAGATATTTTATTGCTTAATCCATTGTTTCAAAACTTTTAATTCCCTCTGGTAGGACGATTTTTAATCTTATGGGAAACAAAAGATGGGTTTTCAATTGTTTCTTTTTTTTGACTTTTATCATTGGCAGAATTATTTTCTTTTGGAAATCACTTTTGTAGAATAGTCATTATCAAATCTGATTAAAGCATCATTATGTTTGATAGGAGAATTAGCCTAGGTATTTCTTAGGATAAGTTCCTTGTCTTGTGTAGAGAAAAGTCTCACACTTATGGATCTCGATTTATTTTTGATTGAAGAAGTATTTCCAGAGGCTGTTAATGAACACTCCACACATTCCATGCCGTATGAAAGGGCTTCAGGCAATTTCACTATATTTGGGATCGAGGTAGTGAGAAAGTTTATTATGTTGTCCCCTTCAGTTTTTTTTTTTTTGGTAAACCATATATCCAGATGTTGTTTCTTGTTCGATTTTCCATGTCAATAAACTTTTTTAATAAGTATGTATTCTGCTGTAATAAAAATTCTGTTTGTTGTTCCTCTAGTAGAAGCCAGGAGTCAATGTCATTTAATGACTGTTCCAGAAGTGAAAGTTGCCCTTTCTGATATGTAAGCATTTCCTGGAGTTGTTCAAGTTGTTGTGAACAGTTCTCTTTGAAAGAATCTAGTTTGTTGCCCATCCTATTTTAATTGTGAGTTCTTGGATATTTGAAATAAGTGAGTGTAAATCCTTTTTGAGGGAAGA
The DNA here is from genome assembly GCF_019279795.1 of Protopterus annectens. Lineage (NCBI taxonomy): Eukaryota > Metazoa > Chordata > Ceratodontiformes > Protopteridae > Protopterus > Protopterus annectens. Next base: position 952,081,063 of record NC_056744.1, read on the forward strand.
GTCCTGAGTTGAGTTCTTAAGATGGCTCATGCTGTACAGCTGATGATGGCGTTGACTTTCTAGTAGTTAACTTGACAGGAATTTTTCAATGACAAGCAATAAAATTTCTTCTGTAGATGCTCCAGAGTATTAAAACTTAGTTGGTAGTAGAAATTTCCTCAGATTGCTCCTTATTTCATAAAATTCCTGTCAGAAATAGCAGTGAGGTAAGAGAGCTGAGAGAAAGTGCTGTTACCAGATCACCATCTTGGCCACGACCCCTCTTATCAGTTTCTTACATGAGTCATATACTAGTCATACACAATATTAAAAGATCTCATACTATTTTACACCTTCTGCTTAAAATATGCCTTTGATAATCTGAACACAACATGACAGTTAACCTCAATTAAAATTAATATCATCCATGCCATACATACAAAAACTAGATATAGCAAAGACCGCCACACCTATGGAATAAACATCCCCTATCAGTTAAGATGACCCCCTCAAGCTGGAATTTCAAGAACAAACTGGATGAATACATGAACATCTGTAAGTTCCAGTGTGCAATATAGTGCATCAATTGTTCACCAAATCTATGACTGAAGTCAGCTACTCCTGCACATTTAATAATGAGATATGGAAATCCATGCCTCCTCTTTTCTCCCAAATACATGATTACAGACTATTTCTATTCGCTAAGGAAAATATCCACAGATAAGCATTTAATATAATCTCCAATTTATGCCTGCATAGTTTGGAACAAGTTTAATAATGCAGTGATCATGCTGTGTATGACTGGTGCATTAGTTTATCAGTTTTGGAGAAAGGTTTACAATATAGTGATTAAACTGAGTATACCATGTAAGCCTTTAGGAGTAGGCTTGCATTGGCATTTTTTTATGTGGGGTTTCAGTCATTTCTATAAATGTGTACTTCTAAATATTCCAGTGTTTTACATTTATGATGGGCTTCAACAAAGTGAATATTTAATTGACTTTTTATTGAGAGATTTGAATGCCTTTATAAGGCTGATGGACAGTTTTAACTCATATTAGTTATTTTATGCACCTCGTTGCTGGTGGAGAAATACTAATGGGAGAAGGACTGTATACTGAAAGGCACAATAACATGGTGAGACTGTTGCACTGGGGATGTGCAAACATTACGGTTTTGAAGTGGCTGAAAAGCACTGGAAACATGAGCCACAAAGCATCATAGAAATGATGAAGTCTACATTACATGTGATCATCCATTACCAACAATTCAAAAGATAGATGCTAGAAAACTGCATATAGTGGTCCAGGAAAAGAAGACAAGAGTAGCATTGATTATTGAAATCACCACAACCAGTGACTACAGTGTCCTGTGCACAGAGAGACATAAAGTTATAAAATATCATGATTCTCAAGCAGAATGTGGAAGAAAGATTCCCATATAGTTCCAATAGTAGTAGGAGCAACAGGTATTATAAAAAAAGAGTCTAAAATCTTATTTAGATATCCTACCAATACATGTAACTCCATACGAACTGCAAAAGGAGTCATTACTGGGCACATTGCGGGTGCTGCGAAGAGCACTTTTGGCTGACATTAAAGAGTGAAACAATACTAATTTCATTAACTTTAATCATACTTTGACCTAGGAATGGGGTCCATTCCTGTCATGGTATTAGAAACCCAAAAGACTTGGAGAAATTAAAAACAAAATGAGAGTCACTGTGATGATGATCACTGTGGTAGCAAGCTGAGCAGGGTAGACAAGGTTTCTTATAAACAGCAACAATCTTGAGCTCATATGGGGAGATCCCACAGCCATTTGCAGGCAAGCTGAAAGATTTCCTTGACATGTCTTGGGACTTGACTGGGCCTCCTCCCTTTGGATTATGCACAGTAAACCTCCTGTGAGAGGTGTTCATGACACATTCTCATAAAGTGCCCAAACTACTGCAACTGACTCCATTCAGCTAGGATAAGCAAGGGCTATGCTCCACGACACTGCCAGACCACTAACCTCTGCACTGTCTGATGGTACAGAATCTCATGGCTATTGTTTGTCTTCGTCATCTTATCCTTTGAGTCCCTATACAATGGTTCTGACCAAAAGTAAAAAAGAGGACGTAGACTGACCAATGAATGGAAAGCTTCTCACTGTAGCTCAGATCACACTTCACCACCACAGTCAAGAACAATTCCTGCTACTTCCTACTGCTTTTTTGTTTTTTTTGAATAGGACACCAAGATACTTAGACTTCTCCACTAGAACTAGCTAATCTGCCTTCACCATCTAGGAACAACATACTTCTATTTATTTATTATTTACTGACACTCGATTACTGGGAAAGTCTGACTCTGTAGAAGCCCATTTAAAGTTGAGTCCCAGGGAGAAAAGCTCTAAATTATTACAAAACATTTTAGGAGCGATAATTTTATAGTCTCCAAATATAAAACAAAATCATCTGCAGTTTAAATAATTATGACAAATAAGTGATTATATAAAAGCATTGGTTAAGAATTTATACACGTTATATGACAATCATTTAATATTTACAGAAATTTTAGACAATTTGTAGAGAAGTTATAGTTAAGTTAGTCTAATATAAACAGGAATTGTAATAAGAAGTGAGGGAAAAACAGGCTTATAGTATATTTATAGAGAAAGTCAGGGAAGACAATTTGATAGAACTAAGGAAGTAACTGAAGAAGAGAGAATAAGGAGGTATAGGGAATGAAAAGGCACCTGCTCACATTTAGAGATATAGTTTGTCCTGGCTTGGGGCAAAAACAAAGCCAGCGTTTAGCTAGGAAGTTCTTCAGAGTGGTTTTGAAAGATGGGATGGAGGTTTTTGATCTGATGGATACAGATAGGGAGTTCTAGGCCTTAGCAAACTTATACAAGTGCAGACAATTCCCAGCAGATTTAATGGGTGTCTAGATAGACAAAGAGTTTCTGGTCACTGGATCACAATGACGGAATGGCAACATAGTTGTGTAGAATGTTTTTTAGTGCTGGACAGGCAGATGGATGCTGGATAATTTTATTGGTGATAAGAAGCTGTGTATATGTTAGTTGATGAGGCAGTTCTAACAATTTAGGTTTTTTAGTGTTATACAGTGCTGATTTCTAAAACAGGAATTTGCTGCAAATTTAGCAACTTTGTTATAGCATTGTTCAAGTTTTATTTTTTGGAAAGCCTGGAGGTTAAAAAGGATAGGAGTGCTATAAAGAAGTGTGAGGAGGGGATGGGTAGTGACAAGTGTAGCTTTAGTTGCATTGGTGAGAAAGTTTTTGGCTCTGTAAAGCATCACTAGGTTTTGATGAGTTTTTCTTATGTAAGTTTGTATATGCAGTTCAAACGTAAGCTTATCATCCACTATCACCCAAAATAATTTGTTATGACAGGTGACTTTAATGGTTGTATTATCAAGAGAGATTACTTTAAATTTAGTTTTTTTTTTTTTCCACGAGACAGGACTTTGGGGGCAATAGCAATAGTTTGGTCTTTTTTTGGTCTGAGCATGAGTTGTGAGATACAAAGCCATGTTTCAGTGGCTTTTAAAGCTTCCTTAGTAATTTTTTTTTAGGTGTACTATGTTGTCAGATGTACAAATGAGAGTGGATCGTCTGTAAATTGTATTAGGGTGGCCTGTTGTGTGGATGTATACAGGGTGTTAGTGAAAATGTGAAAGAGGAGGGAACCAAGAACAGAGCCTTGTATACCGATGGTGACTTGGAGGTAAGGAGAGAGTATGGAGTGCCATTTTACTGACTGATGCCTATTGGAAAGATAGCTTTGGAACCACAGAAAGCTGGGCTGAGAGAGACATTTGAAGTAGAAGTTTGCTGTGACAAACTGTGTCAAAGGCTTTAGACAAGTCTAGAAATAAGGAATAGACTAGTATGTTAGAAGGGAAGTGCTAGTACTATGGGAAGGATGGAAGCCATGTTGTGTAGGGCATAGGAGTTCTTCCTGCAGGAGGTAGTCTACCAACTGCTTTAGAATACATTTTTCAAGTATTTTGGTGTGGGAAGATAAGATTGCTATAGGTCTAAAATTATTGATGTCTGTTGAATTTCCTCCTTTGTTCAGAGGGATAATGTGTGACTTTTTACAGAGAGATGAAAAGTGATATTCCTGGACTGATCTATTTATAAGGATAGAGACAGGATAGGCAATGCTATTGGTTGCTATTTTAAAGTACTCACTTGAAAGATCATCATGAAGAAGAGCACAGTTTAAATTTGTTTAAGAGTAGTTTTATATAGGATGTGGGCACAGGTTTGAAGGTGAAAGTGGATATGGTGATATATGGCTGTTGGGCAGGGTTGATATTAGATGCTGAGAAATCCTTTGCTAGAGATGCTATCCTATCTATAAAATAAGAGCTGAACTGTTTCGCAGTTTTGAGTGGTGAGTTATCATTGGGGTTTAGGGTGAATTTTTGGCCGGCATGTAAGATTTCTTTAATGGATATCCAACATTTTTTAGGGCTGTATTTAGTATAATTCTATGATAGTATATCTTTTTGTCTTCTATTCATTTGTTTTTAGTACAATTGTGAAGCATTCTAAAGTTTTCAAGAGACTGAGGTGTTTTATATTTTTATATATTTTTGCCATTCTTTCCATGCTTTTTCTCTCTCCTGCATTAGCGTTGTACTGTTTTTGGATAACCAAATTGCATTATTTGTTTTCAGTCTCTTCCTTATTTAGAAAAGTTGTACTAAATTCATTTACGGAATCATCTAAGGTGAGGATTTTAGGAAGTTCCAGTTAATAGATGATAGTGTAGTAATGAGCATTTCTGAATTAAACTTTTGGAAAGGTTGTATGTTGCTTGTTGTATAATTAACTGTAAAAGTGTACAAATGCTTGTAGTGACTGCATTCTTTGGCAGGCAGGCATGTTAGTTTAGACTTCAGTTTTAACTGAATGCATTTTGAGAAAAATTATGAAGCTGGTGAGAATATTGTGCTTAGGGATTGCACAAATAAAGTTTGCCAATAAACAGATGCTTTTACAACTGAGAAGCAGGAGTAAAAGCTGTGCAACTATCAGGGGTAATATGTCAAAGGTAAAGGAAAAGGGAGGTCTGTTTTATCTGTTATGAAAATGACAAGGGTAAAGGCACACACATAAATATATATATATATATATATATATATATATATATATATATATATATATAGATATAGATATATAGATATAGATTATATATATATATATATATATATATATAGATATATAGATATATATAGCTATATGTATATTTACATATGTATATGAAGAAAAATAACGCTATAGATATAGACATAGATATCTGTATATTTACATATGTATATGAAGAGAGATAACGCTATAGATATACTTATAGATATAGATATAGATATAGATATAGATATAGATATAGAAATGTGTGTGTGTGTGTGTGTGTGTGTGTGTGTGTGTGTGTGTGTGTGTGTGTGTGTGTGTGTGTGTGTGTGTGTGTGTGTGTGTGCGTGTGTGTGTAAAGATAAGGAGTTTTGCAAATTCAAAGTCAGAGGATGACTACAACCTACATTTCTGATGTCAACAAGTATTTTTTGTGGTTTCTTGACTATAGATCAAAGAAATTCTGCCAAAGCATTCAGTGCATTTTGCAATCAAAATGCTAATGATCAATAGTAAAAGAGGTCATTCTGTTAGTTTTTTGACTGACAATACCTCAGCTTCTAATGACTGTCCCACAAATTAAAAATAAAGTGTTTGTTTCATTCCTGAGAGTTTGTCTAGGGAATGGAATCACAAAGTGGTGTTATTGTAAGGGTCTGTGTAATACTAAGTAAAGGTCTGTGTAATACTAAATTCTGAGTCTGAGTGGAAATCTAAACACCTTTGTCTTGGTATACCTGTTAGCATACCTGATGAGCCTCAGAACATGAATAGAAAACAGACTTTTTTTACTCTTGCAGTTTATTATTTATATTATTTAACTGGAGCAGAGCACTAATCCTTGTGGACGGTTTCAGACTCAGGCAGATAGTACTAACTGGTTAAGCAACATGTTCAGAGTTATACAATAGGGAAATGGAGGCTGAAAGAATCAAACCCTGGAGTTCAAGATGAAACTAGTGTACAGCTCATAGCCTTGATTATGTGTACTTACTGACAGATTAAATGCAAACGCAGCTATATTACAACAATAAGACATTCCCAGGTTAGGTACTGTTAATGTGAATGATATGCATACCCTGTGGTCATTTAGCACTCAGATCTGCCGCATGGCATAATAAACCCCCAGGGGTTGATGACCTAGCAAATTAACATAACTCCCAGCTGCACTTTATTTCTTTATAAAATGGTGAGTTATAAAAGTAATTTCATCAATGAAAGCATACAAGTCAAACAATTCTAGGCAGACATAATAAAGATGATACCTTAAGAATATAAAGCTGAAGTACTTTGTAACAAACCCTAAAGGCACCATTCTTAGCTAGCAAACTAAGCTAAAACTTGCATGTAACCTAATTAACGAACCAAAACAACTCATTTAAACCTAGCTAGTTAGCTGCACCATAAATTGCAATACTTCCCTCTAAGCAGCACCCCGTCAGTTTAGTAGTATCACAGAATAACAGTAACAATTTTTCAATAACTTCAACTTACCCATTTTTTTATTACTTGATCAGAAATGTTTATGTGGAACAATATCAGAGGAAACCTTGAATATATTTTTATGTTCCTTAGGACAGCTCATATATAAGAAGGTTTTAAATGTGAATTGTATAAATAATTCTCAGTTACCATAATACAATTCTTATCACTTACCACAAATAGATCATTTGCAGATAATGGATCTCTTCTCTCTAAGCTGTCTATCCTAAGAAAGAAACTACCCTTCTTGCTTCAAATATGCATATTCCTATGTCAAATTTTGCTGTTACAACATTTGGGTTTGTTATAGTTAGGAATCATGGATATGAATATAGATTTATTGCAAGCAGCAAATTGAAGATAGTTTGCATATTTATTTATGTATTGACACATTTTTGACTAAGATGGACTGGTCAACTTACTTTTTTCCGATACAACCTGGATTATATTTACATGTTCTTGCTGTAAGACATTTTTTTCAAATGTTTGTAATTATTATCACTTTTCAGTGAGGCCTTGTTCAAGAAGGAAACTGTTGCAAGAAAAACATCTATACATACTGATATAGAGCAACAGCTATAGAAGAATATACTGATTTGTACAGAGACCAAAAGCTTTATAACCAAACAGTATCAAACAATTTAATTTTAAGATGCTCCTAAACCAATCAATCAATCAATCAATGTCAACCAATCCAACCTCTTAGCATATGAAATCAGGACAAAGCCAAAAACAATCGGATTACAAAGGCCCAAAAATAGGTACAAATTTAAAATATTGCTTTTATAAACTTAGAAAGTTGCTAAAATAAAAGATGTTGCGTTGTCATCCATTTTCTGAAGGATATGAAGTCTGAAACTCAAATATCTGTCATTATTTAATTAATTCACTCCTTGCTGAATTGCCAGAAAAACACAAATTTTGCAAGAAATAGACAAAAGAAATCTGGACATTCTGTGAAAAAAATTGGACATTTGAAAGGTATGAATAATTCTTACATCCAAAACTAAGCAGTGTTGACATAATTGTTTACTTTAACCTGAAATCCACCAGAAAAAATTAGAAAAAGTCCCTGTTATAGAAAAATGGAGTCCCAACTTCTTCCCAGATGACCCAGGTTTAATTAGTGGCAGTTACTGGATGAGACAGCTTGGAAGTGATCAGCTTATGCAGGCTTGTCCACCCTCAACCAGTATTGATGGGGAGACAGCCCTGATGGAACCCGCTGCAAAACTCCACTTAGGGTAGGCCAAACATTTCAGGGCCTCCAACCTGAGGAACATAGAGACTGAGCTTTCCAAGGAGTGAGTATATGCTGTAACAAGATATTGATTGTGTGTGCTCACTTAATCCAGTTTATGCATGGAGAACATAACAAAACACCTCTTGGCCAAAAGGCAGGTGATAAGCACATGCCATAATTTCCCTAACCCAGTGAATGACAGCCACAGTCCCTGACTCACACCTTCTTTTCTGAGATTCTGAAGATGTTAGATTTTGGGAGTTTCACAGTAATGGTTTTATTTTCTTACTTTCATTTTCATATCCATTCATTATTATATACTGTATAAACCTCATGCATGATTTACTTAACAGAGGTGCACTAATTCTCATTATTATTTCTATCACCTCCATTCCCCACTTTGACAGGTAGTAACTTATCACCTGCTTCTATTCTTCCCTTTCTTTTTCTTCTACCCCTTCTCATTTCTTCTACTTTATACATTTCCTTACAATGTCTAGAAATATCCTGTCCAGATCACCTTTCTGAAACGTGCCCCCCTGTTTTCCATTTTCTGCCTGGTACACTCTTCCTCTCTGTTGTCATTAGTCTTATTGCCAGGATTTCTTTTTCCTTCCTTCTCTAGACCTCATATGCAGAATTCGCAGGAATATTGCTCCTCTTTTCGATAAACCCTCTTCCAGAACATCTGTCTATATCTTTGGTGCCCAGGTATATGATCAGAACATGTGTTTCACACCTCCTTCTCTTATGCATGTTCAGCATCTTGAGTTAGCTTTGTCTTCCTCTTTATATAATTTTGTTTGATGTAAGACTCCATCTATGCAACACTCGATGTGATCTCCCATCACATGCATTTTCTAGATCTCTGATGTTATTCTGAGGACTTTTCACCATTTAGCTTCCTGAGCGTCTTTCTCCTATCCTTTTTTCTTATCTCTTTCTTTGTGGTACCCTCCAATTTCCCTGCACATCTTCATAAATCATTTTGCTTTTACCTTTCTTCTGTTTCTTCATTTACCCCAATTGGTTATTATTTCCCTTTTCTATTTCTTTTCTTTTCTTTGCTATGGTTTCTGCTTCCTGTCTCTTTTCCAGCCATTTCAGGGACAGTATAGTATGTGCCCACCATTTTGTGTTAATACACATTTCTGTATTAATTCCCTCCAGATTTTGAATACTGTCTCTTCTCCTTCCCATTCCTTTGTTAAATCCAACTCAACTTGCATCCTCTTTCCTTTGCCTTTTCTACGTCTTTCTTCCCTGGGAAAGTGCCCCATCCTTTCTCTCATATGTCTCTTTTTTCCCTTGTCCTTGTGCAATGTTGCCCCATTTCTTTTGTGACTCCACATTCATTCTTTTATGTTTTATTTCCTTGTCTTTGGTCTCTATTCACTTAAGTATGTTATATGCCGTGTAGGTATGTATGGAAGTCCCTGACCACTTTCTTCATATTCAGTTTTAGCTTGTTTCTGAGACTATTTTCTCCCTACCACTTTCTCTGTCTACACTTCCAGGTCCTTCTGTGATTTTAGTAGTTGGTCATTGCATGCCTTGGCAGGGTTTGTAATATATGCACTATAACTGGGACAATCATCAGTTTAACTTTAATTCTATCCCACTGAGTGTATGTATTTTTCCTCCCCTCTCCAGTAACCCCTGTATTTTCTCTCTCCACTTCTTCAAATTATTATATTATGTCTACCTTAATATGTGTCCTACATTTCATTCCCAGATATTTGGAGTATTCCCTCTACTGAATGTGCCCCACTTCTCGTTTTCCTTTTACTTCTCCTACCCTGACCGCCACTGTCTTTTTTTGTTGCATCTAAGCACTGAAGCCCTTTCAAAACTTGAAAAAACTGAATTTATTTCTCAATAGCCATGTCAACATTCTCTGGCATAAGCATGTAGCCATCTTGAGTTGATTTGAAAGTCTGATTGCACTCCTGTTGTTTTCTACAGTTGTGTTAACTTTTTCCTCACTTCAGCTAAAATCTCTTCTACGACTAACATGAAGAGCTATGGGGAGAGATGGCTCACCTTTTATGGTCACCCTCCCTACTTTTAGTGCTCTGGAATCTCTTCCACTTACCATTTTATCTATTTTTGTTTCGTTGTAAAATGCCTTTGGTATCCCTATAAAATTTTACCCATTTATCTAATCTCCTATTATCTCCAAGGGGACTTCCCATCTTACTTTATCAAAGGCATTTTGTTGGTCACCAAAGGCCATCCCTGACTATGTCCCCACGCTACCCTCCTGCTCTTTTCTATCCATATGCTCTGTTAGTGGCCTCCAATGCATTTTTATCCTTCTTCCATTTCACAAAATCATCCTGTCCTTTGTGTATTATTCTCAGCAGAATCTCATCTAGTCTGCGTGCTAACAGTTTTCCCATCACCTTGATGTCTGTGTTTATTAAGGAAATTGGTCTGTAATTCCCACTTCTATCCTCCTGCCCCCTCTTTTGGAATGACTACCATCCTGACGATTTTTTATTTTGTCTATTTCCTCTGTTTCATTTCTCCTTTCATACTTCTCCTGCATATCTGTCCATATTACCTCTTCACCTTCAGCTGTAGAACTCGGTATTCATTTGGGTTGCCTATCTTTCTGTCCTTCATGCTATCACTGCCTCTTTTTCCTGCCCCATCACGTTTAGTTTGTTTTCCTTTATTCCTTCTACTTGGTACCCCCTATCCTCTGTCTGCAACCTCCCTACAGATTTCTTTTTCCATCTCCTGTTCATAGTATATATATATTTATTGGTAGTATTCTGTAAAAGCTTCTTTAACTCTGCTGTCCTCCTGTATGATTTCTCTCTCTCTCTCTCTCTCTCGCCTTTTCCTATTTTGTACTTATTTGGTAGATGTTTCCTTTGTTCCTTCCCAGTTATACCCTAGTAATCCTTCCAGTACTATGTCTTTACTTCCAATGCCCTTGTTATCTTTCCTTCAAATTCAGTTTTTGTTATTGATTCCTCTGTCCTTAATGCTTATTTGTCTATACATTTTCCATTTTCCTTATCTTTCCTGCTCAGTTCTCCTTCAAGTTTTATCACCTCCTCATCTTGTCTCCTTTCCTACCCATCCACTTGTCATGATTTTTCCTCATCAGTGTTCTCACAATTCTGTCCTGCCTATAGTGTTCTGTTCCACTGTCTCCCCTCTCTCTCTTTTGCCAAAAAGCCTGTATTTGTTGGATTCTAGTGTGACATTGAAGTACCTACCAATGATTTCCCTATCCATCCATTTTAACTGATTCTATTCTTCAAAGAAACTGTAGTAAAAGCCCTCTGTACTCTTGTTTGAGAAATACTGGTTGCCTATTGTTCACCTCCGTCCATTCATTCTTCCTTATCAAATGATGCATTTATCACCTACTCACTTTTCTGTACCCTTTCAGTCACTATGCATAATCCCTTTCTGAAAAGGTTTCCACTCCTCTCTTGTCACTCCTGTTTCTCCCTTAAGGTACAGTGTGCTTATGATCCTCCCTCCATCATTAAACTTTAATTTGGTCTCATGGAGCAGTCATTCTTCTATGTACTTTTTTCCTTTTGATCAAGTGCAGAGCCCCCCTACCCCTCACCCCCATGTAACAGATTACTACTATTGGTCTGTTTTCATTACTTTCTGTTCTCTTGAGTTTTGTACCATCTCACCCCCCCCCCCCTACACACACACACACACATCAAATCACTGCCTTTAAATGGCTCTGCTGTCCTGGGTTCCCCTGCCAAGGTAAACCTTCTGCCCTTTGCCCACCCCCTCCCCCAATCTCCAGACACCTGGAGTTAGACTTGTCACACCCCAGCCTCTGATTTGACATTCACCTTTGCCTTTTTTTTTCCAGATTCTGTTTTTGACCCTGACGTTTTTGCTTTCAGTTCTCTAGGTTGTCTCTTAACTGTATTTTGCTCCTGTTACTCTCTCCCGTTTGAATAACTGCTGCTTGTTCCTTTGATTTGCTTTGTTTGCTATGATCTTACTTTTGTGACAGTGTTATGCTTTCCATTTCACTCTGGTCTAGTACACTGCAATCAAACCTAAGACTGGTGTTTCCATAATTGTTTCTTTCTCCACTTCCCCCATTTTTCATCCATGTATACCACAACACATCTACCCACTGCTTTAAATAGAAAGCTTGATTTTATACAAAAATACAGACAGTTATAAAACATAGTGTATCCTAGAAAAGTCACAGCAGTCTGCCTATCTGTACCCCAACCCCTTTACCCATTACATTTCTGTTACTGCTGGAGCACAGTGTTTTAAAATAAAACAAAAATAAAAAATCTTACTTTTGAATAGTGCCCCATGATCACAAATCCCATTAGGCATTTTCAGTCTTATTTACCCTGTTTTTCCATTCACTTCTGTTACTATAGTTTCTCTTTTTTGACATGTACTCATGATCCAGTGCCTACATACACTGGAGTTTACTAAGTACATTTGACCATTTTTTTCTCCTGCATTGCCTCTCACTTCTTTTCTTATCTCTCCCTGTACGACCAAGATGCACAGATCTTGATGGCTTCCCTCCTTTTGGCATCCTTCTCTGATCTGATTTTTCTGCCGCTGTTCCATTGTGCTTTTCTTCCATCATCTTTTGACCAGTCCAGCTTTCTCAGGCCATTTTGTGTCTGGCACTGGTTGTTCTGCTTCTTGTATCTCTGTTCCAGCTTTTGATGTAGTCATTGTCAGGCTCTTGTCTTCTGTCGGATTTCTGCTTTTGTCAGATTTTTATTCTCCTTCTTACTGTATTTTTTTCTGTACTCCCCATATATTTCCTCTGTTTTCCATGTTCGTTCCTCCATTTCTGTCATTTGTTATGGCCAGGATTTTGTCTAACACATATTTTGTTGACCTCATTCTGTGTGCCTTTGTTCACTTCCTCTTTAGTTCTTTTTCCTACAGGTGCAGTTATCATCAGATGTTCTTAATAAATGTAATTCTACCACCTCTCTGGCCCTTCACAGGTTTGTCTTGCAGGACATTTCTAGTAGGATATCTGAATGTATTTCTTTGTGTTCATTGATCTAACTTTCACAGCGCACAGTCTCTGTAACAAAAGCTTGTGCTGCTCCAAACACGTGGAACTTGTGTCTGCTTCCCTTCCATATTACAGTTAAGATAGCAGGTAGTTAATCCATGCTGGAATTCCCTGTGCTTTCAGTGGCCTCAAGAAGTCAGTTATCTTTTTTCTTTGATTTTGGAGATAATCAGAATAACTCTCCACCAGATTTACAAACATATCATTAAAGGATATAGGTTTAAGTGTTCTGGATTGTCACAGCATTTCCTCTTGAAGTTATAGGTGTGTAGGTTGATACTAATATGTGCCTCAGCTGCCTCTCTTGCACCCCCCCTCCCAATGTTACCAGTAGTTAGAGCCCATTCATATACTTATCAGCATACATTCGATACAGCTTCTCTATTCTTTAATATGAATAGACAAGTTGTTACGTACTAAACATGACAAGAAACACAATAAAGTTTATTTTCCTTTAGCATATTCAAGGGATGTCGGGTCTTTATATGACAAAATTAGAAAAAATTGGAGAATACTAACTACTGATACAAAACATATGAACATTCAAGGACCACCACCAAACTTTGCTTTCAGAAATAAAAAATAAATGAAACGAAGGTTGTGCTACATGAATTTTAGACCTGTGGATATTACCCCAAGACCTAGTACATTTTCATTTAGATCCTGCCTTATGGGTGTATGTACATATCAATAATACTACAAATGATGTTAGGCAAAATCAGGAAATATGTATCATTTTAGGCATTATGCTGATTGTGGTATAAAGCATTTCATATATTTAGCAATACCAGAACAACCCCCCAAAATGTTGACAAAGTATTAATTATCTCCTAAACCCAGGAAAACCCTATACCTCAGCAGCATATACCAAAAATACCTCCAACTGTATAGTGTCAGAATTCAATAGTCACTTTATCAATTCAATAACCTCCATTATAAACAATAATTCGAATGTACTCCTATCAATACCCGCTCCTACTGTATCTAAACCTTAACTCGTTCTCTATTAAGCCTATACAAACTAGTTGCATATAAAACCTCCTAACCAAATTAAAACCCTGTACTCTTGTAGCCAATGAGCTCCCAATTACTTTTTAAAACTAGCTGCTACTTCCATCTTCTATCCTATATCTATACTAATCAACCACTCCATTTCTGAACAATACATATCTCTTGTCTGGAAAATATCACATATCATCTCCCTACACAAAGGCAGCCCCTCTACAGACTTCTCAAACTACTGCCCCATTGCCATTTTCTCCCCCTAGCCAAAATCTTAGAAAACTGGATTCAACAACAACTTCTTGACCATTTCCTTAAGAACAAACTCTTATTCAATTCTCAACACAGCTTCGGACCTAAGCATAGTACTAATACCACACTTATAAGTTTTACTAACAGTGTAAACCACGTCGAAAATGAAGGCTAACATGTCTCATCAATTTTATTCAATATGCCCAAAGCTTTTGATACAGTATCCCACCAAAAACGTCGCAACAAACTAATTACAAATAACCTCAGTACAAAATCCCTGACTTGGTTTCACAACTATCTAATCGACAGCAGTCTACCAAATGGGAAAACAACCCCCCCGCCTTCTACCCATCTGTATTGGAGTCCCTCAAGGCTGCATCCTTGGACCTCTCCTCTTCATCATATTTACCAATAACCTTTGTACTTTCACTCAACTAGCCTCTATCATTCAATATGCTGACAATGCCTTTCCTATCTGCTCTGCCCCCTCACCCCAGGAACTACAAGAAAAAAACATAAAAATCCCACCAAGACATAGAAAACTACCTCTCAGACCATCAACTCATACTTAACCCAAACTAAACCAAGCTTATGGTCTTATGTAATAAAAAAGCTAAAAAACAACCTCCTCCTCACCATCTACTCCTCTAATGGTTCAAAAATTGGCTCACTCTATAGGGCTAAACCATACCTAACCAATAACACCAGACTATACACAGTCAGATTCCACCTACTATCTACCCTCCTTTATTGCACTCAAATCTTTACCAACCTGCTCAAGTCTGACTTGAATAACCTAGAGACCTGTTACAACAAAATAGCCAAGTTTGCCATAAACCAACCCAAAAGATCTAATCACTGATCTGCACTTCACCATCTCTACTGGATAGAAGTACTCAACCTGTTATCTCTCACCCAACTAACCATTCCCACAGTGTCATCCATAAACCCAACAGCTGCTCTGCTCTCATTGAATGAGTTCAACCCAATAAAAACCTCAGGTCCCTTAGATCATCTGAAAAATTATTTCTAAATGTAACTAAATGTCATGACTAGTATGGAGACTCCCTTTACTCTAATAAAATATCCAAAAGCTAGAACTTACTTACACATCCTAAATAATTTAGTCACAAATTCAAACTACTCCTAATAGAATACCTCACTAATCATTGGCTATGTTCCGGCACAGTTCCAGGCTAATTACACCCATTGGATGTTCTCTTACTCTGACTACATCAACTTTGCAGGCATACCAACTTATAATCTCCTATGAGCCAACAAGTTATTATTTGTCTATTTGTTTCTCTTCTTCTAACTTAACAACTGTGAAAAAAAAGAATGATTTGTATACTCACTTGAATATTGTGAACAAGCTTCCTTGTAGCTTTTAATCAAATATCTCTGCAATTTGTACCATGTATGTAATACTATGCTGTATTTTTGCGGAGTTATTTCTGTTAATTACTTGTTGGAGCTTATCTCCCCGGGTCTGTGGTGAAAACAAACCCCTGGCCCAGTTGGACACTGCCCAGTAAACAAATGTAAATAAATAAATAAATATGTAAGAAATATGCTACTTATTATGTAGGAAAGACAATTCCTACATTTAGAGCATTTGTTTATGAACATATAGTGGATATTAATAATGGAAAGACACCAATGCATTGACAGGGTAATGAACATGAATTTCATTGTCAGGTCCTAGACAAAATACATCTCAGGCCACGAGGTGGGATGTTATTAATTATATAGAAAGAGTAGAACTTAAATGGATTCTTGAATTGGAGGCATATAAACCTCTGGGTTTGAATGATAATGTCTCTTTAAAATTTATGTTAAAAGAAAAGAGATTGAGATGTTAAGTTCAAACATTTCTAAAGCAACATCGTATAGCATGTGACTATTTTTATATTTGCATATAAAAGTGTTTTGTATGTTTTTTTTTTAATTTTCAGCAAATGTGAAAATAGGTTTGTATTTTTTAAATTGCTTTTGGATTTCATTAAAGACTTTTAACTCATGGTGGAGGGAGCCTTTATTTGTTTTTCTGAATAAATTAAATAATTTGATTCTAAAGTCTATATATATGTAAAGATGTAAACATAACGTAGTTGATTATTGCATACCATAATTAATAATCATTAAATTACAGTACATACTCTGTCATAAACATACCAGTTACACTGTAAGTATCAATCAATGTGCATCGAACCCTGTTTAAACATATCTGTTACATTGGGTGCCTGAATGTACATCTTCAAAGATGATACTCTGAGGTGTTACAGAAGCTCAGAAAATGTGCTAATTTAAAGTACTTTTATAAGTACTATAAGTTATTATTATTTTTTTTAATTTTACCTGACCCTGCTTACTGTTATCAGTGTTATGTTTAATCTTAATACATCTGTATATACTAAGCACAACTTTTGTAAAACTGCATGATCGGAATGTCTTGTCTCAGTCCTGTGACAGAGGAAGTGGATGAAAAGAGTCTTGAGCCAGTCCACTCACCTGTTCTACAGGTATAACATAAATAAATAAACAAGCAAACAAATACATGTAGACTATAAAATATGCGATGCACACAGGGCATGATAGTTCATCTACTAATCCATGTATTACTGAGCTGTAATTTCACAGAACCTGTTACAATGATTTTTATGAATGTAATCCCCTTACCATGTATGTGATCTACAATTTCTATGTTGAATATGTGTTTTTGTACAAAACGTGTCTGGGTCATAGCTAAAAAATGGTCTTTGGATCAACCCACTCTCCCAATTATGAAATTAAAAATAATTAAAAAAATATATTTCTTTTTTATAGAGCAGACTCAATGTATTTCTGCTGGGATGCAAACTGAGCACTTAAAATACTATTAATTAGATACTTTCACAAACAAAATACATTATAATAGTTTAGCAATTAAATCCTAATCTATGAAGAATATAATGCAATAAAGACTCATAATTATTAGCTTCACTGAACTTTATAAACCTGAAAATTACTGTATCCAAAATTTCCATGTGAGAAAGGAAACACTGCATCCAATCCTTTAGTCATATGGGTAATGAAAATTTACACGTATTTGTAGAGGTTCTACAAATTTTGGTTGCTGTTTCACTAAAACTAATGCTAGTATTTACTTTATAGCGCCAATGAAATGAGTAGAGCCACAGAAGGTGATAAAAACAGTGCAATATAAATTGTCATTTACAAAAATCACAACTGACAATGTCTTGTTAAGCCTTTCATTCCAGAGGGTAAAAATCCCCACACAACCTCAATGCATTGGAAATTTACCTGTGCTCCTTAGAACATAATATAATCAGATCAGAAGCAACTGCAACACTGGGAAAGGGAAACCTTGATTGCAATGGCTTCTTACACTGCAAGTATACTTTGGCCGTGTTATGATCCAAAGTCTTGGATTTCACATTAATGGTATACTTCTAGGAAGAATAAATATTACAAAACTCCTTAATCACTTTGAGTTATAGTTTGAAGTCAGACTGAGTTCATATAGTTGCTTCATAAAAAAACTGTGAAAAAACTGAGTGGCAATTCCAAGTAAACAAGACTTAATCTTTATTCATAAAATTATTTCCTCTTTGAGGCTGACAGTTACAAACTTTGGTTTAAAAAATGAAATTCTTAACAACAAAAAATGTTTGTCTGTATCTCAGTCTGTACATGTAAGTATGTTTGAAGTATCCTGTAATGATCCAGTGGAATCTGGTATGAATTAATTTAACAATTCAGCTGAGCAATAGTAACAAACATTTGCTTTCAAGTCTTTCAAATAATGTGTTAAAAGAAAATAATTATAAATACATTGCTTTAAATTGTAAATGTTATTACTACTGCCACCATTGCAAGTGGGACAAGACTGTGGAAGTTTAAACCATCCATTAAATTAATCAGCACTGGACTGAAATTCACAAATGTTTTGTTTCAAAAAATAAGCTTTGTAGGTAGCAGTCCCCTTATATGTTGCTTAGCAACTAGGTAGAAACACGTGACCTAGACATATCTCTGTCTCTGGTCTCATTTTGAAATATAGGTAAAGCAGGTTTTGACATGGAGGTATGTTTTTTTTTTGGCTTTTTATATGGAGTTTAGTAACTGATGGAGGTGAGAGTCTGATCGGCCATACATTAAGTAAACACTTCAAGAATCCATAAATAATTGTTTAGTATCCAGTTTTAATATTTATGTGAACTGATGCACACACATTCAGACAAGTTTAGATGAGATACAGAAATAAAATAGCTATATATTGTCATTTAGTTCACAAAAAGACAATACATTGCAAATCAGTACCCCTTTTCTGACAGTTCCTATCCCACAATATATAAACATGCTTTCTAAAGGTATATACATGTTACCTTGTAAATCTGGAAAAAAATGCATATTACTGAGAAAGCCTGAGGTATAGCACCATTCCAAACAGCACTAAATACAGTGCTGTTTCATTAAAAAACTTCGAAAAGACCAAGAATTGCAAGAAGGTGTTGCTTTTTGTGTGCCATCAAAGGTTTCCAGTTTAGCCACCGGAGGTCTTGAAGGTGACTATAAGCAAGAAAGAGTGCTTTGTGTTTAATAAATATAAAGGGATTTATTACAATGACAATGAGGGAATTGGTTTACTGGAAGTTGTCATTTTATTTTTCATAATACATACACAGTTTTTCAGGACAAAAGTTTTTTTTCTTTTGGAAAATATAAAATAATAACCAGATAAAAGTCTGACACATGCAAGTTTTGAAAAGGAGCACAGAAAAAAATGTATTGTACATTGAATAATTACAGTTTATTAAACACACCTTCTTAGCACCTTATTAAAGCATTCTTAAGAGCACCATTACAGTCATACTGTACAGGGCAAAGGAATTAATCCGGAGGGGGTCATACAAGTACCTTTCCTGTTGTTGAATTTTTATACACCATTCGCCACCATAGCACCTGATGTCCTTCACAACTTGTCATAATAGATTCAAGTCCATGTGATTCTGGCCCTACAAGGGCAACAAGTCTGTTCTAGACTATACATACATTGTGAAAGGTATTTTCTATGCCATCCTTATTCAGAACTTGCATGTGGCATGAAGTGGGTCGGTGGCACCAAGTCGCATCTTGCTTGTTGATCTCCTCTTTGCCATGAGCTTAACCAAGGAAACAAACAGGACCAACTTCAAATCCAAACTTTTGGCTTGGATCTCCAAAGTCATTTACCATCACGTCAATGACTGGCACCTGATCAATTTTTGGTGTGTTGATCTCAATTACAGTCTTTCCAGTACCTTTCCTTGACTGCAAAAAAGATAATTGGATTATTACTCACATGTAATAAATACATCAGATTAAGCAGAGAGTGTCATTCAATTTCACTCAATACAACTACTATGTGTGACCCACTTTATGCACAGAACTATATTTAGTTGTACGTAAACTTTTGTAAGAGGTCATCTAATCTTCAGTTTCCTCAGCTAGTACAATACACTATCCATTCCATGTAATCATCGGTATTATAGCATTTGCTCATTATGTTCTGCAATTGAGCTATATCAGACTAGTAAAAAACTATTTATTCTGAACCTCCCGCACAAGAAACTAATTAAGCTAATAACACTGTACCTACTAAAATAATAGTTGCAGTATAAAAATTCTTTCAAGAATTACTATTATTAAACAACATGCATAATGTTTGAATGATAAAGATGTCTACATACAATGAGAAAGGCATAGAAAGACAGACAGAAAGATAGATAGGCAGATAGACGTAGATATGTTGATACAGATAGACATAATTATGGACACACACAACACGCACAGATTATACTTTTCAGTTGAAACAGTTAACTATGATTTAATCTTACATTTCAATGGTTTCTACTAGTCTTTAGAAATAAAATAAGTAGAAAAAACTAGGAATAAATCTGCCAAACAAATGTACAATGAGTTATTTCTCTGTACTTACTGCACACTGATCCATGAGGGCTTTCATATTAGGATTGTTATCATAAGACATCTCTTCATCATTTGATCCTAAGAACCTTAAGGCTCTGTCATAGCTCCTTGTTGATTCATCATACCAAGCAACTGACTGGTGACAAATGTATGTAAAATTCTGTCTGGCAGAGGCAGTCAGCAGTTTGAGGAATGTCAGTTGGACTGAATTAATATAACTGCCTTCAGCATCTACATAGGAAAGCTGAAATAACAAAGAAATAGTTGAATCAGGCAGCATTTTACATTTTCTTTCCCTTTGAAAGCTGTTAGCTATTCATTCAACCAGTCTGAACATAGCAAATGGTATCAGTTGCCCAAATTTCAGTTGCTGGCATACATCACATTGCAGCATTCTATTAAATGGTACATATAGGATGATAACATGAAAACGCAAACAAAATACTAAAAAGTTTAATTTACTAGATAATGCTTGCCGATTTACAAAAATCAAACATATTTTTAATAGACCACAGCATCTTCTAAATAGAAATCTTCAAAGTCTACTTTCAGTATACAGATATTTCCCCTCATCTATGGATGCTACATTTTTTCTGTCTCTGAATTAGAAACAAAGGCTTTAGTATGTCATCATACAAACTGATGACATATGCATGCATTGCATGCATAATGTAACATACTTTACTTTAATTTCAGGCCTGGACTTCATGGCATAGAGGAATAGAGCCCTGACTGTAGTCCGGGCAGTGGGGATTTGATTAACTGACCCATCACTGGATAAACTATGCAGGCTAGGAGACGAGGGAAGAGGTGTGTCATGCATGTCTCTCTCAGGGGTGGTGGATAAGCACATAAGAAAGTGCAATTTCCCTGGGGAAAGTTGTGTAAATCACTTACAAAAGCTTTAGGATTAGTATGGCAATGGTTGCTGGCAACATTACTTGTTGAAGTCAGGGATGACCAGCATGCTCAGTTCATTGCTTAGCCAGATGCATGCAGAGAGATAAGGCCAAAAAATAATCAATTTCTGGACACCCCTGAAGGCTGCCTGAATGATGCCTCCTACCATTAACCCTTGCCCTGGTGATGGGGAGCATGTAGACTGAATGGCCAAAATGAGGTTGATAATCAGCAGACAGTGGGGGCAAAAAAAGAAACAAAAATTATTTTGATTCCTCACTGGCATGATGCATCCATAAAAATCTAAATTATTTTTACATTGATCAAAGAGACAAAAATGTATATGCAGTGTCATTGTACATATATGGTTGCATGTTGTTAAATGCATGGTAATACAATAAACTTTCCCTGGATAGTTTCATAGGGCACCATAACTGGACTTATGAAGTGACATACATGACAACATTGGTCTTATCATGACTATCATGTATCAATTTTGAACTATATGCAAAGTTCCAGATAGTGTGGAAGTTGTAATTCAAATTCTAGTTAAATAATTGCAAAAGACTACAATTTCATAAGAAAAAAGTAAATTATGAAGACCTAAGAGAAGGTAAGATTTCACCAGAGTAGTAACTAGGAATGTGAGACTTGTAATATCTGTCCTGAGTGGGATGAAGTGGTAGCTTCCAATCATGTGCTTGATAATGAAATAAAGTCAGTGACATATTAAAAAAGTTAAAATCAAATTGCATTACTGCAGGGGTTAAAACAATTTATGGCTCATTCCAAAAGCAGATGAATTTACCGATGCAAATTGGAGATGTGAAGTCTGGAAAATATTGAATTTATTTATTTATGATGAAATAAAATACCTACAAGAAGACAGAAACATATTACAAGAGTGAGGACAGTTGGAGGCTAACTTTGACGGAATGAGTGGAAGTTTCCTCGTAGTGGGTACCGGACAGTACAAGCACTCAAAAAGTCGCGAAAAGATAGCACCTGTAGAAGTAAACATGAAGCGATAACAATCCTGAACACCAACTATCTCAAAACATGGGTGACAATTTTATATACAATTCAGGCTAAAAATGTTATGCAAGGCACCAAACTGGGATCTTGCAACATGTTCTACAAATATATCCCTTGTGCATTTTCATGCAAAGTGTTCTTATATTCAACAACATTTCTCCATGAGATAGCTTCATCTCAAATCTGGCCTTGGTCTTCCTAATCTCTTTAGCTGTTTCTCTTTTTCTACTGGCATTGATAAGCCTGCTTCTTTTCCTCTTGACCTACTTTGAAAGACCATTGGAGTACCTTTGCAGCACTTTGACCTCCTCCTCAGTCATAGTAGTGAACTCCTCAGCTCCATCTTCCTTCTACTTAACAAATAACCATGCATACCATTCAGAAAGCTATTTATCAACTGTATCTACATCCTTTTGGCATTATAATTCTTCTGGCTGTCTTATTTCCTTTTGCATCTCCATTCTCAGATGTGTGTTTCCCTCCTTTCATCACTCCCACGCTATTGTTTTTGTGCTATTGGATTTCTCTGCTCTGCCTAATGCTCTCTGCCTGTCTGGCACAGCATTTTTAGTATAAAGTAATGCATAATGATATAATGCACAAATTTATACCAAAAATTCTGTGCCACGTAGCTTGGCAGAAAAGAACTGAAAAGGGTAAGCACAGGACAATTTGTAGGCCAGCAGCCCTGCTTGCTAGTGATGTCAGTGACCTCTGCAGTTCTTGTGTCTATTGAGAAAAGGTGTAAGTAGCTTTCTTTCACATAGACCACCCTTTAGGTTTCCTTTCTATCACAGTATTGCCTAAGCCTCTCTACTCCTTGTAGTTATTTTTCCTAATGTAATCACTTAAAATCACATGCTCTTATTTTGTTACAGAGTCAACATAGTCTTTATATCAGAATCAAAACCAAATGTGAACGGGCAGTCAGGAAGGACGACCAGCCCTCAGTAAAGACGATAAAATGAGTTTATTAATCCAAAACGCAAAATTCACACAAATCCATGGACCAGTTTGACTGCTCCAGATATCAACACCAAAAGAGAACTAAGAATTGCTGACATGGTTTCTCATGGCAATTTCAAAATAAATTTTCCTTAAACCAATAGTCTATCTCTTTTACAGGGGACATCCCCATGTTGTGGATGCAATAGTTGTAAGTCTTTAGTTAAAGAGAAAGACTATACTAATAGTATTAAATTCATGTTTAGGGGCCGTCACTCTCATACCACATAAATGGTAGGGGCCATCACTTTCATACCACATAAACAGTAGGCACCGTCACTGTCATAACACATGAATGGTAGGGGCCATCACTCCCATACCACATGAATGGTAGGGGCTGTCACTCTCATACCACATGAACAGTAGGGGCTGTCACTCTCATACCACATGAATGGCTGTTCATATTATTTCTTGCTTTTGTGATTTAACATGCATGGGAAGAACTTAAAGAAAATATAAGAAAGGACTACACTGCATATTTATTATTCAAGCAATGATGCACATCTGGGTAGAGATTATCAAGGAATTAATGGGTACTGAGGGGTGTTTTGAAGTCCAAGCCACAGACTAATGGACCTACCACCCCAGGATGAGAATTATTTCCCTAATATCACCTAACCTGGAGGGCATTATTATGCTTAGAGAATGGTCTATCTGTTAAATTGCTTTGTATTTGGTTTTAACTACTATACTTTTTTTATATTTTTGATGTAAAATAATTCATCTGCCTATGCTTCAAACTTGTTATAGTATATGAAATTGTCATTCAAGGAGGTATTTTGCATCTAAAATATAAGTTATAAGTACTTAATGTCCACACACACACACACACACACACACACACACACACACACACACACACACACACACACACACACACACACACACACACACAAACAGTCCCAGCAGTTACAATCACTCTGTTGAAATGAATGAAAAAAAAAACTCATAAAGTGCAAGGCATTGCCACCCTCATGGGTATTAACCTGTGCCCAATTTTGAAAAACATCCCTGATTTTGTCACATAGTCTTGTTCTGTTCCTCCTGCAATGAGTTTCATACTTACTGTTTAGAAAATGCATTCTGATGGAGTGCCTCTTTCATTTGAAAGAAGTTAAGACATATGGACTTTCTTTGTCTCTCTGTCTATCTCTCTCCCTCATTCACTCGATCTGGTATTTTTCTTTCTCACAGGCACCTGCCCACACACACATACACTCTTCTTTTTTCCTTTATTTACTTTCTTTATGCTTGGTAAACAGCAAGCCCAATTATTGTGTAAAAAATGGCAGGTATTTTTTGTTTCATTGCATGTGTCACAGCAGTGTAATATGCTGCCGTGGTCACAGCAGTGTAATATGCTGCTGTGAAGTGGTCATAGCAGAGTAATATGCTGCTGAGAAGTGGTCACAGCAGAATAATATGCTGCTGTGAAGTGGTCATAGCAGAATAATACGCTGCTGTGAAGTGGTCATAGCAGCATAATACACTGACATGAAGTGGTCATAGCAGTATAATATGCTGCCAGGAAGTTGTCACAGCAGAGTAATACGCTGCTCTGAAGTGGTCATAGCAATGTAATACACTGCCGTTAAGTGATCATAGCAGCATAATCTGTTTGCCACGAGGAGGCAGACTTGTTTTTTACTGGTCTTTATGTGTACATTAACACTGCGCTGTAGAACATTCATTCAATCTCCAATATGGTGACTATGCATGTTTCTCTCATTCTCTAAGTATAAAAGATATGAAAGTTCAATTGCTGAACATCTGGATGTTTTTCCAAAATTGAATATTAATTTATTATTACTTATTTTATTTCACATTTGTTAACCAGGATAGTCCAACTGGACAGCAGGTGTCTGTTTTCAGTGGATTCCTGGGGAGAAATGCTCCAGCATAACTAAAAAGAGAAAATACAATTTACAATAACATGAGAAAATAAGTTGTAGATTACTTTAACACAGCATAACAAGTTACAAAACTGCACAGATATAAATTTGCAGGTAGATGTTACAATATAAAGATATTTTAGATAGTTGTAATGAGAATTCAGTTGTTGGATAAAAAGGTGAAATTTTTATACAGAATGAGCATAGTCACTGCATTACACTGATGGATGGGTAAACAGGTGAGTACTTGTATACTTGTAGAAATATTTACAGTATTTACAGTATTTACAGTGAGCATTAAGAGGAGTTCAGAGGAGTATAGTACAGACTGAACTGAACTGAAAATACTGCAAAGATTTGTACATTACAGAATCTGATCATTTTTGTTTGTGTGATGGTTTGAAAATCTGTAATGACCTTTTAAAGCAGAAAATAGCCACATAGGTTTTAATTACACTTTGATGTCCAAAGGTTCTATAGCAAATTCATTTGGAAGGTTTTGATTGTTTAATTGACTAACCATTGAATTATTTATTAATCTCCAACTCACTTTGCTTTTCTATGTATACTGGTTCATTTTTTCTAGGTTTGAATCCAGAGTTCCGCAACATGTGATACATTTTCCAGTTTGCTTTTATTGGTATTTGCTACATATTACTTTTATTTTATATGGTTTCATAGTAGCTTAAAATCCTCATCAGCTCTTATCTTGTTCTAGTGAAATACAGCCTGAGGTACTTTTCTGCTGGAACTCACTCTCTACCTGAATTGTATTCCCAGGGTAATTTGCACCTACAGACAAATATTTAGCTCTTAAAGAGCCTCGTGTAGTATTCTGATCCTTTGGTGTATTTCATCTTTCTGCTGCCCCTTTCTCATGCTATCACAGTACCCTCCTTACTGTTCTTTGTTCACTATTATGACAAATCAAGAAGCAGGTGTAATTGCAGAACAGCTGCTCCCTGTGTCTTAAATTCTTCATAGAACCACTTAACAGCTCATGGGTTTTAAATGAAAGAGGAGATTGAGCAGATTTTACAGTGGGAAAATGGTAAAGGAAATATTAAGTCCTTTCCAAAAATTTTTTACGTATAATATTTAGGTATCATTCAGTGTAGGTCAAGGAAAATGGGATGAGTTTCCTTTGTTTGGACCACAAATGGTCCAGACATGAGCTCTCAAAAAGCGTTATCTGTAGCAGTCTATGCTTGGCCAAGAACAGTCAAGACAGATGAAACAGTTGTGGACTCAGATAGAAAAACAGGATACATCATGCCTGGCAAAGAAACAAAAGAACTGAAGACTCATGTGATGCAGTTAAAGAAAAGAGGAAGGGCATAACTGGACAGCCGAGATGACATGATTAATGATAAGAAACACAATTAAGAGCTGCATGATGCTCACGGTTATATTCATAATACTCTCAAAGATAGACTATTAGACTAAACAGTCTTTCGGCTTTTCCTGTTTAGGAGTCACCACAGCGGAACTCCGGTCCACTAATAATTGGCAGTAGATTTTTATATTGCTGAGTTGACAGCCTGACGACCAACCTTCAGGGAAGGCACACCCATTCACACACGCACCTACCTGCATGTCTTTAGACATCACTCAACCATGGGGAGGACATGCCGACTCCACACAGAAGGCGCTCCAGCCAAGAATCAAATGGGAGAACCTCTTGCTGTGAGGTGACAATGCTAACCGCTGCACCATAGACTATTAGACTACTAAACAATTTTAACTTTTAGCTTGCAACTACTGAGATGAATACTTGACCTGAAAAAAAGAGCTAATGACTGATCCTTGTTTTACAGCATTATTCTGACTCCTGGTTACTTTAACCACCACCGCTATGCACTGCAATAAAATAATATTATCAGCGTAAGCACATTAACTGTGGTTCAGAATTAAGTTTCTGGAATCCAAAGGTTGCAGAACCAGGACTGTATCCTTATCTTAATACTGAGCATCGTCAGTACATAATGCAGTGCAGCCAATATCTGTGCTAAAAGCATTACAATCTGCAAAGGATAGTTACTGCAGTGCAGAATGTAAATGCATGTTGGTGCGATGCAGTGCAAAGCGCATCTGCAGCTGAACCTGAGTGTAATGGATTGTAAAGCCAGGTAGCAATGAAGATCATTTCTTAAATCAGTAGCCTGTGGCTGGAGTGTAATGAAGAATGGCACCAAAAGGATATGCCACCCTTTACATAAGACAATAAACCAAGGAAGTCTCTTCTTCTTCTTTAGGTAGTGTTCTCCTGTTGGGTATTCAGGTACTGAAAAATAAATAAATAACACATAGCTTTATAGGCAATACAGCAGGGGATTGCTAGCATCTTGGCAACACTCCCTTCCTTAAAAATGATATGTGAAAGATTTTGGCAGTATGTGAGTTAGGGTATTTTAATGGATCAAGCAACATATTCACTTTCCCTCCAAATAAATGTAATATGTAAGTAAAAGTGTTTTAGGAAAAGAAAAGTGCTATACAAAATAAGACCTCTGCTTTTCATATTAAATCACATAAGTCAATTATTATTCTGAGATCTTCTACAGTTGAAGTATGGAAGGAAATATTTAGAAAAAGGATGAACTAGCCCATGTGGTAGCTGTAATATTTTGGGTGAGATGTCTTGCTTCAGGAAAACAGATAAGATTTTTGGAACTGGATGCCATCTTTTGGAATGTAGACCCTTCACCTCCGAGAGTACTTCCCCACCTCACCCCAGATACTGCATGCTCCTACTCTGCAGTACTAAAAAAGCCTCTTGAAATTACAGATCAAAAGATGAGCTTAAGAAAAACAAAAAGATTCTTAGCAAAATCTGTAGCACTATAAATATGCAAGTCCTTTTTAAAATCTAAATTCTAGTGCATATCATTGCACAAAATAAACCTGTAAATCATTTTAAAGCAGTGCATACCATCAGGTACATGGCATATGTCCAGCTATACGCTTGCTTTGCTTTTCCAAAAAAAACAGATATTCAGCTGTACATCTTGTACTTTACAAGGCTTAATCATATTTTTTTATTTTGGAAGAGGACAAATTACACCAAACATAGAATGCTTTTTTAAACTTAGCATTACCTGCTTAAGAGCTTAAGATGTTATCAGCATACTTACCAGTTTACCTCGTTTGAATTCACTGAACCATGTTCCCGGAGTTTCCTTAGGCCAAGATGAAAGTCTGACCTATGAGAAATATATAGTATCATATAATTAAAATAAGATAATCACACTTTTTTTTAATCTTAATCATGTATCAACATTCAAACATATTCATTATTCATATACTGTAATATTATTTCAATTATACCCAGGAATCTGTTTCATCTATTAAGGTTTGCAAAATGCATGTCTGAAAAAGTAGGAAACTGTATATAATAAATTAAAATCATCCACCGACTGTTAGAAGCATCACAAAAACATTGTCAAAATGCCATGCTTCTAATTCCATACATTTACTCAAACAGAAGTCTACCTTTAAAACATGGCAGGTGGATTTATAGAATACACTGATAAAATGCACCTGCACTACATATAGCAGCTATTCTGAGCAAAAGTATGTCCTCATATCACAGGCAGCTTCAAGGTTACCTTTCAAATCAGGCATTTCTATGTCTTTCATAGTCAGTTAAGTGCTCTGACCAATCAAGGAAGAAGACATTCAAAAATCAGTAAACTAACAGGTAGACAAGTGTAGGGATAAACTGAGCAAATAGCCAGATCTCAGAGAAATGCCTCAAACAAAGCATGACCAAAAGAATATTTCACTCTAAAAGAAAATACAAGCAGTATTTATTTCAGTGGAAACCTTCTGTACTCAAGCAATAACCCATGACTGAGTGTGGGTAAAGCCGGCATTACCCATATCCAGTCGTGGGTTATTGCTGTTATACACTGACATTATTTAAGGAAGCAATTGCTTACCTTTCTTAAATAATGTCTTTGTATAACAGCAGATGCATATGGGATTTACATTCTCACACTAGCACAGTAGATCAATGCTGTTCAAGAGAAGCAATGGAAAAAAGAGAGTCTCTATTTCTGTTTTTTTTTTACTTGCCAGTATTAATGGAAGAAACCCTGACAAAGCTCAATATAATAGGGGAAGGGAAACAAAAGTCCAGAAATACTGACAGATTTCACTGACAAAGTTGCTTGAAGGAAAGGTTCTGTGTTAGATTGTATTTTATGAAGGATATGAAGCTTAAACCTCAACTATCTGCCATTATTTAACGACTTCAATCCTCAGTGGCTTGCCAGAAAAGTAAATTTTTTATGAGGAAAAGACCAAAACTATGAGGCTAAAATCTGGGAATTCTGTGAAGATCAGAACAGTTCAGAGATTCGTCAGTCTGTCAGGATTTTAGGATGGACAGCACAGAAATACGAGGAAAATCTGGTACATTTCTGTTTTTTTAGTTTTTGCAGAACATGCCTGATTTTTGGGTCTATATTATATCCTCGAACGCTTAAAAAAGCAAACGCTGATTGATCGAACTTATTTTCACGAAACTGCAAAATATCGAAGCAGCAGAAACTCAAATTTTTTCCTAGGGAAGGAATTCAATTGTCCGTTTCTGTTGCTTCGGTATTTTCAGTGTTATGGTGGAAAGTTACCGGTCAGATTCAGGTAAGTGTGCGATTGTGTGGATGTGAGTGTTAGGGTGATTTAGGTGAGTTAGGCTTAGGGCTCGGGTTAGGTGTGTGTGCGATTGAGTGGACATGAGGGTTAGGGCAGATTTAAGTGAGTTAGGGTTAGGGAGCAAGTGAGGTGAGTGTGCAATAGTGACGGACCTTAGGGTTAGGGTTTGGGTTAAGGTAAGTGGGTAGTTAGTGGTGTGTGCATAGTCTAGTGTAGGGTTAGGTATCAGATTTTAGGTGTATGTGTGTAGATTTCCATTTGTCTGGTGTGCTTGTGTTGTGTGTATATGTTTTGGATCAGCAATTTTTTCCCTGGGAAAAAAATCGCTGATCTGACAGTTCGAGATTGTAAGCTTTCGCTTAAATTAGGTCGATCAATCAGCGTTCGCTTTTTAAGCATTCGATGATATAATATAGACCCTGATTTTTCTTGTATTTTACTCTGTCCTCCGTACATATGGCAATAAAAAAGTCTGGTAGCTGAATGATACTTCAGCGTCCAGTCTCTTTTCTATTGCTATATGCTCGATTCACAACAGCATGCTGGTCGGCCTGTGCAATCAGCATGCATGTTTTTAAAAGGCAATGAGCCATTATTGTATAATGTATACCTATGGCATTGTTTTCATACACATAAGCCTTCCTTCAGAGTTCCTCACAAAAGAAAGCCTACATGTAATCTGTGTTTCCTGGTAGGAAATAACACACCAGGAACAAACCTGCTATCACAATCATACTTGTCCTACTCTCACAAACAGATACTGTCAAGCTTCCACCTGTGGGGGCTTATTCCACATCAGATTACCTTATTTTTATTTTTACTAATGACCTAGGTAGCATCACCATACTCAGTGACTGTGAAACCTCTATGCATCACTGTCAGATATGTTGATGGACTGCAGTACTGCAGGGAATGCTTATTTAATACAGTATACAAAGTATACCTTAATATAGGTAGGTGGTTTTACCATGCTGTGCCATGCTTTGCTGTGCTTCACGACTTCACAGCACAGCACGCTGTACCTTTCTGTGAAATCGTGAAGCATAAAGGAGTGCAGTGGCTGTTTGCCTGTGGATAACACTGGAGATGAATTGTGCACAGCTCTTATTACGCCAACATGTACTAATCACTCATCTGCACAATTCAAAAAGAGTATGGCTGCTTATTAAGGACTGAGATCTATGCCTACGAATTGTGGTCCTGAGCATCAAAGTACTAAATCTAGTAAGCAGAGGGCTCATATGCTTCAGTGCAGTATATTTGTGAATGTCAAGGCTCTATTGTTTTGGTTATATTTTCATCTTCTGTGCACAGTACCACTTATAAAAACAAATGTAATGAGCCAAATACTGCTGAATGTGTCTAACGCTAGTGAAAGTTCTAACTTTTCACTGTTAATACTTTTAAAGAACTATATATGATTTGGTATGATTTGCTACAGAATATCATATCAGTGAAAGAAATAGAATTTAACAAATGATGTATATGAATAATGATCATTTGTTTAAAGAAGCATATTTCCAGAAGCCATTTCATAAAATTAAGATTTGCGTTAAGGTTTAGCGTAAATTATTTAAGCTGTTTATCAGTGAAGTGCAGATATTACCAAAATTTGACTTATATGACTTATTTATTACTGAGGTAAAGAAACTACCCATTTTTCTTCTAAGAATAATTTATAACGGGCACGTCTGGTCATAAATAAACTTTCAGCTACCATATACTCATCTATGACACTGTTTAAATAAAAAGAATAATACAGCATTGCCACTCATAGTTTTGTCTTCTCCCGCGTAAATACGCTGGCATTGCACAAAGCTTTCCTTTCTATTTTTTTAATATATTACCTACTGTTTACCACTGGCCAGGCACTCAGTCTGAAATGATATGATGCAGCAACAATGAAGAGGTCATTATTGAATTTTCAAGGGAATTTATCCATGCATAATTATATGGGTTTTTTTAACAATAGCTTTTTAAACCATAAAACACTTTCAAAAACCTATTATTGTCTTCACTGCTGTTTTTTAGCCTTGACTTGCTGCACTGAAAAAGAAACGAAGGCCCATTTTCTTGAAATTCTATTCATTTTTGTACACTTAATATAAACAAATGATGACATTTAAACAGAATTTAATAGGGCAAACATTCTTTCTTTTTTCTGAACTAGTTCATTAAATAGGTGAAATAGTTCAGTATTGCAGTTTTCTGCCTCATTGCTTATTATAATAAGAAATCTGTCAGAGTTTAATCATATGATACTGTAAATTCAATCACTGCAGCCATAAATCAAACTCTGGCCTCTAATTAGTGCAGTTAAATGTACTGCACAGTTATTAATTGTGCACTTAAAAGATCGGAAATGAAGAAACATATTTTTGTTACTTAAAGGATAATGTAATTTTGCATCATTTAACTGACTAATGCATTGCAATGACTTTATTTATAGACATGAATCTGGCTGCTGAATGAAAAGTACATTTTTATTTTCAAGATCATAGAATATGAGGATTAGAAACTTTCAAATTGTAGTGGGGAAGCTACTGTCAATTTCAGAAGGCTAAAACTAATCTTTGTAAGAGTTTCTTTCAATAGAAAATTACCATCATTTTTGAGGATATTGGTTAAGCTGTCTTTCAACAAAAGAGTTTATTGTAAACTCATTATCTGGTGGCAGTATGCTATAAAAATATATATTTATTTAACAAAATAAGTTCAATAAAATTAAATATGCAAAGTGTTTCAAGAAAACCAAGTAACAGCTAAGGTAAAAAAGAGTCTGCATTGGATTTCAGACTTCCGTGACTTAATGAAAAAAAAGTTTAATCTCTATGTCATTATGCAGATTATTATAAAAATGTCAGACATAAACATCAAGAAAGGGAGTCGGAAAAATCATTGCCACCTGTGCTAACTGCCCTGTGCAGGATGGAGAAGTACAACAGAGAGAGTCTCTGTTTGAGACACACAGAGGAACACCTCATTAGTGATACATTACCATGTGTCTAAATTGAAAAACTGTGCTTTCAGAGCTGATCATGACAGTGTTCTCCCTAGAAGCCATGCATCATGGTAGTGTAGAAGCCCCCTACATGCAAATAACATGTATGCAGTTTCAGACTGTTAAAAGGTGCAAACCGCTCAGTTTGTTTCTTCTGCCAGTATTTCCTTGATTAATTTATTTATGTATTTATGTATTTATTTATTTATTTTTGGTGCAATTCTCAGCATGCTTTCTTTTGCATTATTTCATCACATGTGTAAACAAAAATCACTGGGCCTAGCATACGACTGTAATTAAAATAATGATAACTTAATAAGATGAAAATAAATGGATACGTTTGAATGTTATCAACGTTTCTTCTTCCCATTTAAGTTTAATGAAACATGTTAGTAATGTATAATGCTGTGAATCAACAAAGTCACTCTCATGATAAGTGAGGACTAAATAAATATATCATTATATATGCATGTGAATGAGGCAAACTTGCATAGCTTAGAACTGGAGGAATCAATCTATAAAATGACACTTTCTCTAAATAATGACAGATTTATTCCATCTGTTAGCTGTATTAACATCCATGTTAGTTTCAGTTTTATTGAAATATCATCCTATTGCAATGATAATAGAACATAAAACAATATATAAATCTGTGGGAACACATTAATTTGTCATATCTTGATTTGACAAAGTTAAAGTGTCGTATATCTTTAATAATTGAAGACTTGAAGTATTGACACTTCATTGTGCGAGTTGTGCATTTGTTGGCAACTGCTTTTACAGCTGTCTTAGATGTTGGCCTTTGTTTGGAAAGGGACAAGGGAGATTTTCCTAATTTTTTTCACGAGTCTGGGTAACTTCACAGGTAGTATATGTGGAGACTGGTTGAGCAGATACAGTGCACACACAGTGGTTTCAGGGTGTTCCTCCCAACAAAAATATATATTTTAAGCTTCTGTGATACTTCTAAAGATAATTATTTGTGGTTATGACATTTTGCATTTTTTTTAAGTTTAATTTGCAATGTTTTGCATCTCAGTATAGTAGAACTCAATGTTTTATTAAAAATCCAAACATGGTTCTTTTTGCATGATCTATAACAACGGTGAATTCCATGAATCACTGATTGACCTTCTGTAAAAAAAAAAATCTGGTATCTCAATCAAAATATGGTCCTGCTTCTGTAACATTTACATGTTACCCCAAATGAGGGCCAAACAGTAGTTTTTTTCCAAATCACAACTTTAAATGTGCAACAGCCAAGCATGTCCCTCTTCATCTTCTAAAGTGCTTTCTCATAAAGTATGAAACATAAGATAGGAGTGAGGTTGTTAGATTTAGTTGTGGTATAGTTATGCATTTGATTGGAGGCCAGTGCATTGTTGTTTTTTTCATCTCAGTTACCTAGAACATGACATATTAACTATTATGACTCTCCAACTGGATTAAAGAAGGAAATTTAGAATTTAGGCATATACTTACACTGTGTAGTCTCTGCCATTTACATTTATTTAATCTTTTATCCTAAATCTGATACATTTGGCTAACACACAAAATTATTTTAAATACATCTTAAACTGGCCTGTTAAGTAATGTACATCCTGTATAGTATTTCCTACTTCTTATTTGATACCTGAAGTGCAGCAAAACATTATTTAACTCCTAAACTCATGAAGAGTTTTAGTGCTAATAATAGCTGTCCACAATGGTACTGCTTGCATGCTGGCACTGGAGATATGTGGTAGTTTTGCATTAATGAACAATGCATGAGCGAAAAGACTCAGTCAGTTGGTATATATATTTTGGGTATGAAGATGTAAAGGGAACAAAGAATTCTCACTAGAGGAGAGGATGAAAAAGTGAAGCTAATCAGTGATTGAGTACATGATTAATCCAAAGCTGGGAACTGCCTAGCTGGGGAAAATATACTGACCACCAACAGGGTGGCCAAGTCAGGGGGCAAAAAGCCAAATCATTATTAATATAAAGTGACACCTGAGGCTACATATCACTATTGGAAAATGAGAGTGGGTTAATGATTGCCACTCTTTACTTCTGGTGTGTGCACGGGCAGACTGCATGTCTGAGTAATTCAAGGATGTGTGACAACCTTTGCTGGCAGGGGTTTGTGTGATAAATCTGTCATATTCTACCATGTAACCAGGTATACAAAATGCACACACCTACGTATATTTAAGGATCCTTTAGGTAAAGTACATATACCCCAGCTGAAGGTGACAGCTAGACCAACCCTCCTGCAGGACTCTCCTAGGTGCAGCACCAGCTTCGGCCATATTGGAGTAAGTCTTAGGGGGGCAGAAAAGTTGCTGGACTCAGAGATGGATATGGAGCACTAAGCAGAAGGCTGTAAGATGACACAGGGGAACAAAAGGTACTAAAAAATCAATCAAATCAATTGTATGCCATGTTTATTTTTAATTTTTGTTAAACTGTGGAGCAGACCTTGATTTTTATATTGTGGAAGAGTTGGTGGTACAGATGTTTAACAATTGGTCCCAGAGAGCCAGGTGGCCCAGAACAAGAGCTTTTACCTGTAATGCAGGCACATTAGGACTGAGTAGTAGAGTAGTAGCACAGGTATCAAAAGATCAGTCTGTGGGAGGGTAGAAGGTAACACTGTGAACGTGATGACCACAGCTTCTTTCCTCAGAGGAGACAAAGATTTCTGCATGTCTGGTGGCTCCTTCATAAAGGCCGAGAACTGGTGGCAGGCTGGTAGTGAAAATGTGCAGTGAGGACAGATAGCACCAGTGAAATACTTTCCTATAAGACTCCAACCACCATGATGCCATTACAAAGTAGCACTGCATTAGGCAGAACAGATGACAAAGCATAAAAAAGCATTATATTCCATTGTGATTTTCTCTAAAAATTCAAACATAGTTTACAGTTCTGCAAGTGAAATAGAATAAGGTGATGTAAAATGGATACACTTCAGAGGACTGATACTAGCATAAGACTCAGAACATATGTGTGTGTTTATGTGTGTGTGTGTGTGTGTGTGTGTGTGTGTGTGTGTGTGTGTGTGTGTGTGTGTGCGCATGTATGCTCTCTTAACACACTGTTCTTGATATTTACAATGTTACTATAGCTGATTGCAACATGCAAACGTAATGCAAATTGCTCACATTTGCAAAAATAAGGCTGTATTTCAAAATTGTCTGACATATATCCCCTTCACTGATCATTAGCTTTTAAATCAACTCCCTTGTGAAAACAGACAGACTGATTTGTGTATACGTAAAATCCAGACATGTTAACCCATTATCTATAGCATATAGTTTTTATCTTAAAAATTACATGCGGTTTTACTAAACATGTATACAGTAGATTTTCTGGTGTCATACATCTAATTCATAATTTGTTATTCTGACGCAGCTTATATGAAAATATTGTACACTTGTCTGCATCCAAGCATTTTATTTTTTTGAAAGTAGAAATTGTATTATTGCTACATTTGTTCTTCATAGTGTAGAAAGGGATATTGCCATGGATGCATATAAATAAAGTACATCAATCGCACAGTTTAGTAAAAGAAAAAGTATTTATCTTTGTGTGTATGTACATAAAACTCAAATACTCAGAAGAACTGTGCCAAGAAAAAGTACAGAAAATAATTTTACAGGAAAAGCTAAGACAACTACCTACCTCCACAGACTTCCTGTCTGGATAGATACAGGTCTCACCACCTGCAGTGAAGTTGCAGTATACCTTGAAAGAGTCTCCAGTACATCCCTGGTTAGGATCTATCCAATATTCACCTGCAACGTTGAAATAAAGAGAAAGCATCTTTAAATACTGGGCCATGCAGCATGCACTTCCCAATTATCTTATTACTTAAATGTCGTTATTACTTTATATACCTACTGACTATAATTAAGATGAAACTGCTCCATTGTGATCTACAAATGAATTTCAAATACAGCTTTTTTATGCTTTCTTACTTCATGTTAAATCACACTAAAATGCCATGGCATTTGACAAGGGAACAATTTGCAGATACATAGAAAAATGGATCTACAATACAAAAACTTAAAACAGAAGAAAGATTAATGAGATTTTGATGACTTCCTGGAGGTGAGAATGGAGTCATGAACAAGTTTAGTAATAAACGGAGTCTGTCTAGCAGAAAGATTTATCACTGTTTGCTACTATAAGGTGAAGGAAATGAGGTAAGCAGAGGACAGGTTAGTTTGGGGGAAAGGGAATGTGAAGCCATGAGGTAGGTGGGGAGGAGAAATAGGGGAACAGGTTGCTATATAAGGCAAGGTTAATGGGAGTGCCATCCTCTTTGTGGAGGTGATTAAAAGGGCTAGCAGTTGGTATTTTGGGGTGTTTTTGTGTTATATTTGGTAGAGTAGTTATAGATTGGTGGTTGTGATGTTGGAATTAATTCTATGTTTTCTTTATAGGTAAGTTGGTGCTAGAGGTGACAGGACATTCCTTTAAACAATGGTCAGCTAAAAAAGTGGAGGTGATTCCTGGAGGTGTAAACTTGGGTTTGGATCCAGTGCAGTGGCAAGTCCACTGGCATGGTCAGTGACATGCCAGTTGATGTCAGCACTGGGGGTAATCTATCAGGGTAAAACCAAAGAGGAAGTTGCTTACATTATTAAAAAAGGACTTGTTAGCATTTGATTTGGTCTGCAACAATCCTCAGGTTGGTATGGAGGTGAGGAGCTAAGTTCAATGCAATGAAGGCTGCTAGGAAATTCTTAATCACATTGAGTCGCTACTGTGAGTGATGCCTTAGGGTTTGATGCCTTTAAGCATTGGGATTTTACAGAGCGGTATATTTGAGTGATGTGGGACTGGATATTTTTAATGTCTTGCTGTCCTTATTTTTGCAGGAGATATTTTAGATGCAGTTTGGTTGGTTTTAAAAGGGGGAGAACAGCCTGGTGGTTGGGAAAAGGGCCAGCACAATAGTGAGGATGGTAGGATCTCTCCCCTCTTCTTTTTGAGTTCAAATTTTACTTCCATTGTTTGTCACGTGAATGGTAGTACACTGCTTGCGGAGTTGGAATTGTGGTTAGTGAGTGGTGGGATGTTGCTGCTGTTTTGATTGGTGAGCAGTCTAACTCACTGCTTATTTTGGTAAAGATGTGTTGACATAAATTAAGAAAATAATATACGATGCGAGTGAGTGTTTCATCATGCTGTCAAAAGTTGGTTGTATTTGATCTGTTTAAGTTGTGATGTGATTTCATGTTTGTTAATAAAGCTGGTTGCAAAGTCATGAAGGTATTATAGGTTTATGTTTTGGGAAGGGGGACTACCAGTGATAAATGGAATTTGCCTAGCAGATAAATTTGACATGAAGCTGTTACTTTAAGGTGAAAAAGATGAGGTAAGCACAAGATAGGTTAATTAGAAAGAAGGGGGGAGTGTGTGTGATCATGATATAGGTAGGGAGGAGGGGTAGGGGGATGAGTTGATATATACAAGACAAGGTTAAAGGCAGGATTATCCCCTTTGGAGCTACTTAGTTGACCTGTCTTCCTAACCCATTCCAGAAATTTATCTTCTGGGTGATGGCTGGGTGGAAGAGGGGCCAGCACCATTGTCTAGGATAGTATGACCCCCCCCCCCTTTTGATTTCGGATGTTACTCCCATTGCATGTCATGTGTTTATGTTGTGATGTGATTTCATGTTTTTTAATAAAGCTGGTTGTAAAGTCATGAAAGCATTATTGTTTTTTGTTATTGGGGGGTGGCTAACAGCAATAAATATTAAATGTACTGTAAGAAAGTTTTATTATATATTAAAATATAAAAGGGGTGGGACAGTCTTTTCTCAAGCAATAAACTACAGGAAAAGCATGGCGGCAAATGAGAATAACTGTGAAATGAGTCTCTAAATCTTGCTTTGATAAAATCTGTTCAGTAAAGTTTAGAACAGCATTTTCTATAAAAAGACAGAGACCGCCACATTTTTCATGTAGGATACTGTTACCCCTCAACAACAGAAAGTAATATCACTTATTCCTTGATGACTGCAGCTCATGGGAAGACATTTCCCATTACACTAGTCTTAGAAGCAGGTTTGTATCAACAAACATCAAACAAAATCTTGTTTGAGAGTTGAAATGCAGCAGCCTGATCGACTGTTAATGAATCATTCTCAGTGTGAAATATTTGTTATAATAAGAAAGTGAAAGTAGCCTTCTATTAGAATGACTGCTTTTATTGAACTGTAACAGCCTAAACTATACAAGAGTTCATCAATTCACATTTTGTGCTGCAGGGCCTGTGGAGCATGATGCCAAGATAGCAGAGGCAGTTGTGACAAATGCCAATGGTGCATGACTTGAAATGCAAGGGAGAGCCAGAGAATCGAGAGGCAAATGACTGGAGGACAATGGCAAAACAAGTGTATGGGAACAGGACATTTAGAAGGAGAGGGACATACAGAACTGCAAAGGAACACTAAGAACTGAAAGTGCAGAGAAAAGGCCAGTGGTAAGTATCAGAACAAAAATATTGAAGTCATTAACAGGTGCGACATTATGGATAGTATTAGTTTGCCACTGGGTTTTGATTTAAAAGACATTAAACCCCTACTTTACTTAGGTAATAAAGACTTTTGTGACATGACATCTTTATTTGTCAGCAGAATGCTTTATGACTGAAACAAAAAATAAAAGCGTGCTGTCACTATGAAAAGACTTTCTGCTTCACTATTTGAGCATGCAATTAAAAAGAAAATTAAATGTACATGCAATTGTACATTATCTGTACTCTAGGGCGAACATGGTCTGCAGGCCCTTTTCTATCTTCCTCTCTCATGAGTTAACTTGCACTGTAATCCCTATGTTGCAAATACTGTACATATTCAACTCCCTATCCCTACAAATAATCCAGGCTACAGCAGACATACATGATAAATAAGTAATTTCACACTCATGTATTGCTGCTTAGGTTCATTGTGAAGTACTGGAAATTATAAGAAAATGTTTTTCTCATTCCGAAAGGCTAGACAAAAATATGATTTTTTTTCTTTTGCTTTCACTGTTTATAAACATTCAAAAAAAGGTATGTGAACCAAAATACAGCTGATTTTATAGAATGATATGAGATGAATGACTTCTTCTTGCATGCCTCTTTGGTGCCTTGCTTTTTTAAATGTATCCACATTCTTTGATAAAAAAATGGAAGGCAATTCCTGACTGACACATCTCAAGCTTTTTACAAAGAAGTAATACATGAAGATCTAAACTTACCATCAGGGAATTCTGGATGGCAGAGCTGTAAGTCTTTACATGTTCGAGCTGGGTTATTTTGTGTGCCCATTGGGTACTTCATATGTTCAATATCTTGCTTCAGATTATTTAAGGAACTGAATATTTCCTCCATGCCATCAGCATAGTCCAGAATATTATCCCCGGCATCAGACATTGTATCAGGAGCTGCTCGCTTTGTCTTTTTTGGATGTCGGATTGGCAAGGGTTGGACAACTTCACCAGGTGGACCCTGAAAAAAGTAAACAGAAAAAAAAGAGTTCCTCATATTGGGTAAAGAATAATTTGCACATTTGCATAAATACTTACTTCCATATATTCTTTTTAATTGTCAAGAAAATGTGAAAATTTCTACAGTGTGTACATACAGTGTAACAATTTTGCAAAACATGAAAAGAAACCTTTACATCATAAGAATAATATCAAAACAAACTGTAACCTACTGAGGCAACAGTGGCAAAAAGAAAACGCTTGGGGAAGAAATAAAACTTTACATCCAATGAAGCAAAATATTTGATATTTTATATTGCCAGTGTTACAAATTAATCAGAAACATGGCTTATATAAAAAATATATCAAACAAGCATTGGCATCCTTTTGATCAACAACTGAGATCTGGACTAATGAAATTAAGGGTTACTAAAAAGGTGAGAAGTTGTCAGCAGGTCAACAGGTTGTTTGAGGACAAAGCAGAGTTTTGTGCTGTCTGTAGAACAGACACTTCGATATTTGGGAGAATTAAATAATGGTAATCAGTACAATGTGTAAAACATTAATAACAAGAAGTATAGACAAGTTCAGCTAAAGACAATGAAGTCAGAAGCTGGTTTTATGATG
This sequence comes from Protopterus annectens, assembly GCF_019279795.1. Classification (NCBI taxonomy): domain Eukaryota; kingdom Metazoa; phylum Chordata; order Ceratodontiformes; family Protopteridae; genus Protopterus; species Protopterus annectens. The sequence goes on from NC_056744.1 coordinate 952,121,795, forward strand.
CACAGGTATGCCATCTGTCTAGACTGCCATCTACCATGACCAGTGTTTGGGCTGTGGACTTGCATCTTGGAAGGCATGGACAGTTTATTGGGAAAGGGAGTAGATGACATTGGCTTGCTCAGCATAGGGGAAGTGAGGGCCTGCCCATCACAGAAATTCTCTTTTCCATTTTCGTGTTATGTTACGATGCAAGCAAGGTCAGTAGCACCTGCATATTCTAATTTATGAACATTTGCTATTTGTTTGACGCAAGACCAGAAATGGCTTTTACTTACTATTGATACACAACTACATTTGGTTGGCATTTATTATATAAATGTAACTGAAATAAAGTGATGAAATTAATATGATAGCATATAATAATGTTCTACTATGTAATACTTACTGGAGGTCCAGGGGGACCTGCAAATCCATCATCACCCTTCTGGCCAGCAGGACCCTAAAATATAAAGTAACAATATGTTTAAAGCATGTATAATGAACAGGTTGATAGTTAAATTTTGTTTCATAAAAGTTAAAAGATGAGCTTGATGTTATAACATACTGTTGACCCTTTAGCTCCCTTTGGACCTTGAGCACCCTGAAAAAAAAAAACAATAAGTGACAGGTTTATTAAACTGGTTAAATGACATATTGCTCTACTAGTTAAAGTGATACATAAAAGTGTAGTGTATGGAAGATTACAAACATTTACTTACAGGCAATCCAGGAGGGCCAGGTGGTCCCAGAGGACCAGCAGGACCAGAAATGCCCTAAGAAAGGAAGACATGGAAAACAATTCTCAGGATTATTGTAACCGAAGCAGTTTTTCTTGAGACCAGCCCATAAATGCATACAAAGCAAAGTTTATATCTATCCATAAACACTACAGTTTGTATGTGAACTGTTGTAAGTTAAATGTATATAATGTTAGTTTCATTAAAAAAGAACAGGCTAAATACTTAAATGGTAAGCATGAGGCCATGTATTTAATAAATCTATGGTTATACTGTACTAGCAACATCATAATTTCAGTTGTATTGTATTACATTTGCAGATATTGCAGTATAATTATTTTAAATTTGAATTGTACCTTAATATAGCTTTGCAATTGTTTTGCCTATAAAACATTCCATGATTATTCTTTTTCCACTGCAGTTTCAGAATGACCTCATTGGCTGCTAAGGGTCAAGACTTTTTAATACTGTTTGTGTTTTGTGTGGGTTACTTGACTTGCATGTCCTTTTCCCTCCTGTGGCTTCATCTGGCCCTGAGACTGCTATCATGCCTCCGGTTCATAGGACAAAACTATATATCTGTTTCTGTGATTTATTGAGCATTGTTTTATCACATTTCTGGGCTGTGTTAATGCATGCATATATAATATTGAAATAGTCTCACCGTCTTTCTCTTACATCCATTCGCAAATGACTTGTATTGCCTTGTTACTTTAATGATTATATTTTGTGGCTACATTGTGTCAATGTCAATACAGGTAGCACACTCACCTTTGGTAAAGAAATGCAGCATAAGATAGGGTGCTGCATTCCTGAGTGTGTCATCCTTTGGATGAGATGTTAAACTAAGATCCCATCTGGCTAAGCTAATGGCAGCTTCAGATGGAAATGAAATAACTTATGGCAACTATTGAAAAGAGTAGGGGGAAGTTCCCTGACCATCATGGGTCTCCCCTGAAAAAAGGCTACTAGCCTAATAGAAAAACAGGTCAAAGAAAGAATAAATAAAAAAGAAACAGGAAAACGTCATTATCTAAAGTGACTACCCTGTTGTGATAGTCTACATACAGTGCAGAATAATAGTTAGGTGCTGGTCAGATATTTTTCAATTTTTTTAACATAAATTCTTGATAAAGTGTTTTTGCATAAAAGCCTTTTTTTTCTCTCTCTCTCTCCCTCCCTATATGTGTATATATTGTTGTGATTTTTTCTGTCATAGGTACACATTTTTTTAACTTCCTTTTGGTATGCACAGTTAATTATACATGACCATTCAAATTTCTCTCAAAAGGTCATTAGTTGATTACCTAGAAATATATCAGGTACATTAATTATACAGTTACTGGCCATCCTCTGCATTGTATTCCTTACATTCTTTAAATAGAGGAAATATATACAAATATACATTCTTTAAACAGAGGACATACATTCTATATACGTATGGAAGAAACTTTTTTTTCCAGACAATACCACTCTAGATTCAATACAGTTGCACAGATCAGCAATTCTTGACAAGTCATAAGAGTTGCATTGGTCATATCTGGAATTTTACTTCTTTATCACAGATCTATGTCTATGAAAAATAGCTGTATGTGATACATCCTATACAGAATGTGCTTTTGCATATGATTAATGCATATTTGCTGTATATCTATATCTATACATATATATATATATATATATATATATATATATATATATATATATATATATATATATGTATATCTGCTTCATTTGCCCTAACTACTGATTGACCGACACCCATTTGCCCGACCCCATTTGACCGAAATTTCATTTGACTGAAAATTCATTTGACCAACAAGTCATTTGACCAACAAGTATTATTGGCAAGTAAATGGGATATGCCCCCTTCCCCACTGTAGTGCGACCCTGGAGTTAGAACATATAGTAGGGGGGGGTCAAAGCCCCCACTTACTTTTGTTTTACTAAGCAATATTAAAGCAAAACTAAACAACATAATATGAAATTAAGTGGGGGCAAAGCCCCCCCAGCCCCATTGTGGGGGGCTGTGCCCCCCATACCCCCCTTACTATATAGTCTAACTCCAGGGTCGCACTACACTGGGGAAGGGGGCATATCCCATTTACTTGCCAATAATACTAGTCAGTCAAATGAAGTGTCAGTCAAATGAATTTTCGGTCAAATTTCGGTCATTTGGTGTTGGGCAAATAGTTGTCAGATAATCGGAAGTTAGTGCAAATGAAGTAGACCCATATATATATATATATATATATATATATATATATATATATATATATATATATATATACGTAATACCTACTATGGATTTCAGTACGCACATTTTTTCAAACATAATAAAGTAGCATCCTTTGCAAATGTAATGAAGATAACAATAAAAACACCAAAAATGAGGAAAAAATTGAATACAATAACCCAATAACAAACCCTTACCCAGAAGTGCTTTTTATCCTACACTTTGACCAAACATGCTCCACAAGTACAAAAATAGTACCTCGAGGAAAAAACAATTGGTAACTTCAACCAGACGAAGAATATGCCTGACTCTGGCTCTCTGTAACAAAATGACCTTAGCAAGCAGTCATTAATGTTGCTCACCTCAATGCACAGGCAAGAGAGAGAGAGAGAGAATGGGAAGTTATACTGCATGGCTCAGTGGTGCAGTGGTAGCATTGTCACCTCACAGCAAGAGGTTCTCTGGTTCCATTCTCAGCGGGAGTGCCTTATTTGTGGAGTCTGCATGTTATCCCTGCATTTGTGTGGGTTTCCTCCAGGTTCTCTGGTTTCCTCCCACATTTCAAAGATATGCATCTGGAGCGTTTCTTCCCAGGCCTCTGCTTAAAATTGGCTTCATTCCAAGTTGGACTTTCCCGGTAAACAAATGTTAAATAAATATTAAAAGAGATTTGTTTATTTTTTTCTTTGTACAGACTAATCCATAATTAAAGATGGGAAACCTTTCTACAAAATGTGCCCTTTGGAGTAGAAAAATATGCAGTATGTTTAATTTAGAGAACTCGTTAACAAAAAAAGATGACAAATGATAATAATCTGAACAGAAAGAGAAAGTAAACCATCAAATGACAAAGTGTGACCTACTATGTTAGTAATCAGGTTTTGAAATACTTTCAAGTGATGAGGAAAAACAGTGAGTAAACTACGACGACTCAGAAAATGATCTCTTCTATTTGTAATCAGACTTTAAAAGCTTAATATAGCTTTGGGTAAACATTGATAGGACTTAAACATATCCCTTGATGAACAGATATTTGTGTGACATGGAAACAAAGCCTGTTACTTTATGTTCTCACAGCTTATCTTATCAATGAGGGGTCAAGGGCACCTTGGTAACCCATTTCATGGCATCGGAAACTGTTACACACTTCAGACAGCTTGCAGATGCTGTCATACCTTTCAACCTCTTAGGTCAAGAAATCTGGATAAAGCAGTACATAAAAGAGGGACAACGGCCCAAAAATAGAGACAATATTGTTCTTTCAGTCTTGACAGAATAACAGGTTTTGTATTAGCATGAATTTTCTGAAGGGTATGAATTCTGAAACTCAAATGTCTGTTATCATTTTCTAACTTCAGTATTTAAAGATTTGCCACTAATTTGCCAGAAAACCACAATTTTCTGAAAAATGGACTAAAATATGAGGCAAAAATGCGCATTCTGTGTACAGTTGAGAGGTATGGATGCTATAGTGTTTTGACATGGTGAGCCTTATAAAGTCACAATATTAGATGATGGACTTCTTTCAAGGCAAAAAGGCCCACAATGTTATTAATATACAAACACTGACTGGCATAAAATGGAGAAATTCGTAAATGACAAACTACATTTTTTAGCCTTTGCTTAGATAGTAGGGTATTCAAGGCACATATGATTATTTTGTAATAAGATACTGATCCCTACATTATGTATACATGTCCTCTTCTAATTCCTATAGAAACAAAGAAGCATAATAGATATGATTATTAATTAATCCAAAATAAATTTTGGCAACTCTGCTTAATCCAGTTTGATAACCCTTCAACTTCCTTGCAGTGAATTTATATCCCTTTACAACCTGCTGCATGCTGTTACACCCTACCTGAAACACTTGTTTATGCAATGAAATCACATAGATACAGATACACCTGCAGAATTAGAGTAGCATCTAGTCCTAAAATATTTAAATTTAAATGCTATCAGCTTTACAACTTCATCAGATGAGGTACAGAGGTTCCTAGCAAAGTAGCAGATAAATAAAAGGTATCCATCCATATGCTAATGTATGTTGAAATCCTTTCACACTCCAGAGATGCTTTACCATTACACAATGTATGCAACAGATGAAGAAATCCAAACCAGCATTTTAAAAATGTTATCCCGGGGTAGTCCAGTACTTGAGGAGCCTTAAATGAGCATGTAGGTCACTCCTAATGGTTATTTAATACTCTATTATGAAGGATTAGAAAGTATTGCTGTGTACAGTGTCCTGACAATTAACAATGTGTTCTTCATTTGATCATACATGCATTAGAGCTATTTTTTCTATTTCACCTCAAAAATAAATTCAGTTGAGTCTTCTTAAATGTTTTCTTCATCCCATTTGAGAGGCAAATCATATGTTCTTTATTACTGTATTATTTACTCTGCCAGATGATGTAGTCACTGGAGACTACGGTGAAATTCATAACCCAGATAATATTTTAACCTCTTTGTGAACCCAAACTATGGTATGGTGATAGGGTAGAATGATTTTTTTTTTTTATGTTTCACAAGTGGTATGCCTAAACATTCTCACAAATTTCTAATCAGCAGACAAAGGTGCTCAATTTTATTAAAACTTTACATCCAAATAAAAAGAAATTATTTTTAAAACACACACAGTGGTGTGTTTGAAACTGAATAGACAGTGTGAAGCTATGATACCTCAACAACAGGGCTCACAATATCAGGAAACTCTGGACATTTTGTTTATTCTGTGCATAGTAACCAAAACAAAATCTTCATGTCTGTGACTTGTTGCAACTAATTGAAAAACAAAATTATAATGGGACAACATGAACTGATATAAATGTATATAGCTGATAAAAATAACCATGTCTGTGATTTACCAGAAGTATACATACATAGTGACTAGGAATCTCCTGACCAGGTAAGATGTTTAGATACACGAAATTGCTGAAGAATAAAATAACTGACAGATAGGTATGTTACTGCATTCCTATGTTACATTCTTCCTTAATTTTAGTCGTTAGCAATTTATAATCTTTAGAAATTAAAATTATGAGCAAAGAGATAAATAAACAATGTTCAAAAACTGTTTTACAAGGTAAGTAATTTACTTACAGAATCACCCTTTGAACCTGGCGACCCCTGTGGTCCTGGCAGACCTCGATCACCCTTTTCACCTTGCTCACCAGGAGGTCCAATTAAACCGATCAAACCTGGGTGACCCTAAGAAAAGACAGGAATGTCAAAAAATATCACCTATAGTGAACGCTGCAGTTTAGAAATTAAACAAAGACATTAGGAAAATGTACAGTGAGGACATTGAATATAACAGTGTTATTCTGCATTACAGGCAGCTAAAAAAATATATCTCAGAAGTCAAATAAAGCAAAAGCAACTGTTCAGCAACCACCCATCTAACCACAGACATCTGCACTTGGGGTTCACTAGTTTTAGGTTAGCAGTACCCATAAAGTTAGAAGTGACTTGAGGGCATGAATAACTACTCCAGTAAGGGAAACTACATCTGTTTCAACCAAAGAGGAAGCATACAACTTTGACAGATCCTTCTGATCCTTTCCAGACTTGATTCCTACACCATCTTTACCTGGGAGAGACCAGCAGTGAGATCTCACACATACAGCGAGTACGGAACTCACTTATTTGTTTGCTTACTCGTACACATCACTATCAATATATTACTCACATACTTCTGAGTCTGAACTGGACCAGGATTCCATTTCATACTGTCTTTAAGATCCTTGTGCTATTTTTTCAGCTTTTACTGATGTGGGGCTGTCCTACATAAACAAATTGGTTCTACCCAGTTGCCTGCCTTGAGAACTATTCTTTACTGCAATAGGGCTACAAGCAGTTCTGAGGAGGTCCATTAAGGCTGATATTTTTAATCTGGTCGTTTTGCATAATGAAGTAATTTGAAAGACTTTAAAGCATAAATTAGCAAAATTAGCATGTTTAACTTTTTAATAAATAAATATATATATATATATATATATATATATATATATGCAAATTAAGTTTTTGTTTACATTTCTGACATTCTTTGAGTTTAAGTATACAAATCTGAAGTTAAACACAACTCAGTTTGGAAGCCATGTTAAGCAGAACAACTGTACTCAAAATGTTCTGTTAAAATACGTATTTTGCTTTAAAGTTATTCATTCTTGATGTCAAAGCAATTGGGAAAATCATTTTTGTCGTATTACACCCACTTATAACAAATAAAATATAAACAGTATGCACCACTTTAGCCTTACACCTGCTCGTGGCCTTTGAAAATGGACTGTGTAAAATGGAAGCTATTCAAGCAAGTCATGTTTCATGCTATCTATATCACCAACTGGTTTTGCACATTCTGAACCTATAATTGCAGAATCATCCATCAAACATGCAATCAATCATTTCACCAAATAAAGGAATGGAAAAACCTACACCTCAACTCAAAGAGAAAGTACAGGAGAGATCCATTTCTTTTTTATTCATCAGTAATTTTTGTAAGTATTCACACTATTCTACTATTCTAGTTTTCTGCAGAGACTTGTTTAATGTACCAACTTCAGATGGGAAACAAAACTCATTGTTATAGATAAGACCATATCCTTTTACCATTATTGCACATTTTTGTTAATGAATCAGTAAAAATATATTTGATTTGTTATCCACCCTCCTATCATTAAATACATGTTTATAGGCTGTCAGGCTCAATTCCCTCTGCAAGAGTAACTACATTTATCTATGTCTGTGCATTTTGAAAACATTGTAGATGTCATTTTTGATCTTCAACTCACATTAGACTTACCACTTCTTTTCCTTTAGATGAATATCTAATCTAACTCTAAACAAAGCTTTCTGAAATACAAATTTTACATCTGTCACAGAAACCATAGGAGACCATTCTTATATTTCTTCAAAAATAAATTAAGAATAGTCTTTAGATAATATATGTTATGTATGAAATGATACAAAATGCAAAACTACTTTATGTAATGCAATCACTTTATTCAGAGTAAAAGAATGAAAACTTACCTTCTCACCCTTAGAACCAGGATCACCCTTCAGGCCAGGCAAACCTGGTGGACCCTACAAAAGAAAACTCAAGTTACTCATGTGTGAGATAGAATACTAATACAATGTCAGGAAATGCTTTATAGTATTACAATGTAAAATGCATGCACAAAACAGTAACCCACATCATTATGGCTCATTAAAACTGGAGACAGTTCCTGACTGAAAAAGTAGTGGTCTAAGTCTGAGTGACAGCTTGGGTACCAGAAAACTGGAGGGGTGAAGGGCAGAAATCATTAACTGTCACATGACTGTGGAGTTGGGTAAGAGATATGAATGGCCTCTGAAGCAGCACCAATAATGGAGACCAAATACATTACAATGGAGGTTGTTAAGTAACAAGGAGGAAATTAACCACATTATATTGGGTGAATGACTTGGTGATAAGCCTCAGTTAGCCTGACAGTCCAAAGCTACTGTACACCATATTTAAGATGCAGTAAATGACAATGGTCTTCTTTCTTTCTTTCTTTTGGCTTTTCCCAGTTAGGGGTAGCCACAGTGGAACTCCGGTCTGCTAATGATTGGCAGTGGATTTTTACGGTGCCGAGTTGCCAGCCTGATGCCCAACCTTCAAAGAAAGCACACATATTCATGCACGCACCTACCTGCATGTCTTTAAATGTCACTCGACCGTGGGGAGGACATGCAGACTCCACACAGAAGGAGCTCCAGCCAAGAATCGAACAGGAGAACCTCTTGCTATGATGGTATGCTCAGAAAATACCCCAAAACCCAATGCACACAAATAAGCCTAATCACTCCCCTATCACTCCCATTAGGGTGAATGAATGAAAGGAGGCAGCGATGATCATGTGAGTAATGCAACAGATGGCAAAGCCATTACTGGCTCTAAAAATAATAATGAAAATGTATTAGCTCATAATTTATTGATATTAGGACAGCTTTATAAACCATCTGAACACATTTTTTTCTGATCCCATTGTCTTGTAATGTTTTCTTCATTAAAAGTGAAAATACTTGGTTTTGGAGCAAAACCTCTCTAGGACAGAATTTTCTGAATTTCTAAAATGTATTTACATTAGCCTTGCCACCTATCTGGATTTTTTCTGGACTATCTGGAAATCAGAACAATTTTTCAGTAGCCCAGAAAACATTGTGCAAACTCTAGTATTCTGTTTAGCAAAAAAAAAAAAAAATAACAGTATACTGGTGTCTGTTAAAATTCAGACTCTGAATTGCTTTTTCTAAAACAAAAGTATCTCCAACATGATGCAATCAGGGAAAACAGGTCATCCCACCTCCTCTGACATGAGAAATTATATCAGAAAATAGGTGTGGCTGTGGGTGGGGAGGGTGGGGAAAGGGGAGGGGATAAATGGGACTAGGGGTAGTGCTGGGGGTGTGTCCACTGTCTGGTTTCAGATACAGCAAAAGGTGGCAACCCTAACTTACCAGGAGCATAATCAAGACAACCTAAGCTCCTAACTTGGTGATGTAAGCAACAGAGTCCTGATTGTGTCTCAGCTGACTAGGGTTTAGTTAGGAGCATGGGAAATTGCAGTCAGCCAGGAGTATAGATGTGAATAGTTCAAGCACCCATACCAAGAGGAGGGAGACAGTTTGATTCACTCTGCTTCTGCCAATAGGAGAAGACCAGATAGTCTATAAGCACAGATGATACTAGGGTAAAGATAGGGTATCTGAAGTATGACATAGCTGTAGCTGGGGAGTGTGTGTGTGTGTGTGTGTGTGTGTGTGTGTGTGGGTGTGTGTGTGTGTGTGTGTGTGCACTCACAAAGCACAAGATCAGCAATATAGGTCCCTCACCTGGCAGAGAAACCCAACATCACTGAGGTGAGAGAGAGCTGATCTACATATACCATCCCACCTGAATAGTAGTCTGTCACTAATCACCTTTTACCTTCATACCATCAGTCATCCATTAGAATAGGGGAATTAAAGAACCAAACAATCACTAAGTGGAGAGATGATGATGATGATGGGGAGAACTAAGTAAGTGAAACATTAAATAAAATAAGAAGAGAGCTTAATACAAAGTACAAACATTTTAAAATAAGTTGTAATGTACCATGGTCTACTACCTTGCTGCAGCTGAATTTGCATAATTAATTCATACTGTGCACATCTGTATGCCACAGCCTCATAAATGGAGAGTAAGAATCTTTTCTTAACATATTTGAACAGTGCCATGTTAGAATAAGGCATACATACTATTTCCCTTATCAAAAATCTTAGACAAATATGTACACACCCAACTACTAAATCATCGTCTTCAATGTAACCTGCTAGCAAATTCCTAACATGGATTTAGGCCAAACCATACTACCACCTCTGCCCTTATATCCTTTACTGACTACATCAACCAACAAATAAATCTTGGTAACTTAGTATCTGTTGTCTTCCTAGACCTGTCAAAGGCATTTGAGATGGTATCCCACTGCAAATTACTACTGACTCTCTCTCTGAGCTCAATCTGGATAACTCCTCTCTACTGTGGTTTAAAAATTATCTGTCCCTCCGGCAACAAGCTGTTAAATGGCATAACTCTCTCTCCCCACCCCTCCCAGTAGGACAAGGTGTTCAGCAAGGATCCATTCTTGGTCCCTAACTATTTTCCATCTTTACCAATAACCTCCCCTCAGCTGTCCAACAAACTAATATAGTACAGTATGCTGATGACAACACCCTTATTTGCTCAGCCCAGTCTCTACAATTACTCCAATACAGAACACAGGAAGCCTTCACTACTATAGAAAAATGGCTAAATTCCTCCCAACTCATACTAAACCCATTTAAGACCCAACTCATGATCTTCAACCCATCCAAAACTTTCACCCCTATGTCGCCATTCTAAATAACATCCTCCAATAATACCCTTATCACACCAGTAATTCAAGCCATGCTGCTAGGTGTAACTATTGACCAAAACCTAAAATTCGACAAACATATAGCACTAACAATTGCCAAAGTTCATAAAAAACTGGGTTCACTCTACTGCTGCAAGAGCTTCCTCACACATGAATCCCGAATCACTATCTCTCGTACCCATCTACTCTCCACCTTACTATACACTTCCCCATTTCTAACTAACTTAAACAAATCTGACTTTCAGAAACTATCTACCCTCTACAATAAAATCTCAAAATTTGCAACCAATGCTAAGTTTCATTCTCACTGTTGCCTCTCCCTAAGACAACTAGGATGGTTAGAACTCCCTATCCTACTAAAATACAATCGACTTCTCTTGACCCATCAACTGTTATACCAACCAAATAAAACACCTGCCTTCTCTGGTCTGCTCACCTTCCATAATACTGCGCATCAACTAAGATCTTCCAATACCACCCTACTGACTGCTACCAATTGCTTACATAGCTCAGGCCAATCTCTTTATTCCTATGCAGTTGCTAAGGCTTGGAACTCTCTACCCCCCTGATATTAGATGTCTAAATATTAGACATACTTTCAAATCCCTACTAAATGTTCTCTTATTCAAAACTTGGATATGTTCCTGTACAGAACCAGACTAATTTCAACTGTTCCTGACTTTTAACATCCCTAGATCACAGGTGTACTGTGTAGTTTCATTTAGTGCATAGTACTGTGAACCAGGTGTTTAGGCCACCTTTATAGTTATGATTTCTAGTTTATGACTCTGTTTGTCTATGGAAACATCTTTTTGAATTTATGTTCAAGCAGTTGTACATTTGTTGTACAATATCTTAATGGTTTCTCAATATTCTAACCACTGTATGCTGCATCATTTATAAAACTCTGATTTTACTCCTTTTATATGCTCTATGCTCTTTGTACAAAATAGCTATGTTTATATAATTTTTTATTATTTTCATTATTTTTTATAATTTTTTTACTATGTATCTGGAGTTTTTCTCCCTGGGCCTCCACTGAAAATGGTCACCTTGTGTCCAGTTGTACTAACCTGGTAATCAAATGGAAAATAAAATAAATAAATAATACTGCTGGTAGAATAAGATCCATGTAAATATCAAATAAGCATTATAATTCCCAAGTTTCAGAAAACTACATAATAATATCACCTATAAATTCCTCTGAAACCTCTGTGTCTGCAGTAACTCCACTTTTATGGTTAAGTATAATAAGGATGTAACAGTATACCACCTATAAGGAAACCGAGCACCATTTGAGATTTTTCAAAATTACCCTAACTTAAGTATTTTAACCTGGGGCCTGACAATATACCAGGTTGCCTCTTAAGCAGCTGAAATCAGGACTTATCAGGTCCATTAGGATTTCCTGTTTAACCACAGCCTCTGTACTGGCTTTGTCCTGATAGAGTAGAGGGCAACAACAGTCATCCCTCTGCATAAAGAGGGACCATCTACTGATATGGGAAATTACAGAACCATAAGTTTACCTAGGCTTATAAGTAAGACCATGGAAAGAATCATTGTGAACCTGATAAATAATGACACAGGAAACCTCAAAACACTTTTCCCAACCCAATTCAGCTTTGTCAAGGGCAGGTCATGCCTACTGAATATGATGGATTTCTTTGAGAAACTGACTAGGCCATGGATGAGGGTAAAACAGTACATACCACCTACCTCTATCTGGCCAAGGCATTTGACCCAATTCCCCACTCAGGTATTAGAAGTGAACTCACAAAACTTGTCAAAAATCTCTACATCACCAAATGGATAGTCAAATGGCTTACAGACAGGCCATATGTAGTTAAAGTTGATTAATCCAGACTCAGCAAGAGGCCAAAATTTAGTGATGTGCCACAGGGCTCAGTGTTGCTGCTAATGATGCAAGTATCAAGAAAGTGTTGGAATTTCTTCTTCTCCAACAGTGAGCATAAAACCAGCACATAATCAAATATAGAAATTCAATCTTAGTTGACAAAAATTGTTTCTATTTCACAGACAAAGGAATTGTATATTTCTCCTTGCTGAAAGCTTTGCTTAACTTAAAAATACATATGCTTCTGTTCTAAACTGCTTCTCTTCATAATGGGGCAAGATCTCTTTGGAATGTTAAAGCTTCTTTTTCATATTTCATGTCTTACTGTCATGCAAATTGCAATATAGTCAGACAGTGCAGAGGTATAACATAAGGACAATGAGAATAAAGGAATACATACACAAACAAGAAAGCAGACAGACAGGCAGACAAGTAAGTGTAGGTTTTATTACATAGTGTTGAGTAAAGCAAATCACTTTGATTTGTAGGCATTTTTTTTCCAAATGTGTTATAATAATAACATATTCTATCCTTGTTACATTAGCCCTCAAAAATGCATGTTATTACTGCTGTTAGAAGTACAATATTCATCATTTGTACTAAATTGTACTTTTGTATTAAATTGTACCTAATAGGCAGGATAACAGTTTTTGCCTAAGTCATTTTTTAAACATATAATTTTATGCAATATTTTAATTTATATACATGATTAGACATGAATTGTGTAACTGCCTCTGCCATTGGCTATAATAACAAAATCAAAACAGGAAGTACTGCTACCGCTGGTTTGCAAGGTATGCCAGTAAAATAGTGGGGCATAATGAGACAAACGAGTCTAGTTTTTAACAAAATCTTTTGAATATATCAAAAATAAATTTAATTAGGCATTTCTAATTGTCTCCTGTAGTACCACTGCTATGTTTTAACCATGCACTATTCTAGATATTGTAAGCAAGAATACGCAACGGTCACATTTAAATTTTCGAAATCATTTATTTTTCTACTCTTTAACTTTTGATTATAATAAGACAAGCTTAAGACATCCACTTTGGATTTCAATGGTGTATGTTAGATTATACAGTAAAAATGTATTATAAAACCGCCTCAAAAAATACCTTCATGAAAAATGGACTTGCCAATGTAATTATCCCCCGTAAACACTCCCCTATAACCTTCTACTTCTCTTCTCTCTTCCTTTCCTTCAATAAACAAACTTACTACTTTATATTCTCCTCTTGGTACATCACTGTACAAACATAACTAGTAAAATATTTCAGCTATGTAACTATTGCACTATTATGTATATAATATGTAATTATGAATGTATCCCTCTGATGAATGTATTTCTATGTATTTCACTTGCCACAGTTTAATGTTTGAAACTGCAATGCAATAATGTGTGGTACTGATGAATGTAATGTGTGGCACTGTAATGCAGTAATCTGTGGTACTGATGAATGTATTTCTATATGTATTTAATATGCAAAATTTCTATTTTCTGTTGGAGCTTTTCTCCTCGGGCTTCCACTGAAAATGGGCATTTGTAGCCCAGTCGGAAAAACCCAGTCAACAAATTTAAAATGACAAATAATAATAATCAATATCAGTATCATCATTATTATTGCATTTTCTTCTGCATGCTCCAGGTAAAGTCTTTTCATTTGAAAATAACTCCACTCTTATATTTGCCTATTGAATACATAGTTATGTATGGTTCGGAGCTATAATTGAAAAGTGTTTCTAAATAAAAATATAAAGCACACTTATCACAAGTTTCATGTACTTTCTTTTCTTATACTCATTGATGATGAAAAGCTTAATTTATTCAGATTTATATGTGACTGCAATATATTTCATCCCTTAATGGATAAAATCTGGATTGTTAAAAAATGTTCAGTGACCAGTAACACAAATGGTTGCAACTGCAAAACAACTGAATATGGGTGTCTTATAACACTGTCACCCTCAGACCAGACAATTTACATGTGTTATCAGCATAAGTATTTTCACTTTCACTGGAGTTATGTGAATTCTCTATAGTGACTTTTTAGGAAAAACATGATGTAGAGTATGGTCTAAATTAATAAATATAAGGGTTCAAAAAACACAACAGTGGTGTAAAAGATGAATAGCATTTATAGTATCACACTAGACATCAGAAGCAGCATGCATCTTATGTTCTTAATGGTAAAAAGTAATTGCCACAATGGCATAAAAAACATTCACTATGGGCCCAGTTCCAAAAGACTTGTTCTCAATATAACTGACCACTTACATTAAGAGCAGACTAAGAGCAGATTTTTTGAAAATCTGGCCCATGGGGTAAGTCTGTTTATAGATGGGCTTTACACTGAGGTAAGTCATTTATACTTAGAGTTACTTATGGAATCAGGGTAGGCTTACATTGAGAAAAACTCTTTTAGAATCTGCCCCTTTACGAACAACCTCTAATTTAATGTACTTAATGTTTCATGTCATGACTATTCTGAGAAAATGCACTTTTCAGTGTTGAAAAAATAAAAAAAGCTAATTTCAGAATGGAAATTATACATAGTAAAAAATGATGACAAAATGTGCTCAAAGCCATACCACATAATAGATTCTATGGTATTCAATATATAGTCCATGGATAAATACATGGAATTCTGGTACACAGCAAATGGAATGAAGGCAAAAGATGAGTTCCTAATTTTAATAGCATGAACTTTTCCCAGACAGAATGCTTCCATAGCATGTAACATGGTCATGGCAAGAAATTACTAGTTTGCAAAGACCATTCCTAGAATATGCAACATGCTAAAATGCATGCATAGAAATTTCCCCTGCCAGCATTATGAAGTGTACAATGAAAACACAGTTCAAGGAAAGAAGACCAAATCAGTTATCAGATTTATGATTCCAAGTCCCTGCTCACATGGTATGACAAGAAGGTAAACAATAGACTGGACAATGAAGAGCAGAACGTCACATAGATATTAATCTACAGCTAAAAGCAATGTGCAATTTAATATCTACTCAGGCAAATATCCTGCAAGAATATGTGCTCACCATTGGTCCTGGAGGTCCATCCTGCCCAGGAGCACCCGGAAGGCCTTGCTCACCCTAAGAAAAAAAAAACATATGGAATCTCTAATTATACTAGCATTTTAAACAACAAATAATATAGTCACATTAGTACATTGTCACATGAAGCAATGCTATAATATACTCACCACTGGACCTGGTATGCCACGAAGCCCTTCTGGCCCTTGTTTTCCTGGAGGTCCTTGGGGACCTACAGGGCCTGTTTTCCCTGGGGGACCTTCCGCACCTGGTTCTCCCTTTAAAAATATGAAAAAATGCTCTTTACTTGCTAATAGACTATCATTTCAAGTGCTACAAGATCACTACACAGATAATACTAAACAGAAAGATATAGTTTAATGGAGCTTCAAACTTCAAGAACATTATTCAAAATATTTATAGAGTAGCTAATTTAACTTACTGTTTTTAGTATCAAACTGTATTAAACAAGTGACAATGCAGCTACTAAAAATGAACATAAATATGTACTCTACCTTAGCACCCTTTTCTCCTTGTCTTCCCTCAGCACCAGGAGCTCCAGGTGGTCCCTAAAATAAAGCCATTTGAAGAGAAATGAAATTAGCAAAGTTTTTAGATTAACACTGAACACTGTATCATACTCATATAGCAGCAGAAATTAACATTTGTGTCCCACCAATATCTCTCACTGAATCCTTTTGTCAGAATCTTGCTAAGATTACTTTAACAGCATTGGAAATGCCCCTGTAAAGTAAAGTCATCTTTGTGAATAGTAAAATGGAATTGTGTAATTTTTAAATGATTCATACAACAAAAATGGATTATAAGGTTTTTGGCTGAAGGCAAAAAGCTGTTGTAAATCAAGCATATTTGACAATAGAAAAAAGTCTGGCCACTGAAGTACCATTGAATGAATGGCTAGACTTTCAACTGACATATGCTGGGGACAGATAAACATTATGAGAAATATCAGGTATGTTCTGCAAGATTAAAGAAACAGAAACATATTTGATGTTCCTTGTATTTTTGCTCTGTCTGTCATAAAATCTCAGTTTTTTTAATAATTAAAAGAAAAAAAAACAACAACAACAACAACAACAACAGAGATTCTCTTTTCTCCATCACTTCTCCTATACTGCACTAAAGTATTGTGCAAGCATGGGAACTTAAGTCCCATATGAATTCTCAGAACATCAGCATACAGAAGACAAAGTGGAAAAAGACTGACGTGCTATTATAAAAATACATTACTTAAGAAATGCAAGTAATTTCTTTCTTAAATAATCTCGCTGTATAATGACAATAATCTACTCCAGTGTGTGGGCATATTAGGATTTGGTATAACAGGTTCAGAGCTCCCATGTCTGACTGCCAGATTTCCCAGTATTTAGTTCCATAATATGCAAGGATATTTGTAATCAAGCAACTCATGGGGGTATCAGATTAAACAATGAAAACCTCTCTTTTGTGAATATGGATGTAGACGTTACAGAGACAATGGATAGAAACTTTGTTGCAAAATGAGTATACAGCCTATTTACACCTTGTCTTGAGTGTTTTACAACATTCACATTATCTGTTTGAAAGTTATACAACTTTTGCCAATATGAATTTCTTAGTTAGCCTTACAATACTGTTAAAAGTTTTATAGTCTTGATATAATATATATTGTGCATGTTATATTACTTTTGATATAATGTATATCTCAGGTAGTGTCAGCACTCAAGCTATGTGCTACTATTTGTATTAATCTCAAGTTGTAACCATATTCACTCTAACATACAGACTTCACATCTCTTTTATGTAATGTACTTAATCCTTATGGAGCTTGGGTAATAACTGAAAATATGATCCCTAGAGCAATACAGTTACCTAGCTTACACATGGATAAATAAAATAAATACAATACTAATCAGACTGTCCCTTTCTTTGAAGTCCATCTTTTGAAGTGTAGTCTTAATCTTTAATTTTTTTACTATTCCTACAGTCAAATTTCCTTTAAAATCTTCCAGACTTAAAGCATTCATTTGCTTTGGCATTATAAAGCTTCCACTTGTTAACTTATGTTTGGAATTTTCATCCATTACCTACACTGGTTTATTTAAATGTCTGTCACAACCACAAAGACACACAATGCATAACACACCATTTTTTATTTTATTGATTTATTTGTTAAGTTGGTAAGCCTACTGAACACTGGTGTCCCTTTTTTAGGTGTGACCTGGAAGCAGTGTCTTGTTAAAGAAGTTGCTCTGAGTCACACAGTCAGCAAGAGGAGGCAGAGTGAAAGAATCAAACCCTGGACTAACAGCTCATACTTGTAATCTTCTCCATTAACTGCCTCAGGTTATGATTGAACAGCTCATGGCAGTGGGAGGGTACTCATTTACATGCTTGGCCTTACCAGAGAATGGTATAGCAGTGATATTCATTTATATAATCTGCAGTGCTGGAGAGAAAATATTTGATGCTAAGAGGGATATTACTTTTTAAAGTGGATTATATCAGTTATGAGTATGAGCACATTGCTGATGCAATCATTTTACAGCAGAAAATGCTAGATAGATAGGACTTATAGTAAGATACCAAATATTAGATTGGACACTGCTACAGGTACAAGTAATGGAAACAGGGTACTATGTGTATGTTAAGTAAGTAAAACATTACACAGAAGGAGTTGTGCTTGTGCATTCTATGCACAACAGCCTCTACTGCATATCCCAGCCAGTGCAAGAGACTATCCATGTAGCACAGGTGCCTACTAAGCCATCAATACAAAATGCAAATGTATGCAAAGTGATACTTCATGGCATGGGTATGTTAGAAACTTGTGATACAGCAAAGCCCTGTACAAGTCATAACAGGATTCTTTGTTGATATCACCCTGGACAATTATTCTGCAAAGCCAATGATGCCTTTCCATCACGAATATCACAGACTACTTTAGCAAATAAAACTGGAAGAAATCATTTACTGTGAATAAACATTTGCATATAGTGTAATTAAAATCTTTAAATGCTTATCTGTAGAAGATTACATTTAAAATTTATAAGTATATCAATAACCAATCTTGAAGTAAGCCCTAATTATTCTCTTTATAACCATGACTTTATGTGTAACTTGTTGATACATTTATTGAGATCATGTAATCTACATGTGAATTGACAATTTTTTTTTAGAAATGGCTGCCCTTACTGTGCTTATTTGTTCATAGAAAACAAATAATACATTGACCTTTAATTGTATTTATTTTATTTTACTTCTACAAAGTGAATGAAAATATGCCAGTTAATTATGAACAACAAATTTCAATAATTAAAATTAATATAAAATCAAAAAAAAAAAAAAAACACAGAAGTTCCATGAGCAAATTTTGGCATTTATAGGTTCATGAAACATGTTTTGGAATACTCAGATCAATATCAATATCTCAGCCAGTTTGTAAATTCTCTACTGTGTTATTGTACAGATGATCTGCATGGAGATACATATGTCTTATGTGCAAAAACGCATTATGCTATGTACAATAATGCAGATAAAGTCCATTAACCTGTAGCCATTAAGTTATGCAGCAGAAATTTTTACTTGAGCATGACATGGAGTTCTGATCTTGTTTAATATTTAGACATTCTATTGCTCATTTTCATAATTTTATATATGCTGCTGCAAGTATTTGTAAAGCATATGACACCAATAACTCTAGAAATGTATTTTTATAGTCAATTTATGAAAAGACCTGAAATGTTTTATATTTTCTGGTCACTAATGAGACCACTGGTTTTAAAAGTAAATGACTCATCTGGTGCAGGGCAAAGCCTGGTAAAATATTAGTTCCAAATTTAGCAATGTGATATTACATTTCATAAAGGCATGTGAACATTATGATGTCAGTTGACAGTATAAGACATTGTCAATCACAGTAAAATGGTAGCAAAGGCCTTACCCTCTTGCCAGGAGGTCCAGGTGGGCCAGCTTCTCCAGAAGGACCAGGAGGACCCTACAGACATAAAGACTCTTTAGTTATATGATACTCTTATTGCTGCAAAATGAAATAAAATGATCCAGCATACTCCATAATTTATTTATAATCATGCACAGGATTACACAATGCTTATACTAATTACCAGATCTGATACATATACATCACCTGACATAATGGCAAATAAGTATATAAAATTACTCATTCACTCATAAAGTACTGCATCTTGCACATCCTGTGTGCAAAACTAAAATGACATATATGAAGGGACAACTCTAGGCTCTTCGTTGATGGATAGAAGTCCTGTTAAACTTCTAGTTGTTATTGCATCAGAAAACACATCTGTAATGCCACAATCACACATATCTAGCATAAACTATTATCAGTATAACAACTGAGTATGTAGGTATGCAACTGAGGATGGCCCAGAATAAGACATAAAAGTGGATTACAAATAATACTACTGAGGTTTATCTCAACCCTCATGGTTTGATAATCTCTGTGGAACTCAGTTTTAGGGAAGTACACCCACTTTACTCCCTCCTAAGAGCCAAAGATCCTGCATCTAAAAGAAGGACAGCATTACCTGGAATAACATGCTGTAGCATTGATCTGGGTAGGAACATGGAGATAAAACAGAGCACTTGAACAGCAGCAGATGTGAAAAATAATCGGCATAATCCATGAATAAAGTCAGAGCCAAATGGGTAGGAAGGGCAGGAGTGGCAGGGATCTGTTTTTGGCCAGCACTTTATATTCCTGCACAAGCTAATCTTTATCTATTACACACATTTTACAGTTTTAGGAAAGCATAAAATAGGCATCCTGTCCTGCTGCAAATCTGAACACAAAAATGAGGATACTGGTATGCAGTAATGCAACAGAATTATAGTGCAAGACCACAGTTGTTTTACCCTTTTTAGCAAGTTTTTTTGGAGAAGACATTAGGTATTTTAAAACAGTGGATCAGGTAAATTTCTTTTTACTGGTTTTGCTATAGTACTTTTTATTGTCTTTTGTTTTAATTTCTGCCATATTCAAGTGTCTTTCCATAACCAAACAAAAATGAAGAGTAATTGGGCATTTAAGTTGAACATTGCCCTGATGGTGGCGGGGGGGGGGGGGTGCAGATCTTATTAAGCCTATTCAAAACCATGCAAATGGACACATACATATACACATTGTAGTTTTAAGTAAAACATTACGACATGGTTTAACTTAGATTAGCAGGAACACGTGTAGGCAGCATGTACTTTATCTTGACTCTGCTGCTACTGTCTCTATTTAGTATCTCTGTGGGATGATACCCTATTACCTTCCTACCTTCCGCAATACTTTTTATAGCATGGGCATGATACCCTATTACCTTCCTATCTCCTGCAATACTTTTTATAGCATGGGCATGATACCCTATTACCTTCCTACCTTCCGCAATACTTTTTATAGCATGGGCATGATACCCTATTACCTTCCTACCTTCCGCAACACTTTTTATAGCATGGGCATGATACCCTATTACCTTCCTACCTTCCGCAATACTTTTTATAGCATGGCCATGATACCCTATTACCTTCCTACATCCCGCAATACTTTTTATAGCATGGGCACAGCACTGTAGACAGAGGCTGCAGAAATCATGAGAAGTACAGGCCGAATGAAAATATATTGGCATTTAAAATCATTACATCAAAGACTCCCACGTTCAAATGCCAGAACCAGCAACTATAATTATCCTAAATGAAAGCTGAATTAAGTTAATTATGAATGGAAAGTCATAGGCCATTCCATTGATTCCTCTGCTGGAGACCCAGATTTTTATCAATATGCAATTATCTAGAGTTCAAATGGTGACAGTCATCAGCTGTTACACTTTTTGGGCTGGCACATACAATAAAAGAATACTCCATGATCTGTGGCCTAGTTCTGATCATTTAAAGGAAGCAGATGGCATAAACAATTAGAAGTAAAGGGACAGGCAGATGAACCTACCAATGAGTATGAATGAATCACATCATCTTATTGCATACATTAAAAGATACATTGCCAGGCTGGTATTTAGGGATGTATCATAAGAGAAATGCCATTCAAATACCTCTATAAATCATCTGGTGGGAGAGGTAGTAATTACAGCAATAAGAACTGGACATGGCCATGCTACTGGGGGACAGGTATTACCCTGCTTTTTATAGACTATGACAGAAAGTATATAGAAGACAACAAAAATGTATGCAAGCATGTAATACTACAACTATTACTTCAACACAAAAATGTATGCAAGCATGTAATACTACAACTGTTACTTCAACATGGGTGAATAAGAAAAAATGCATGAGCATTTGTAAAGGCCTACTAAAGAAAATGCTGGAAGAGGCAAACAAATATTTAGTAGCTGATGATACAGTATTGTAGGGTTAAGACTGTGACCTTACAACATCTGGTTTCCCAACTCATTGTCTGGTATAGTACCTGCACAACATCTGGTTTCCCAACTCATTGCCTGGTATAGTACCTGCAGGGTATGGCCATCCCCTCCCCTGCCCAGGCAGGTTCTGTTGGCATTTCTAGTGTCCTTCCACATTCAAAAGACATGGGGTAGGTTGTTTGCCAATGCTATGTAGGGTATGTCTATGTGTGTGTCATGTATATGTGTGCATGTGTGTTTAGTTTTATACTACCAATATTATAATAATAATAAGTTATTGCAATCAGACTATGCCTACACAACAACATGCACTGAAACTTAACACCTCTGGTTGTAAATGAGAAAGACACAAAATCACTTACAGGTTGACCAGCTTCTCCATCTTCTCCTTTCTCTCCAGCTGGTCCATCTACTCCCTGTCGAAATGAAAGAAATGAAAATGGGTAAATGAGTTTTCGCATTAAGGTACAGATCATTTTAATACCCTGAGCAAGAGAAGTAGGTACACTGATGACAGACGAATACTCATTTATTCAGTTTCTTTTTTTACATTTGATTAACAACATAACACTCTTCTTTCTAAAGTTATTAAATTAATGATCTTCTGTCAAAAATCCAAGGTTTCCCTTTTTGGCTCTGCATTATATTCTGCGTAATTGACCTTGATAACATTTTACAATGTCACACTTCAGTTTACACAAAACATCCTCATTCTTGACTTTACTGATGCTTTTGATGTTTTCATAAAGATATGGTTTCCCAAATAGAAGGTACTATTTTTTAACAAAATCCATGCTCCACCAGAGTGTTGTGGCAGAATACATGAACTAATCCTACAAGGATCTGCTTATGCAGGCACAGGATAAAATGTAATTTTGTTCTTGGTATGATATTTCATATCAAACTGCAAAACAATGCACTATATAACTTGAAATACTATAAGTTTCTATACCCCCTGTTTCATTTTCTGTAAGTTAATATAATAACCCAAAGAAATATATATATTTCAAAATCTGTTAACTCTCTTTCATTTTTCCCAATACTAATTGTCTTGTTATGAGCATTCTCAGATGTCCTAATATTTTCCATTTTTAAATGGCACCTGTAACACTTAACACAGAATAGCCCTCTCATCTCCTTTTGATTGAAATATAGTGTTTACATATTTTCTGTTCTCCATTCTCTATCACAGTAAAAATGGGTTAGAGTATATACTGTTCATTTTTTAATTCTGTTTTAGCATTACTACCCTACACCACCTGTGATTTATATGACAAAACATATTTTCTGATTGCCATGCGGTACGTATTGTTTACTCTTTTAAAACTACTCATGATCTTCCAATTCTGACATGACCATATGAGACATAAATACTCTGTATTATAGAGATAACAGTCTTCTTTTTTGTTTTATTTTCTTAAACACTGACACGGTCTATATTATTTACATGAGAAACATTATTTTTCTATTAATACTATTCTCTTCTGTAATATTCACTAATACGGATGAGTCATCTGTCCATGGTAAATACAGCAATGTGTTTACATAACCAGCAGATAGAGAAACAAATAAAACAAAGGAACAGGAGAGGATAGACACAAAGTGAATAAAAGAAAAGGAAGGAAGGAATGAAGTAGAATGAAAGAAGAATGGGAAATGAGGGGGAAAGAAAATGGAAGGAAGGAAGAGAAAAAAACTGGCTTAACTTACACCAGGGCCAGGTTCACCAGGAGGACCAGGATCACCAGGGAATCCAACAGGACCCTAAAGAAGAGACACGGTCATTAAAATAGAGCAAGAAATAATAAATCAATACTTAATGTCACATTTTTGATGTACTGAAGTGGCAGCTATACCATTTTAATTTATGACTTGACTGTCTGTTTTGGCACAAAATATAACCGGTTTAAGGCAGCTACAGTTCATATTTTACTTATTCATAGAACATAAGACAAATTATATACTTTTTTACAAAATTACATTCCATATCAACTAAATATTTTTTTTTCTCTTTTCAATAATCAGACTCACTGTTGGAGGTAAGTACTTGTGGCGTATACTTTCAAACAGCATTCGGGCCAACAAAAATAGATGACAATTTCAATCAAAACAAGCTGAATCCAATGCAGTGAGCTGTGATGTTCTGTAAACCTGTTTCAGTTATTTTACAAAATATCAAGATTAGAAATCATGAGGGAATTAAAATGGAAAGAAGTACAATTATGAATGATAATTGAAGGAGGGTGTAGGTAATGAAGAATTGAGTATGAAGGTATAACATGAGAAATAATGGTTAATTATACAACTTCTGGTGCAAATGTTTTGCAGTATATAGTATTACATACAATACCTCAGTACATATAGTTTAACTTTACTTCTGTAGCAGGATTCGTTTAAATAACACAGCTGTTATTTAATCAGTTTGTATATTTTCTGATGTTTAAATCTAATGCTGAATGCATCTTAGGAAGAAGAACAGATCTTTTTATGTCTGAACATTCATTTTCACAGAATAACTTAAAATGGGTGTTAAAATGTCTCTTCTTTAAGTGGACTGCAACAGAATGAAAAGATTCAATAAATCTCACCATTTAAGAAAAGTCCCATTCCAAGGGAGGTCTCATCAATGTGTTTCCACCTTTTTTGTCCAAAACACTAATTATATTTAGAACAAGTTTGCAAAACAAATCTTTAGGAATTTTCTGTGGAGTATGTCAATCACAGCACCACTTTCATGAAGTAGGCATTCCTTCTGCCATGAGGTATGATGCATAATGATGGCAAATATAAATCTGTATGTTCACAACTCTTTAAAATGTGTTGTAAAATGTTTGTTGATATTTCACGTGTTTTTTATACATTTGTATTGTAAATAAACTAAACCAAATCATACAATGAAAATCTACTGCATCTATGTATATATCTATATCTATCTAAAGGTCAAAATTGCAAAAAGATAGGATAACAAATGGTCAAAAAGAAAGAAAGAAACCAGGGAAATGTAATGTGCAGATGTAGGGAGAGGGGTAGTATTAAGGTTAGCCCACAGGTAAGGTGAGCAAGGGGCTTACCAACATTTATACTTTGCAAAAAGCAGGTTAAAGCTATGATTATAGTTTATTCAGCATTTCTTGATGTCTTAAATTCAGATGTGTACTTATTCTAAGCAGACCCTCCTGAAACAAATGCACAACTTTGTGCTGTATAAAACATCAAGTGGGCCATAAAGTATACCTCCAGGGAATGTACATCATGGGCTTTTAATAAAAGATGCACAAACAAGGGAAGTGATATAAAACACACTTTATTTGCTAATGGTCTATATAGACCTCGTCATGTGACTTTTCCATGTTGTACACATCAAAATCAGTCTGTTGAATCACTGTCTGGGTAGATTTAGTAGGGTTTTCTGACAGACACACAAAAAAGAAAGTATTGTTACCAACAAGCACTTGTCCTTGTATTTAAGGAATCTGGATAGATATAGTACATTTCAGAGAAATGAGGCAAACTAAGCATTGCTCTTTTAAAAAATGAACTGGGCAAAATGAATACACTTGAGAGTATTGCAGGAGGCAGTGATGAAAAGCATTATTACAAAAATAAATAATCACATTATTACTAGTAAAAAATAATCACATTATTACTAGTACAAAATAAATAAGCACATTATTACTAGTAAAAAATAAATAAGCACATTATTACTAGTAAAAAATAATCACATTATTACTAGTAAAAAATAAATAATCACATTATTACTAGTAAAAAATAAATAAGCACATTATTACTAGTAAAAAATAATCACATTATTACTAGTAAAAAATAAATAATCACATTATTACTAGTAAAAAATAAATAATCACATTATTACTAGTAAAAAATAATCACATTATTACCAGTAAAAAATAAATAATCACATTATTACTAGTAAAAAATAATCACATTATTACTAGTACAATAAACCACAGCTATTTGAAGTCATCAGTACTAAAAGTGCAATGAACTTTTGGTGTCATGCATGTTCATCTAACTTACAGGGTTACCCTTTGGTCCATCATCACCAGGAGGTCCCTTTGCCCCAGCAGGGCCAGCTGCACCAGGTGGACCAGCTTCACCTTTGTCTCCTCTTTCACCTTTAGGACCCTATGAAACAAACAAATTGTATGATGAAGGTATATTTACCTCCTTTCATTAACTGTATTGAATGAAAATATGCAGGAAAGTGAAAAGCATGTTCTACTCCAAATGGTGTAAGTCAAATGCTTATTTTTTATATCACTGATTTAAATTACAATATAACTTCAGTATAATGCAGTGAATAATTTATACTTTTGTCTCAATAGTTGAGACTGCAATAAAATACAATACTCCTAATACTGAAAATGTTTAACAAGCAAACAAGTCAAAAAGTAGATAAGGAATCAGATATTTCATTTATTTATTTATTCTGAGTGACACCACACTGTAACACTTCATGGATCATGGAATGTGACAAACATATGCAAATTAAGTTGTTCCTTTGTTTGAGTTTGTATATTTGCATTTGTCAGATCAGTCAAAATATACAAGCTGTATTAACTATATATTAAGAAACAATGGTAATATATATATATAAATGGTTCCACTTCAGAATCTCGAATTACTGAAAACTCGAACTTCATATGGTCAAGACCATACGATCAAGTTTTCAGAAATTCAAAATTCCGAAGTAAAATAAAAAAAAAATACCCAAACACATTGTTTCTGCAGGGGGCAAGCCCCCCTGCTCCCCCCACACCCCCCTACTTAAATATACCAACTCCAAGATTGCGCTACAGTGGGGAAAAGGGAATTCTTCTGTTCTGCGCTGTATGCAGAAGTGCAAAATGCGAGACTTCTCAATTCCTCACTATAGTGCGATTATGGAGATGATATATTTAAGTAGGGAGGGTGCAGGGAAGCTTGACCCCTGCAGAAACAATGTGTTTGGGTATTTTTTTTTTTTTATTTCACTTTGGAATTTCAAGTTTCTGAAAACTCGATCATATGCTCACGACTATATGAAGTTCAAGTTTTCAGTAATTCGAGATTCTGAAGTGAAACCATTTATATATATATATATATATATATATATATATATATATATATATATATATGTGTGTATAATATTTAACATGTTATAATATGGCCATCACTTAATTCAACTTAAACCAAATTTTAAGCCATTCTCCTACTATGATTATTTTTTTAAACATCAGCTTATATCTCAGTTTAGTAATGGTAGAAAGGGATTCTCCATTAGCAATGACTTAAGAGTGCACTTTTTTTTTCCAAATGTGAACTATATTATGGGCCTACGGTTTGCCTTACAGCCATTAGATGGAGGAGTACAGGAGGTAATTTATCTAGAACATTCAATAAGCTGTATCTCTGTCAGACTTTGCTTGCCGTCCAAAAATATGAATATAAATGGACTTTGACTTAATTTCCTAGCGCTTCCAGTCATTTTACATATTCATGTAATGATGCACAATTTGTTACTTTTGTCTTTAGATTCTGTAAATGAAGCAAAATCTTTGTTTGCTTATTACAATCTTTTATTAATGTATCATTAACAGTTAACCATGATGCATGTTAGCACTTGAAGCAAGATTGACTAGAAGGATTTAAATTCTACTTCCCTGCCAGGAACCGACTTATATTCTAAAACTGTACTGTAGTACAACATGGGGAAGGGGTAATGTGCACCCAGAATACAGCTGTTGAAGAAGATGCTGAATTGGGTACCGTCTGCTATATCAGATGATAGTTCTATAAAACAATGAAGAGCTCATTTTATTTTTTTGGTGAAAAATATGGAGATTGCTCATAGGACTAGCCAAATGTTCCATCATTTATTCTAAATACTATATTGGGTATTCCCTGAAAAAAAAAGCCACTGAATCAGTGGCACCTACTCAGTGAATATGCTAACAATAAATAAATACTTTGATCATCAACAAAGCATAATGGCCACACACACTTTCTGCCATTTATTGGCTGTATCTGTTCCAGCTCCAAACATTGTGCTGAGAAGGAATTGTAAGTTAATGACAAAGCTTTATTTTACTAGGTCTGATTCGTGAAATTTATATCAACATTCTGTCAGTGCTGGTAGTATAAGTAGTACAACACTGGTGGTAACCTAGTGTCAAAAATAAGGGTGTGTTTCCCTTTCATAAGTTTAGTTGAAAAAATATATATATAATTCTAGAAGAAACATTGTCATAAAGATGAGCTGAAAAGAGACAAAAACTCATAATGATTAATGTATCATGCCCTATTGATTTAAATCAAATCTGCCAGCAAAATCCATGGGTATATATAAATATGTTGTAAATTTGTTAATATTTTTCTGTTGTTTGCTTGTTTTACTTATTCATTTTGCACATTTTCTTAATCAAATGTTCGACTTTTTACATGCTTAACATTTTTAAATTGTTAACAAATTTCTGGAGTACATTGTACTCTACATCATTTGGTACCAAAGAGAAGTTTAATTGTATAATAAAATATTGCAAACAACAATAATGAAATTATGTTATATAAAATAACTATAAGAGTGCTGGGGTCCATATATACAATATCTATATATATATATATATATATATATATATCTATATCTATCTATCTATCTATCTATCTATCTATCTAATGATCTATCTATATAACTTTTCCTCCCCCAACTTGGAGTGTAGATAACTTCTATGGGAGCTAAGGTTTACCCACTGATATATAAAAAGACATCCATTGGCAAAGGATTGAAGTATAAAAAGAGGCAGAGCCTGATAGAATTCAGCCTATCTGGATTTAACCACAAACTGTAAAAAAATCAAGGACAGTGAAGTACATAAAGATGACAGATCAATTTATTTTCACAAGAACGGGGGGGGGGGTTGAAAGAGGTGTAAAGCTGTAGCAGTTTCTACTCACATAAAACAAACAGAGAAATCAGTTGCAAAGAAAATGACAAGTATTTAGATTTTTTTTTTTTTTGGGGGGGGGGGGCCCAGACAGAGCCTATGAGAACATAGTAAGACGGTCATGTCTAACAAATTTGAGGGAAACTGTCATAAGCAAAACTTCTTTAAGAAGTTGTTTAAAAGTAATTGTTCAGTGAAGTTCTATGTCCCTGATATACCTGCATTGTATTAAGGTATTCATTATAAGTGCATTCAAACTGATTGAAAATGTACTTTACTGAAAATGGATAACTTTCTACTAAAATTTTCATTCACTTCAGAGATTGTTGTATTAACTGTGTGGTGGGAGAAGAGTTACAGACACTGTTGTGCCACTATGAAGGCAAAATAGGAAAGATCTTATCTAGTTTCATTGAACTGTGTTTTCACTGCATTTGTTATATTCTGTTTTAGGGTGTACCTCTACAGAAGATATGCAACAGAAAATATGAAAAGAGAAACTAGAGGCTATAAAGTCATGTATTGTAAAAGAAATGTGGGTCAGAGGAACTTGATGAAACTTTAAAAAACACTAACAATATCAGTAAACAACAAAACCACAGCATCAAAAAGAAAAATGAAACCTATGAGAATAGGCAGACAGAATCTAAAGATGGCAGAGAATGGCTTGCTGACAATGTAAGGGAAGTACTTCTTCAGAGTGTGTAGAACAAACATTATCCTAAAGGAGACCTTGAATTATGAATATTAGGTAGGGGGCTTTAGACAATGTGAAGGGCTGACATGAGACAGTTCTTGTGAAAATTGATTTCTGCTGATTTTTAATGATTTATTTATTGTAAAAATGTAGGGAAACAGTAGACCATGTTTGTCAACTGACTTACTTAAGTGCTGTCATTGTTTAACTTTCTACCATCAGAAGAAAATTTATATGGGATATTGTCAATCGCACAGAGTGCCTGGAGATGAAATGGATAGCTACCCTGCAGGCACATAGGCCTCCAAGTATAGATTATACTGTCCCTTTAAAACTGGCTTTGAAATCCAGACCTCTACATCACTAATTGTCTGTTCTCTATGATTGGATGTTCTGTTATTTAAAATTATTGTTAATGAATTGTTTGTTTTAGGATCTGAGGAAGAAAGTATTGTGAAAACGCTTATCCGTTGTGTTTTAATAAAACAGCTTTATCTACCAATCTGTCTACTGGATTTATGCTCACAGCCTTGGTGGTCACACTGTTATATTTTGCTTTGTAAAATTTATGTGAAAGTCATGATTTCCAAATATGTAAATTATGCATTTTAAAACTTGTGTGCATTTTTACAGCACTCACTGGCTTTAAATCATACCTGCATTAAAATTGGTCCTGTATTTAAAGGTTCCTTTCATTTGATGGGGCAACACTACACAGCACAACTTCATCATATGTGTCCTCTTATTCCAATGGCTGAAGTATTCCAGTTACTTGAGATGGGTCATGCATTGTAATAAGGAGAATGGATGGAAACAGAGGTCCATGGTAGTTTGTGTCACTATTCTTGTTCATACTAAATCCCTAATCCCCTTAGCCTTCATTGCTTAATTAATACAGCACAAATATGTGTATACCAGCTTGCTTGCTTGCAATGTATCTGCTCTTCCTTTAGAAAGCTGCAGCCCTGTTGAATATCTCAGTGGTTTCTAGCACAAGGTGAAAAAGACAGCAGCACTCTACTTTAAGGTAAGCAGGCTGGTATCAAATTGCTTAAACCTACCCTCTGTCCAACAATTTGGATTTCATGATGATAGCTACAGATGGGTTATGCATGGCATGCACAATTTATTTATCAGGAAAAATTATAAAATAAATGACTGTACAAACCTAGCCTGAAAATGCTGTCTAAGGAAAAGCAGCATTTGTAGAATTTATATGAGGGGTATTTATTAATATAAATCTAACTTTTTGAATAAATAAAGAACTTCATTCTGTAACTGTACCACATAAATGGAACAAGTTAGTATGGCAAAATTAGTCAAAGGATTATATATTCTTTTATTTGCATCTACACACAACTTCAGAATAAAAGTACATATCTCTTCCAACAGTTTAAGCTTGCCTTATAAAGTTATATTAATTTATTAACTTACTGAACAATGGGAGAAGTACTGAAGGAATACAATGAAATATAAAGTGTACAGTATGTGTGTGGAATAAAAAAGAAATAAATGTCACCATAGTTTCCTAACATGGTGATCCCTGAACTAATGTCCGTCCCACCTTTGAACTAAATAAGCAGCAATCATCTCAGGCTTCAGTGAAATTGATTTTATCTTACAGACAATTTCACCAGTTCACTGGAGAAACCTTCTGAGTATGCTCAGTTCAGATGAGATCTGCTCTTGAAAAGATTTTACAATATGCAGAAATACATACCAGCTTGCCGCGTTCTCCTGGAGGACCTGGATTGCCAGCTTCACCTTGTTCACCCTGTAGAAAAACA
Source organism: Protopterus annectens (assembly GCF_019279795.1). Taxonomy (NCBI): domain Eukaryota; kingdom Metazoa; phylum Chordata; order Ceratodontiformes; family Protopteridae; genus Protopterus; species Protopterus annectens. Next base: position 952,153,398 of record NC_056744.1, read on the forward strand.
AGATCAAGGTTAAAAAGATAGTCAACCCATATTTTCTGCCATGTAATGTACCAATACCGCTATCAAGTGATGAACAAAATTAGTGCACAAAGTTCTATTAACTCAAGTATAATTTTAAACCAACTTATGGATACATTCTTTGGAATATGCTAGAGTAGAAAAGACAGTTAATGAGTTGCATTTCATATAAGTAACACATTTATCGCTCTGCCACAAGTTGGTAGCTTTGTGCCTGCAATTCCTATTAACTACAAATCTCCTAAAAGAGAAATAAAAATCTACATCCCTTTGTAGTACATAACATCTCACTATATCAGTCACAGCCATAGCTAAGAATTACAGTAAATTCTCATTTAACCAGAACTCAAGTAACCAGAACTCTCACTCAACCAGAAAAAAAAAAACAATCAAAGAAATACAGTACAATTTTCATGTATTGCAGTTTCTGCCCCCCCCCCCAGAAATGTACCTTACATTTATTTACAGTTTTAGAGTTTTAAAAAGGAAGATAGGAATAAATTCCCTTTCTCCCCAAGCTAAGAACAAGTCAAACCAAACAAATAGTATATGGTCCATTATAAGTCAGGCCTATTTTTAATAGTAACTCTCAAGCAACCAGAAACTACAGTTATCCGGCATCTAACAATCCCCATGGGTGCCGGTTAACAGAGAGTTTACTGTATACTAACGGTTAGGAAGTAAAAAGTAAATTGCATACATGACTACCTTTTAATGTATAATGTTGTCTGTAAAATACTGTAATTTTGTGAATGACTTCTGTACCACTAGAGAAGATAGCAGTGACATTGTTCTACTGATACATTATTATTTTTAATTGCGTGTGTGTGATACCTTATCTGCTGACTTGACATATCTGAAGCCTACCATCACAATCACCATCAGAATTAGGAAACAACAGCCAAGTGATGTCTTTATACATGTTACAATTTTAATACCTTCAAAACATGTGATGCTGCAACCTAATTAGGTACAGTCACCTTGTGAACTATGTGTCTATGTAGTATGAGGAACTGCTAAGAAAATATTAAATAATTCTATGTTACTGATGGTGCCAGAATGGAATATTTAAGTTATACAAGGACATAAGTCTTTTGAGCACTATTATGACCCATGAGTAGCCTTTGCCTGGAAATCTTTGCCCACCTTTGCATTGGTTAGAAGCACATCCAGAATTGTACCTTTCCTCGTACAAACCTTTACCTGTTGGCTTAACTCCTCATGGTCCAAGATTTCACTTATCTTCTTTAATCTCCTCTCCCTCCAGGACCTTGGAATCTCCCTGACAGCTCCAGGCAGATTCAGATCAACCATGATCACATTCCTCTTCATTATACTTCAGTCCTTCATAAGTTCATAGGTAAGTGTTTGGCAATCAGACTGAGCACCATTATGAGCCTAGCAATAAACCATATTCAAAACTTCTCTCCAGCCTCAAGGAGGATAAAACTCATCTTGTGTCACCGTCTTCTTCAGATATAACTTTGATCCAATATACTTTATTGACTACACAATACTCCTCCTTTGTTCTACCACAACTAACAAAGCAGCTACTTTATGCTGTCCTCCAGCCTTCGCTCTTATAACCTTCAATGGCTGGCATTCCTACTCCTCATCCCTGATCTCACAAGTTACTCCACCTTCATCCTTTACTGCTATTTCTGAAGAAAGTATAACTGAGCATCCTCATGCCCCCTCTTGCAACTTGTTCTTGTTTCTGTGATACCAGCAATGCCTACCTTTTTATCCAGCATTATGCTCCCAGCTCCCAGTTTTCCTACACACACTTCCTGCACTGTGCAGTAACACTACTCAGCCATGGTCTGAGGTATCCATGTTTTCTCCTGTGCTAAGTTATGTGCCTGATCGTTTACTTCTGCCTACAGCCTGACTAATTTACCACACCTTCTGCTTCGGGGCTACCTGCTCCCATTATCTATCTTAGTTTAAAGGTATGATTACTAAAAAGTACCTTCCTAATCATCCTTTAAGCACTGCTCTGTCATCTGGGCTGAGAAGGAGCATGTCAATAGTGTAGATCAGGTGGCTCTCCCAAGTCTCCCACAGTCATCGTACCAAGGCACTGTCATCCTACCATAGTACAGTCATGCAACCATGGTGCAGTCATCTTACCAGGGCATGGTCATGCTATCAGGGCATGGTCACCCTACCAGGGTGCAGTAATCAAACCGGGGCATGGTCATTTGACCAGACGTTTCACCACCACAGCCAGTGATTATACTTCAGAAGTTTCTCTTTTTTCAGCATGCTGTTTGATGAAACATATCAGATAGTGGAAAATGTTACCACAGAAACCTCTGCTAGCATCTCTGGCATTTTACTGGCCCTTTTTGCTGTGACCTCAACTTCTTCCTCTGAAAGTTCACTTAATGAACATGAATCAAAATCTGGTGGCCAGCTGCATCACCTGCCATCAAGTCCTAAGTAAATCAAATACATGGCACAATGCGTGCTTATAATGTAGACTTTCCTTTTTCCCCTTTGAATACTTTTGATGAATGCATTTGTACTCATCAGAAATTTCTTCTCTCTCTCTTTCTGAGTTTGTATAGTCATTCACACAACATGCAGAGTCTTAATATCTGTGCTTAGAAGCTAACATTGTAAAACGTCTAACATCTAACATGCATTGAGCTAATAGAATATTTAAAGAATACAGTATGTTTACAATGTTTTCTTGCTAACCCAATGACTGTTGCTTGCAAATCATATCTACTCATAGTAGTTAACATGTGCAGCCTTGGTTTTATGCATTTGTGTCTTTCTTTTTAGTTGATAAACAGATAAATTTAATAGCCACTTTTCAAAGACAGCTAGAGAGCACCGAGTGGTTAAGTGACTTGTTCAGAGACTGCTGTTAGGCAATTTACATTTATGCGGCATTTTCCTCAATTTCAGAAACAGCAAATTCCTGTTATAGCTGTTGCATAATTTGTGACATGAAGGGAGAAAATGGTATTACAAAAACCATTATTGTTAAATTAACAGGGGAAATACCATTATATTAAACATTTTGTAATGTTCCCAGCATGGGCATTGTCAGGTCATGAACATAATACAGTATGCACCAAAATAGTTCTTAGAATATTTTTTTTAATAGACGATGATTGCTTTTCCAGTTGATATATTCATTACCAAACAATAAAAGTGCAACCGTGTGGCACGTAGCAAGCTGCTATTTTTCTAATGCCATCTGTTTCTTTATGTATTAGGTACGACTACCAGCTGTCATATATGTGTGATGAGAAGAGCTGCACTCTATTAGGTACTAAATTCAGATAATGTGAGCTCTACATTCTCTAGCCTTGTTTTTTTTTTTTTTTTTGAATGGAGGTAGGGACAGTATAAGGTTAACATTGATTCCTTCAAATTGAAATTCTTAAGCACAAGAGCACTCCTGCAAATCTGCAGTGCTTTTTTAATAGCAAGAAAAACTCAGTGGAATAAAATGTCTGAATAATGCATTCAGAGTGCTTACTGCTTATGATGTTCATATCATATTAAGAGCACAACAGTTAGGCAATAAGTGTCTTATATTCAAGAAGATTTCTCAAAGCATGAATGTCACCACTGCTAGGGCTTTTCAGGTTGTGCCATCATAGATACCATATTGTTTACTGGCAAAATGTTCCAGAACCTCTGCAATTGCTCTACTTATTACTAACTATGTTGATATAAACGATTATCTGGTGTGCATTTCTGATAAGGTGAAGAACTGAAAAACTTTCAAAAATTTCTCTGAAATGACAAACATTTTCTTATAATAACTGTGATCTCAAACACAAGTAATACAATGTATTTTTGAGTTTATTCATTAATTAAATGTCAAGGTGTGCTTTGTGCTTTGAAATTCTCACAACTAGTGTATCCTATTTAAACCATAGAGATTAAAACTAAGTAGCTGTATTTAGCCAACTATTTAATTTGAAAGAAATATATACAGAAACAGCCAAAATTCACATACAAATCAATCGTTATTTGTATACTAATATTTTTGCAGTGTAAATTAAATATATAACAGGTCTATGTGTGTGGGTGAGTGTTTCTATGCCTGATATACATATGTGTATGTGTCTTTGTTTATGTATGTGTCTTTGTTTATGTGTGTGTGTGTGTGTGTGTGTGTGTGTGTGTGTGTGTGTGTGTGTGTGTGTATGTGTGTGTGCATGTGTGTTGGTGCATGTGCTTCAGTATACATATATTTATTTGGTTTTATGTATTTGAAGCTAATGACTAAGCATTGTGAAACATACTCAATATATGATTTGATTTGATTTTATGTAGATGTTGTGATGCATTTTATGTGGGTAAAACTGAGCGTAATTTAAAATGTACGATTTATGAACACATTAATGATCTCAGTAAGAAAAACAAAACTAATGCACTTTATAGGCATACCTTAATGTGCAATACTGCTCATTTTCATTTTTATGTTACTGAAATGGTTTCTAAGGTCATTGGGAGGGTCCTTCGGAAATTAAATTAGAACATAGAGAAACTCCTTGGCAAATTAAATTGGAAGCCAATAGAACACCAGGACTTAATGATTCCATCTCTATTTTACCACTTCTTAAATTGAAATCGGTCAAACTATAAATTATTACATTGCATTTATTTCTCATGTTTTTAAATTTATATTCATTACATCATACTGGCAATTGGTGTTGTTTTAATTTTATTACAATGTTATTTCCATATAGTATATATCTTTTATATAAACTATGATATTTATTATTGTTGTTGGTTTTAAATGTTTATGCATATTTAAGTATGGTTTTAAATGATGAGAAGTTGGGTATATGTCTTGTTTCTATGTATTTCATTTCCTCACCATTTTGTTACTAATAATTAATTGTCTAGTGATTTTTCAAGTTTATTAGCTTAATTGTTTAATCAAGTTTAGGGTATATAAGAGCAATTCAATTTGTGTCAATTGTTTTGATTTCTGAAGAAGTCTGGGTGACACTCGGATGAAAACGTCTTGTAAAATTTCAGCGTTAAGGATTTTACACAAATAAAGTTTTTCTGGCTGGTGACTTCTACAAATTCTTCAGGACTTTTTTGTTTGGTATTGGTTTTGGTCTTGGCTCACTTTTCTCTGGATTCTTGGTTTAATGGAGCCGCTTGAAGAATACACATTGTCATCAAGCCACCCCCCCCCAACTGAGGGGAGGGGGCAGCAGGCGAACTTACAGGTAGATGCTTTTACTACTAATTTACTTAGTACTCATAATGGCCATCATACTGTAAGCCTGCGAGGATTTCATATTTTTAATTATAGTTCCCTGGAAGTTACTCCAGATTTTTTTAGTCTTTTTACCAAAGGGCTTAAATTTATACCCTGAAAAAATGGTTATTTGTCACAAGTTATTTTAGATATTAAGTTGTTTATTAGAAAATTAAACTTAGAACATTTTTTTCAAGGAAATGCTTATACTTTCAATGTGGATGTACCCCGAAAGAGTAGTACTTTTAATCCATAGTTACATCCCCAGTTAAAGAATTTGGAGAGTATATTAGAAGGGGAAATAAGAAAACTATATAAAAACATATCTAATATGCGTATTAATCATAATTTAACCAAAGAAGAAAATGTTTTGTTCAAACAGTTATGTTGTAATCATGAGGTTCATATTATGGAACCCGACAATGGTGGCAGAATAATGCTCATGGACAAAAGTATCAACAAGGATAAAATGTTTTCCTTGTTAAATAACGAATGTAGACATAGCTCAGTATCTATTAATGAGGTTAATGTAGCATATAAGAAAATTGACTTGGTCCTTAAGGATCTATTTGATCTAGGGGTTATTGATTCACAAGTACATTCCTATTTAACAAACAACTGTCCCGGGGTACCAAATATATTTGGCATACCCAAGGTTCATAAAAGTGTTGACAACCCCCCACTTAGACCTATAGTGGCTTCTGAAGGTTCAAAAGTGGCTTATATAGCCAAATTTTTGGACTGGAAATTAAAAACCCTAAGGGGGGGGGGAGCTGTTCACATATACTCAAGGACTCTTGGGATTTCTTAGCCAAAATTAAACCTGAATATTGTGTTGATGGACTTATTTTTCTTTGTACAGACATAATACATTTGTTTTCAGTTATTCCACATGGTATAGGGCTATTATGGTTGGAAGAAGCACTTAGAATGCGTCCTAATATTTCTGAAAATGATGTCTTTCTTTGTTTAGAACTAGCTGATTTGGTACTCCGAAACAATTTTTTGTTTTATGAAGGACAGTTTTTTCGGCAAGAACAAGGTGTTGCCATGGGAGCTAGTTGCTCCCCTACCTATGCAGATATCATTTTATCTGTTTGGGAGAAAAAGTTTATACACAATTGTATATTTGCACAATATTGGAATTTATATGTCTGCTACCTGGACGACATTTGTATTTTCTGGACATCTGATATATCTCTGTTGGAACAATTTATGACATATTTGAAACAAACTACTAATTTTCTTCAGTTTACTCAACATATTTCAACAGCATCCTTTAACTATTTAGATGTAACTTTATCTTGTATAGACAGTGGTTTTAAATCTGTAGTCTACCGGAAGCCAACATTTTCTAATACTTATATTAGTTATGATAGTAATCATCCTATGTCTCAAAAAAAGAGTATACTTAAAGGACAATATGTCCGTGTTAATTGCATAACATCACAAGATCAAGATTTTATTACTGAATGTCATACCTTGCAGGAAATGTTTAAGGACAGGGGATATCCTTTAGACCTTATTCTTGAAATACAACAACAAGTTATTTTAGGGAGACCTGATAGATTTTCACCAGTACTTAGTAAAGGTTTGTGCCCTCAATCACTAGGTCCCACACGGAATAATGATCAGGTCAATTATAGTAGAGCTTTTGTTACTAATTTTAGTAATAATACATATCAGATTAGGGCCATTCTGGACAAAGAATGGAAGAGATTTTCAGAGTTTACTGATTTAGAAGTGTTCAAAAACTAACCTCTTCAAGTTGTATATAAGAAGGGGCAAAATATTAAAAATGCATTGGAGCAAGCTGCTAATTTGAATATTCTTCCATTTAGAAGACAAGGGGCTTTCAAATGTAGTGCCTGCAACCAATGTAAATACATATTACAAGGAGAAGAATTATTTTTACAGGTCAGAGGGATAACCATTAACACTAGTAATCATTGTAATTGCAACTCACAACGGCTTGTTTACACTGTTTTATGTAGATGTGTGATGCATTTTATGTGGGTAAAACTGAGCGTATTTTAAAACGTAGGATTTATGAACACATTAATGATGTCAGTAAGAAAAACAAAACTAATGCACTTTATAGGCATACCTTAATGTGCAAAACTGCTCAGTTTCATTTTTATGTTATTGAAATGGTTTCTAAGGACACTGGGGGGGTCCTTGGGAAATTAAATTAGAACATAGAGAAACTCTTTGGCAAATTAAATTGGAAGCCAATAGAACCCCAGGACTTAATGATTCCATTTCTATTTTACCACTTCTTAAATTGAAATCAGTCAAACTATAAATTGTTACATTGCATTTATTTCTCATTTTTTTAAAATTTATATTCATTACATCATATTGGCAATTAGTGTTGTTTTCATTTTATTACAATGTTATTTCCATACAGTATATATCTTTTATATAAACTATGATATTTATTAATGTTGTTGGTTTTAAATATTTATGCATGTTTAAGTATGGTTTTAAATGATGAGAAGTTGGGTATATGTCTTGTTTCTATGTATTTCATTTCCTCTTCCATTTTTGTTACTAATAATTAATTGCCTAGTGATTTTTCAAGTTCATTAGCTTAATTGCTTAATCAAGTTTAGGGTATATAAGAGCAATTAAATTTGTGTCAATTGTTTTGATTTCTGAAGAAGTCTGGCTGACACTCGGACGAAAACGCCTTGTACAATTTCAGCATTAAGGATTTTACACAAATAAATTTTTTTCTGGCTGGTGACTACTACAAATTCTTCAGGACTTTTTTGTTTGGTATATGATTTGAAATGCTGCAATGGTTGCTGTTGGTGGTCAGATTCCTGGTTCAGAACTAATGGAATACAGATGCACCCATAATTTGTGTATCATCTTGCATTCCAATCATGCATTTTTGACCTTCCCTCCAGCATAGCTGAACTGTGATTCACAATTTACTCTATTGCCTATGTAGCCATGTGTGTATACACCAATCAGGGCAATACACACACACACACACACACACACACACACACACACACACACACACACACACACACACACACACACACACCAGATAATGAAATTTTCTTCACTGAGTGATAACATTCACTACAGAAATTATTGGCATGCATCTCCATGTTTACAACTTCACAACATCATTACAGTCATGATGCAGAAAGTGATTATAAATCACTACAACTGTGCAGTTACCATGTCATGACTTTATTTGCATGGGATACAGCTCAGTAATGAGGTGCTCATGTAGTCTATAAGGAAAACAGTACAACTAATTTATCAGTGAAGCTTCCTGAACTGAAAGAGCCATGTGGACATGGATATGTCAGTAAATGGCTGAGATGAAATTCCCCGCATTTCAGTTAACTGAAGCACAAGACACTAAATCTCACACTGACATGAATGTTCTCCAGGAGTGGCTGACGCAGACAAATATCTGGTGTCAGAGTCATGGACTAAAACTAAATGCCAAGAAATGCATAATAGTATCCTTTGGGAAGTCATCCATCCCTGGTAACTATCATAATGACAACACACCCCTTAGAGGTGACCCAGTAGTCAGGGACTTAGGGACACATACAGATAGTAATCTAGCCTTTGACCATCATGTGTCTACAGTGGTGAGGAAAGCATTCTATGTTGTACAACTTATTAACAAAGGTATGGCATCTAAGTCCAAAGAAGTCATTGTTTCACTGTATTCGGCATTCATCACACCTATCATTGAGTACAATGCCCCCTTTGGTATGTACCTAACTAAGCATATCCAACAACTGGAATGTCCACAGAAGTTCATCACTAAAAGAATACAGGACATAAGTAATATATTCTATGCAGACTGCCTGAAGGCCCTATCCCTGTATACTGTCTCCTACAGGATTTTGAGGGGAGATCTATGCCTGGCATACAGGGCATTGTCAGACCCCACTCTGATGGACCTCCTGCATGTCCACAAAACAGACAGTACCAAAATTACCCATTCTAAAGACTTAAACCATGCCTGTGATATAAATAGGAACTGGTGGAGAGATACGTATGTATCCCAGACACTACCCCGTCTATGGAGCAGGCTCCCCATCCATGTGAAGCAGTGTTCCTCCCTAATCCAATTCAAGTGCAACTTGGACAATTAGATGGGAAACTGGAAAGTCATCTCTGGTTTAGCACCTATGTCTCTGATGCAAACAGGTAACCTGTAAATGGTTCATCTCACAGGCCAATGCTTACACTTATCAAGGGTACCAGAACTTGTCTGAGATTTGGGATGCATGGCTAGGCTTAAACAGGGCCTTGTGGTCTTTAGCCTAGTTAACACCTATGAACTTATGATAACAATCACTGTTTTCCATAGCAAATCAGTGCCAGTGTGATTTCTAAGTGTGCAAAGGCAGTGATTTCTTTGCTCATGCAGATTTCCCTTTTCATCATGTTGGAGTGGCAATGGAGTTGGTATATGTATACAGTTATACATAGCTACATTTACACACACACACATACATACACACACACACACACACACACACACACACACACACACGCACATGCACACACGCACACACACCCGCGCACACGCGCACACACACACACAAATGTGAGTGCGCACACACGTGTGTTTAAGGAGTAGGGGTGGAACTTGCTCTGCTGTAAAAAAAACATTTGCAGTTTAATTTTTCACCCTTCTTAGTTTTAGGCAGTGGGTTTCATCATCTTGGTTGTGACTACTTTACTGTCACAAGTCAGTACTGTAAATTATAAAAGCAAGTCAAAGGGCAAAACGTTGACAGGCAGATGGAATGTGTGATGGGGTTTTGACTAACTTATTTTAAAGTTTTGTAAATTCACCTTTGGAAAGTGTTACATAAAGTCTAAGAGGCAAGTTGAAGTTACCATGACACAATAACTTGCATGTTTACAACCAACTCCATTTCCACGTCTTCACAAAATACGTTGATCCTAATCAATTCTTATGCATCCAAACTGCAGTTCTGCAGTAGGAGAAAGCTGGTCACATTACTCTGTTAATTTTATCGTGGACTTGGCAGCAAAATTACTATCAAGTTCCAAATGGGCAAGTACCCAACCCAAACAGGAACCAAATCATTAAACGACACGCTATTATATAACAACACTAACTGTTGCATAGTTATGCTGCTCTGTACTTGTACGTGCACTGCGATAACTGCCCAGTATTGTACTTGTACGTGCACTGCGATAACTGCCCAGTAGTGTACTTGTACATGCACTGAGATAGCTGCCCAGTATTGTACTTGTACGTGCACTGAGATAACTGCCCAGTATTGTACTTGTACGTGCACTGCGATAACTGCCCAGTAGTGTACTTGTACGTGCACTGAATTAACTGCTCAGTATTGTACTTGTACGTGCACTGAGATAGCTGCCCAGTATTGTACTTGTACGTGCACTGAATTAACTGCCCAGTATTGTACTTGTACGTGCACTGAATTAACTGTCCAGTATTGTACTTGTACGTGCACTGAGATAACTGCCCAGTATTGTACTTGTATGTGCACTGAGATACTCCAGTATTGTACTTGTACGTGCACTGCGATAACTGCCCAGTATTGTACTTGTATGTGCACTGCGATAACTGCCCAGTATTGTACTTGTACATGCACTGCGATAACTGCCCAGTATTGTACTTGTACATGCACTGCGATAACTGCCCAATACTGTACTTGTACGTGCACTGAGATAACTGCCCAGTATTGTACTTGTACGTGCACTGCGATAACTGCCCAGTAGTGTACTTGTACGTGCACTGAGATAGCTGCCCAGTATTGTACTTGTACGTGCACTGAATTAACTGCCCAGTATTGTACTTGTACGTGCACTGAATTAACTGTCCAGTATTGTACTTGTACGTGCACTGAGATAACTGCCCAGTATTGTACTTGTATGTGCACTGAGATACTCCAGTATTGTACTTGTACGTGCACTGCGATAACTGCCCAGTATTGTACTTGTATGTGCACTGCGATAACTGCCCAGTATTGTACTTGTACATGCACTGCGATAACTGCCCAGTATTGTACTTGTACATGCACTGCGATAACTGCCCAGTATTGTACTTGTACGTGCACTGTGATAACTGCCCAGTAGTGTACTTGTACGTGCACTGAGATAGCTGCCCAGTATTGTACTTGTACGTGCACTGAGTTAACTGCCCAGTATTGTACTTGTACGTGCACTGAATTAACTGCCCAGTATTGTACTTGTACGTGCACTGAGATAACTGCCCAGTATTGTACTTGTATGTGCACTGAGATAACTGCCCAGTATTGTACTTGTACGTGCACTGCGATAACTGCCCAGTATTGTACTTGTATGTGCACTGCGATAACTGCCCAGTATTGTACTTGTACGTGCACTGAGATAACTGCCCAGTATTGTACTTGTACATGCACTGAGATAACTGCCCAGTATTGGACTTGTACATGCACTGAGATAACTGCTCAGTATTGGACTTGTACGTGCACTGAGATAACTGCCCAGTATTGTACTTGTACGTGCACTGCGATAACTGCCCAGTAGTGTACTTGTATGTGCACTGCGATAACTGCCCAGTATTGTACTTGTACGTGCACTGCGATAACTGCCCAGTATTGTACTTGTACGTGCACTGAATTAACTGCTCAGTATTGTACTTGTACATGCACTGAGATAACTGCCCAGTAGTGTACTTGTACGTGCACTGCGATAACTGCCCAGTAGTGTACTTGTATGTGCACTGAGATAACTGCCCAGTATTGTACTTGTACATGCACTGAGATAACTGCCCAGTATTGTACTTGTATGTGCACTGCGATAACTGCCCAGTAGTGTACTTGTATGTGCACTGAGATAACTGCCCAGTATTGTACTTGTACATGCACTGAGATAACTGCCCAGTATTGTACTTGTACATGCACTGAGATAACTGCTCAGTATTGGACTTGTACGTGCACTGAGATAACTGCCCAGTATTGTACTTGTATGTGCACTGAGATAACTGCCCAGTATTGTACTTGTATGTGCACTGAGATAACTGCCCAGTATTGTACTTGTACATGCACTGAGATAACTGCCCAGTATTGTACTTGTACATGCACTGAGATAACTGCTCAGTATTGGACTTGTACGTGCACTGAGATAACTGCCCAGTATTCTACTTGTACGTGCACTGAGATAACTGCCCAGTATTCTACTTGTACGTGCACTGAGATAACTGCCCAGTATTGTACTTGTACGTGCACTGAGATAACTGCCCAGTATTGTACTTGTACGTGCACTGAGATAACTGCCCAGTATTGTACTTGTACGTGCACTGAGATAACTGCCCAGTATTGCACTTGTACGTGCACTGAGATTACTACCCAGTATTGTACTTGTACGTGCACCGAGATAACTGCCCAGTATTGTACTTGTACGTGCACCGAGATAACTGCCCAGTATTGTACTTGTACGTGCACTGAGATAACTGCCCAGTATTGTACTTGTATGTGCACTGAGATAACTGCCCAGTATTGTACTTGTACGTGCACTGAGATAACTGCCCAATACTGTACTTGTATGTGCCCTGAGATAACTGCCTAGTACTGTACTTGTACGTGCACTGAGATAACTGCCCAATACTGTACTTGTATGTGCACTGAGATAACTGCCCAGTATTGTACTTGTACGTGCACTGAGATAACTGCCCAGTATTGTACTTGTACGTGCACTGAGATAACTGCCCAGTATTGTACTTGTACGTGCACTGAGATAACTGCTCAGTATTGTATGACTTCATATATTACGCTCGAAAGATGATCTCACAAAGGTGTGTGAAAACATTTATTGAGTATATTTCATTGCAAAATACAAACTTTATACTCTTTCATTACACAGAAAGGTAAACAAATACTGGTAGTGTTAACATTTGCTGCTTTTATTACTATATTTAAGAAATAAAAGTATGGCCTGAGGATTTGCTGAAGCAAAGGAGTAAAGTTACCTATATAAATGGCTATTCCAGAAACTACGAATTACATATGCAATAAGCAACCTATTAAGAAGATAATACAATACCAATTTGTTTTTTACAGTTTTTCATTTAGAATGTTACTGGAAATGTGAAGGACATAAACATAAATTGTACACAATGAACTAGTCCACTGAAGCTGAATCTTTTAGAATTAACAGTTCCATGAAAGGTAACAAACACGAGTGAAAAAATAAAGGCATACCTCACTAAACAGAAATGTTTTCTGACTGGCTATACTAACAGGTTTGGGCTGGGGAGAGTGGCTTGATACATGGGAAAAAAAGTGTGGGGTGGGTTGAACCTCTTTACAGTGCTTATTGTTACCTTAATGAAAGGATTACTTGGGGTTTGAGTCAATAACTCAACCTTCTTCCCACTTACATTGTCTCAGATATCCCAGAAGACTTTACATTACATTTGCTCAATGACAGAAGTAGTCAGCCTTTTAACAGCACTGAAGATGTTGCCTCATCTCATTTTTAGTTTTCCTACTTAGCTTTTCCCTACCTGTTCCATAGCATCTTGATTGCCTCTGTGAATTCCCTCTCCACCACTTATTTCTACTCCATGAGTCCTCAACCCTCTCCATGAAAAAGTACTTTTGCTGAATGAAGTATTTGGGTTTCAGACTTAATTTGTTCAGTGTTTTTGCTCATAATCAAACATGAGATTTCCCTGTATTCCTTTATGTGGAAGTTATGCATTATTATTCCTTTTCTTTCTTAAACCACCACAAATAGGCCTAGCTACAGTATGACAAAGGTTCTAGTTGTACTACCTTGTTATCAGCAGTGAGCTGGCCATACCAGGGGCCTTTCAGGCAACATGAAAGATCAGAAACGTAGACATGGAAGAAGTAGTGTCTGCAGCAAAAGATCTCAAGCTGGAAAACATTTCTCCTTTTAAATAAGTGCTTCTATGGCCACCCATCTATATAATGGTTGAAAAAAAGAACAGCTGAGTTTTCTGCCAAAGTCCTAAAGCAGTTGGAAAATGTTTACAAAGACCAAAATGTTTCTTAATCTGAACGAGAGTAAAGCTGTTGTTAGAATAGTTCCAATGGTGTAACTCCAGTAATGGTAACCTCTGACTGCTCCTCTGTATCTGGTGAAGTTGAAATATCTTCGAGTCAATGCAACCATGAAGTTGGTAAATAGAATCTGATGGGGGCTTACCTTCGACATTGGCAGATATAGGGGGGACTGCCCTACCTGCAAAAATACTTAAAGTAAAATGCTTCACCCTTGTGTGTTTCAGGCATTATTTTTCAGTATTTTGGATTGTTAGCTTTGTGTAAGCTGACGATTCCTAGTATAACCTCTCCAGTTTTTGATACAGTGATACAAGTGATTCCAATTCTTGCACAAAAGCATAACTCATCATACTGCTCTGATTATGGACTCATCTGATGCAAACTGATTGTCGGCTACTTATAAAGGGAAAAGAAGATTTCCCTTTTGCTTGTTTAACACATCAGGTAGTGACTAAGGACATCTGCTGTCAGATTTAAGCATAATCAGAAGCACAAGAAGCTTGCAGCTCTCCAAGCATGAGTCGACAAAGTAAGTTCCTTCACCAACCGCAGTGCTTCTCTGCTTTAGCCTTGCAGGACTTCCAAGCTTGGAAACAAGTTGCCAGTTAGCATTAATGTAACACTGGATACCTGCAACTTTCAACATGAGGCTGAAAGCTACTTTCTGGCTAAGAAATGTTGCTAAAACATATCTAAATTACTCCCGTATCACTACTAAAGCATCAGTTAACTTTATTTCTGAGCTACATGGTCTACAATATCTTGAATCATTGGTTACTTAATTAAATATATTGCATACATTCAGCAGTTTAACATTTTTCTCATTGTATGCAGAGGAGACATTTCCAGTAAAAAGGCTTGCATAAGTGGTTACTTAAGTGTATAGCAAATCCACAACCTTCTGACTACATTGTAATGGGATAGATGGCTGAATGAACTGCAGATAAAGTATTTATTCTCACTTTTTCCCACCTTGTGGCTTAAAGAAATACAGGATCAATTAACTTACTCAAAATTAAATGTGTATAATGAGATAATAAATATGAACTCAAAAGCCTCTACGACAGTATGATCAGTGTTAAACATCTTGTACTGAAATAGGTAACAAACTCTAACCCTCTTCATAATTTTGTGAAAAAAAAAATGCTGCATTTTTCAACTAAGTTTATATCAGATAAGAGTATACATTACAAAAGAAGTATATGTCCCTCAGGCAAAATTAAAAAAAAAAAAAAATATGTGTGTGTGTGTGTGTGTGTGTGTGTGTGTGTGTGTGTGTGTGTGTGTGTGTCTGTGTCTAGTTATGCATGTATGTACAGAACCAAGCAAATCTGTGATTATTTGCAAGCATCTACTCCAAAACATCAACATGGCAGTAAAATACATAAACCTGTCATATATGTTTGTATGGATGGATATATAGATAGATAGATAGATAGATAGATAGACAGATAGATAGATAGATAGATAGATAGATAGAGATAGATAAATATAGATACATAGATAGAGACAGACAGACAGATATGGATAGATAGATAGATAGATAGATAGATAGATAGATAGATAGATAGATAGACAGATAGAGATAGATAGATAGATAGATAGATAGATAGATAGATAGATAGATAGATAGATAGAGATAGATAGATAGATAGATAGATAGATAGATAGATAGATAGAGATAGATAGATAGATAGATAGATAGATAGATAGATAGATAGATAGATAGACACACAAAATTGGTTCTTACCTTCTCACCCACAGCTCCAGGAGAGCCTATGGCACCAGGAGGACCTTGTGGACCCTTAAGTGGAGAAAACATTGAGTGCATTACTCCTGCACTGAAGTCATGCACAGCAAATACAACTTCTGATTACTGTTTATAATGTAGCAGCACTACAAAACTTGTAAGCTGTAAAGGGCTTTTACAAAATAATGTTAACATTAATGGAATATACTGAACATGCAAATAAACAACTTTGTTTTGGATAATATAAAAACAACACATGTCAATAACCATGCTCCTCAAGCAAGAAATCAGGGGAAAATTGCAAACATCACATGAAAGAAATAGTGGTACAAGGTATTGGACTTAATAAACAGACTCATAGCATGAAACTATCAGATTTTGAAGTTATTCATGAATCAAAAATGTCTACTTACATCAGCTCCATTGGGACCTTGGGGACCTCTTGGGCCAGGTGGTCCTGGTGGACCCTGTGGAGAAAAAAACAAGACATTAGTAATTGCTATCATATAATGTAAACTACAAATATAATTAATTATTGTATATTATAGTGCAACTTCTTGCCCTTCTTCTTTGGACTGAATCTAAATCACTGCTCAAGCTGAAATCAGATTTACCTGAAGTGATCTCTTCACAATGGCAAACAAGGCATTTCCCAACAGCAGAGAGCTTAGGAAATGAGGAAAGGCTAGGACTTACTTGTTTCTGCCACAAGTGTGACAGGTGTACATTTCACAGTCCACTGCTTAGATGGCCTTGTGTCAAAGAAGAAGAATGGCACCAAGAATCCAAGGAGTACAGAGCACAGGGGTAAATCTAACAACAGTATCGGTGCCTAAAATACACAATTACATTCATTCCTGCATAGAAAAAATTCCACTTACTGAGAAAATGATGAAGAAACTCTTAAGCTGAATGATCACTGTTACATCTAGTTTATTACAATTATGTTTTCATACTAGACAGCATGTATAATTTTAAGCCTATGTTGTACTATCATAATGATACACAGATTTGGAAAGAAGTAATTCTATAAAAGACATACACAGCACAGTGATAATATCTATGCCATGCCATAAAGTGAAAGGATTGGCTTCTTTTTGTACACAGTGGAAGATGGAGGCTGTACTGTGAACAAATCATTTTAAGAAATAAAGTTAAATCCCATATCTGTTTATGCTTTATTTATGCAATATATATTGTTAGATGTGTAGGGTCTTGCCATAAAACAAACAAAGAAATGCAATCTCACTTTAACTGATATTTCAGGCCCTCAGAGTGTTTAAGAAGACACAGAAAAATACTGCAATGTTTCAGTACACCATTACTAAACACTAATATCACTCATAATGTCTTTACTAAGGACTCCTGATACACAGGAGCCATATTGTTGATTTATTCCAATTGTATTTATCTGAAGAAAGACATTTTAAAAGGAAAACAAAATACTTCCTTCATTTTTCTTATCTTGCAATTCTTTTTGTACTACTTTTATGCCTAGTACTGCTTGTTCATCTGTTGTAAATCTATACTCTTTAGGGTTCTGTGTTATTGCATGATTCAAATGATAAACTGCTTTATGCTTACAAGCAGACACAGGAAACAGGAACTTGAAAAGAGGACTGTACCCCCGCCCCGTTTATTCTGAAAGAATGTGCACTCTGTGTGTTCTGGTGAAAGAGCTTGAAATGTCAAAAGTATCAACTCTGCATTTATCAGATCAAATGTAGGTTCACACTTTATAGTCCCTCTGTTTATTCTAAGCTTTAAATACTCTTTTATGATATAACACATGTGAAACTACTTTATTTTCATGTCTTGCTACAGTCAGTAGACATGAGATATCATATTGAGATGGGAGTTAACCTTGACCTGAAAAGTACAGTTACCACTTTTATTAAATGTGTTGAAGAAATGACAGGGATGCAAATGTCACATAAAGGTTTTGAAAAGAACTAAAGGAATGTGGGTGTGTTAACCCTGCATTTTACATATGGTGATGACCAGTATCTATGACCCCAGCTTTAAATACAGAAAGCCAGGCTTGTTTTCAAAACACAAGTGCTCAACACTGTATGACCACTAGCATGTGACTGACCAGCTTTTTTCCATAAGGACGAACTGGCAGTATACCACAGATTTCCATTTTCCCCATACTAAGGCAACCTCAGAGTTTAATATATACATGTATATACACACACACACACACACACACACACACACACACACACACACACACACATATATATATATATATATATAGATATATATAGATATATATAAGCATATAACACCTCTCTCTCTCTCTCTCCATATATATATATATATATATATATATATATATATATATATATATATATATATGTATATATATAGAGAGAGAGAGAGAAAGAGAGGTGTTATATGCTTTTTTCCTGCATGGTGTTTTTCAGTGGTGGTACAGTTCATCAAAATCATTAGATGATGATTACATAATTCAAGTGTTTTTACCCTTTCTTGAAGGTTGTGTGATGGTGGAGTTAGCATATTTAATTTCCAGGGGCTGGGTTTTGTTTTACTTTTGGTAATTCAAAGTATAACCTACTGATTTATATTTGCAATTATTTTTTGATGATTTTTGGTGACTGTTAATGGCAATCTCTGATGACTTTGTTTTATGTCTTGTGTCATTCGTATATGTCTATATGGATCTACTTTTCTTTGTTGAAATTTCATTATTTCGAAAAAGAAAAGTAGATGTCCACTTCAGCGAAAGTGCATTTCAACGAAAGAAACTTTCGCTGAAGTCTAGTCACTGGATCGGCTGACTAAAAAACAAAAACATAAAACAAATATAATTTGCAGGGGGATGGGGGCCAGTCCCCCTGCACCCATGTGCCACCCACACCCCCCCTACTTAAATATACCAACTCTGAGATCACACTACAGCAAGGAAAATGGAATATTCCCATTCTGCGCTGTATTGTGATCTCTGTACTCAGTTTTTGAAGTATCAGTACTTCGAACAAGTGGTCTCTCACAAGCGGGTTTCGATGTACTGAAACTTCGACCAATCGAAGTAGACCCATATATATATATATATATATATATATATATATATATATATATATTACATGTAGACACATCAAGGTTGCAACCCAGTACTAGACAGTATAGGGGCTTACTTTCGGCCTATAATTTTTTATTTCACTATAAATAAATCAAATGCTTGTGAGGAAGCCTTAATGCTTTCATCTCATGACCTAGTGTAATGAGCTCAAATTATACTATGTTCAGCATCTCAAAAGATGATGACTGCACAGTAACATAGACAGTACTCATCAAAGAACTGGAATATCAATGTCAGAGCTCAAGCTGTGTGCTTCCACCACTGACATATTGAAAACTTAGGCCCCAGATATAGAGTGCTTCCACCACTGACAAAACGAAAACTTAGAGTTCAGATATAAAGAGCAATAAAGGTATGGCATGTAATTGTAATCTTAGAAATACATTGTGCAAATGTATTGAATGGAATAAACTGTTTTCCCATATTTTAATTTTTCTTAGAAAGGCATCGTCTCACAGCTCTATGTGGCTGTCTGTTGGCTAAACTTGGAAGCAGGGCAGACATAACGTGATTGGTGCTGGGTCAGAAAAAAAAACATTAAAATTCAAGAAAAACTGCTCTCACATTACTGTGTGTACGTCAATAGATGTCATTGATAGACTGGTCATCTACAAGCATCCAAAAATAAATTAGATGGCACATTGTGAGACTAGCTCCTAGCATTAATAAACTGGGAAAGTGTACAGAAATGAATGAGTTGATACAATGTGAAAATAGGTCCTAGCAATAATACATTGGGTAATGCCTACTGAATAAAAGTGTCACTGCAAACTTTCTTAGCTGGACGTGACATTATTGGGAGTGAAAGGTATCTCCAGAGTCTCTGTTACATCAGATTATGTGCTGAAGCTGAAATGACTAAAATGTTAAGAAAATGTTTATCTATTTTAGATATAAGACACTGGAGAACTGAGCATCTATTGCTGCCCTTACACAAGGACAGTGAATGCTAAAAGATTATATGACTCATTATATATTTTCTTGTTGATTTTTTTTTTTATGTTTTCTTTTTCACTTTGTTACTATCCATACCTTTCACAATATTTTATATTTGCAATTTATATTAAAAAGATGAAAATGTTATTGTGGTCACAAAAGATGGTAAAGTATGCACTACAGGTAACAGTGGTACATACTTCAGGAAAAACGTGTGGGAACCTGGAGAGAGTGGGAACACATGTATCAGTACTGGTTCTTTGCTGTCACTGACCAGCTTGTCAGAGCAGGAGCGTCACTGACTGATTTTTTTTTCTTTTTTAAAACTCAATAAAGTATTGCAGAGTGTATCCCTGTGGCACAGACAATATAATTGGCTGCTTCTATAATTATCATCACTGGGCTGTAAATAAAGAATCGATTTCTCACATAACTCTTCCAAAATCTTCTACAGCAAAAAGGCATTTTCAGAATAAAAACAGAACAATGCAGTAATGGTACAGGACAGCTTCAGCAATATTTCTAAATGCAATATCAGACAAAAAGTGCAACAAAAGGAGACGGCTGTAGGACACAGAAAGGAAAATAAGAAGGGCATCATCATGCATAATCGGAATGGAAGAAAAATCCGGAATGTTTTATCTTGACTTAATGCTATTCATCTGAGAGAAGCAAGCCAAGAGTGATCTAGGCAAAAAACACCAGAAGTCATGAAAGGTATATGGATTATCAGACAATGTTTGATCTGTATTTGGAAATATGGCTAAATAACTGAAAGGATACATTAGATATTCCCCCCAAAAAGCCAAGAACAGCACTACATTTTAAAAGGTCCACATATCCAGCCATAATAACAAGGTTATTTGTAGATTTTTTTTTTCATTGCAATGAGATGGATAAGATGGATTATTTCTGCTAGGATGCTGAAGCACAAACTTGTTTATACTTCTTTTATTTTTGTTGTGAAATGAGCAAAAGTAGAAAACACTGAGTGAAGCAGGACTGAGATCAAACAGCTCCTTTCTAACCAAAGAAACTGTCACACTGTCCTTACTAGCACTAACAAGTAATTTGAGTGAGTCACGATCATTCCTGAATGCTGATCCCCGATACAGCAAGTGTTTGCTTAACCCTACCTTAATTAAAAGGGCATACTATTTAGAAGCACATCAGCGAGTCAGATAGTACACGAGGTTGCAGCACTAAAAATAAGTTTTGCCTACTTTCAAAAATGCTTACTGAACATAGGAATAAAACTGGCATTTGAGCAGTAGCACATATATCTGCTTATACAATAAATGAATATATACATACATATACATACATATATATATATGTGTGTGTGTGTGTGTGTGTGTGTGTGTGTGTGTGTGTGTGTGTGTGAGTGTAAATTAATGCATTGCATTGACCTTTGTCATGCATATTTTGTGGACTGTAGAACTGCAAACCTGTCAACTTACCATGGGGCCAACATCACCATTTTCACCCTTCTCACCTGGGGGGCCAGGCAGACCCTAAAAAATAAAAGGTGCAAGGGAAATCAATCAAAACATTGCTACAGAATCATACCATTACTACAAAATACAATATGTTTTCAACAAAGTAAAATAATTTTATTAAATAGTAATAGATAAAAACATTCTGCAAGTCTATTTACCTTTTACAATAGAGAGGAAATTCTGAATTACATGTCATATATATATATTTTAATAGTATTAGCGGTAGTCATTTTTTCAGCAAGTTCTTGTATCTGAATTCCATATCTATAACTAGTAAAATGCATTGCTTTGTGCCTTATAAAAATTCACTGCTATAATCCTACATAATTTTTCCTGAACAAGATTACGGGGTGATAAATGGCACTTAAAGTAGTACATTGTTAATACTCAGCAGGAAGTACAATGCCTGAAGTCTAAAATCTGTCAGATGTGACACATACTGTTTAATTCTTGTCATTTTTGTATAATTAATACAATTAACTGCCTTAAATAAACATAGCTGCTTTGCACTGACAAAAAAATGGTACTCCTACATTTTTATTTCTGCTTGAAAATCACTAAGGATTAATGAGTGCAGTATCAAACCGTATAAGAAAGAATGCTGCATAGCAAATTGCTTTAAAGTTATACTCCATAAAATGTTAAATCAAATCAGTTTTATATCATCCATTGGGGAAAATATAAGGGTGGCATATGCTTAAATTATCTTAAATATATATATATATATATATATATATATATATATATATATATATATAGATATATATATATATATATATATATATATATATATATATATACGTGTGTGTGTGTGTGTGTGTGTGTGTGTGTGTGTGTAGACATACATTAAGCTAAAAATAACACTAAAAGAGAGAATAAAGCATGTCATTCTGGTATTACTTTGGGAGTTAATTCTGAGCTTTATGTAGGTAAATAAAATGGTATTAATGCCACCCAAAAACAAACATAAACTACCCAATCAGCATCAAAACATCACAAGTAATTTTAAATAGTTTATAGAACAAAAGTGTGCAGACAAGGCTCATTTTGCTGTTATTTCTTTCTCTTCCATTCTTCTCTACTTGTTACCTTCTTCAGAGGCTCACCAAGACAAAAGAAGTTTGCTGGAATGTATCTCCATATTGTTACATCTGAACATGTGTTGCACTGTCACGCCATGTATAATGCACTACCTGTACAGCTGTAATGTACTAATAAGGTTACAAACAGCGGAGTGCTTGACTTAAATATTGCAGTTTGTACAATATAATAGTTTTGAATGGTATGAGCATTCTCTGCAGTAGCATTGAATGGTAATAACAGTGACAGCAGACTGACAAACCAGTATGTGTATAATGTAGGTACGTCAGTATTGTACAGCTGTGGTGGACCACTGTTTTCCTTAATGATAGCAGATACATAAGTAAGGTGATCACTAATAACAGTAATTACATTCACAGATAAGCAAAAGTACTATCTAATCCAGAGCTGTGCACACTGCTCTATAACGCCTCTTCACTAACCTCTCTAGGAAAAAGGGGGTGTAATGAACCCTTGTAGAATGATCTTTCAAGGTATCAAAGCCATACTCTTCTTATTCTTCTTTCGGCTGTTCCCGTTAGGGGTCGCCACAGCAGATCAACTGTTTCCATTTCTTCCTGTCCTCTGCATCTTGCTCTGTCACACCAACTGCCTGCATGTCCTCTCTCACCACATCCATAAACCTTATCTTAGGCCTTCCTCTTTTCCTGTTACCTGGCAGCTTCATCCTTAGCATCTTTTTCCCAATATACTCTGCATCCCTCCTCAGCACATCCAAACCAATGTAATCTTGCCTATCTGGCTTTGTCTCCAAACGTTCCAACCTGGGCTGACCCTCTAATATACATATTCCTAATCCTATCCATCCTCGTCACACCCAGTGCAAAACTTAACATCTTCAACTCTGCCACAACAAGCTCTGACTCCTGCCTTTTTGTCAATGCCACTGTCTCCAACCCGTATAACACAGCTGGTCTCACTACCCTCTTGTAGACCTTCCCTTTCACTCTTACTGGTACTCGTCTGTCACAAATCACTCCTGACACTCTTCTCCACCCACTCCATCCTGCCTGTACTCTCTTCTCAACCTCTCTTCCACACTCACCATTACTCTGAACTGTTGATCCCAAGTACTTAAACTCATTCACCTTCGCCACCTCTACTCCCTGTATCCTCACCATTCCTCTGTCCTCCCTCTCATTCACACACATATATATTCTGTCTTAGTCCTGCTGACCTTCATTCCTCTTCTCTCTAGAGCATATCTCCACCTCTCCAGGGTCTCCTCCACCTGTTCCCTACTCTCACTACAAATCACAGTGTCATCTGCAAACATCATAGTCCACGGGGACTCCTGTCTGATCTCGTCTGTCAACCTGTCCATCACCATTGCAAATAAGAAAGGGCTCAAAGCTGATCCTTGATGTAATCCCACCTCCACCTTAAACGCATCCATCACTCCCACCGCAGACCTCACCGCTGTCACACTACCCTCGTACATATCCTGTACCACTCTTACATACTTCACTGAGACTCCCGACTTCCTCATACAATACCACAACTCCTCTCTAGGCACCCTATCATATGCTTTCTCTAAATCCACAAAGACACAATGCAACTCCTTCTAACCTTCTCTGTACTTCTCCATTAACACTCTCAGAGAAAACATCGCATCTGCAGTGCTCTTTCCTGGCATGAAACTATACTGCTGATCACTAATCATCACCTCCCTTTTTAACCTAGCTTCCACTACTCTTTCCCATAACTTCATGCTGTGACTGATCAGTTTAATCCCTCTGTAGTTACTAGTATCAAAGCCATACTGCTATGTACCAAATCACATGCTTACAAGGGTCCAGGCAGTCAATAAAGAAGACAGAGAATATAAAAGCAACAAAAATGTGAAGACATTAATGCCAAGCCAGTTATTTTAGGGATCTCAGACAGTCCTTCATTCCTTGTCCTACATTCATACAACATTCCTACATTTCTTCTAAGACATAGTTAATCTCTGGCATAAACTTGATGTATGTAATGTATACTAAAGATCTATCATCTCTCTTTCCTTCATTTACCAAAATGTTTCATCTTATTTTTCAGTTTCTTTTTGTTTCATTTACATTTCTTTTTTAATTTTACTTGCATTTTCATAACTTTAAATAACCTACTTAACAGTACCATTCTAGCATATGTCACAGTATGTATTCGTGTAAATGGCTTTAATTCTTATTTTGAAAGCATTGCATTCAATTAATTGTTGCTTAAACAGAAGTACATAGCTTCTATTAACACTAAACTGTTCCTAATACTATTATGTTTAGATATTGTATTTGTTTGCTGACCAGGAGCATGACTGAAAGTGTTTTTTTTTTTTTTTTTTTTTTTTTTTTTTTATCAGTTCACTTACCCAGTTAACAAAAGTTAAATAAATAAAAAAGTTGTGTCTCATAGGAATGACATGACTGCTCTGGGAGCTTGCAAGTTACATAACAGAAAAATGAACAGTCTGAGAATAAAAGGAAACCAAACTGTCCCAACTAGCACAGATTCTTCTGCTGGAGTCATCGGCAGACAGGTATGCTGTCCTTCTGCTGATGATCCACTCCACTCAGGGGGAGAACATAGCGGTAAAGCAGGGATGAAGTGCATGCCAAGACAATCTCAGTCTGCATTGCATACCTGGCTGCTACAACCTGTGCAAGCAGAACAAATGGCTGAGACAATAAGCATGATGAGAAACTGAAATGGCAGGGGCTGTCATGATGTAAAAAGCACAACATGACAGATGTCACCTACTTCATTCTATCCACTATGTAATATGGCCAATATTGTCAGATTAACAGTACCCACCACAACTTTCCTCATTTAGTATGTATGAGCCCTACATTAATTCAGAAGTATGCAGAGTACTTTAAAGGATGTAATGTGTTATGAATTGCTCACTTGCAAAAGAAGCAGAAATGAACAAGTTGGCATAGCTAATTGTGTGCTATGTCAGTGAGTGGGACTACCTGAGGGTAGGTGGGGTGATAGCGTACATTGCAGAAGCTGAATGTCAGGGACTTAAGAGTACCCAGCCGAAATGAAAAGAGTAATGTATAATGAAGAAAACTGAATGTGACGTGACAGCTAAAAAGTGCAGTAGAAATGCACTTATTTTACAAAAAATCATATGCTGTGACTGAAATAGATGGTGGGAAGGATTTATATACTCCTCCATGTTCAAGTGTCTCTTTTAGCCCTCTATACAGTCCAAGTCTATCATAGGTATCTTCTATGACACTAGAGTGACATGTAATCGTATTAATGCCATTGTATATAGCCCACTTGCCCACTTCTTACAGGATTCAAATTATCAAATGTAAAGGGATGTCAAAAAACAGAATTCTCAATAAATTGAAGGAATGGTGATTTTGTAAATGACACATCGCTCAGTCAAAGTGTATGCAACCATGCCTTTCATTTCTCTGAAATGAATACTGCAAGCAAATCTGTGAAACAGCTGTTCTCTTACTATTTTTGGATTGTTTGGGCATAATTAACATTGTTTCATGTCTTTTGTTCCTGGTTTACGTTCAGTTTATTTTTCTTGAAGTTTAAAAAAGATGTTCCCCCTTATGGCCAGTCAAATTATGTTTGTTGTATAGTTTTTTAATTGTTTGAGGACCTGTGAAGTATAAATTTTATTTAAGTTAAAAACAGTAGAAAAAGGATTAATCTCTGAGACCACACAGCTAAATTTGCTCTATAACTGTTCTGAATTCCTTGGTTTACAATTTACATACTAATATTGTTTCTTTTCTTTTCATCTTCTTTTATTCTAAAGTGTAATATGCTAAACTTAGCATTTTGTTTTCAACTTGTCTTAAGGAGCTGTTAACGATCCATTGGCTGTGATGCACTGGTACAGGGTCTGATTTCCTCAACCTCCATTGCCTAACTTTGTTACTGTGAATAAGTCATTTAACCAGACACCGTTCCTGGGCCAAGTCTGAAAAATGTCCACAGAGATCAGTGTTATAATCCAGAAAACAAATACAAATTAAATAATTTGCTTTTTTCTTTGAGTTTGTAAAAAAGTACTTGGTTAGCATTCTTTCACAACCATCCATGCTGCATTCTTTTCTGGTAAAATGACTAAGTATATCTGAAATGTGAAAAGGCACAGCGAAGCCACATTTCTATTTAAGCTAAGCAGAACAGAACAAGGTTTAATCTCTAAACCCTGCCAGCTAAAAGTGCACTGTGGCTATAATTTGCATTACTTGGTTTAAAGTTTGTGTACCTATATTGCTTCTTATTGTTTGCTTTTGTTTTACTGCAGTTTGTTCAACTTTAAATTTCTTGTTTTCATGTTAATTTGTGGTGAGCTGTTGCATCTACCAGGAAGAGAGCACAAGAAACCTACTGAGTACAGCCATATCTAGGACAAGAGTACTGTCACTTTAGCATCTACAACTAACGTCAGGAATCAGCTTGTGATTAGTGCTGCTGTTTTGTTCCCAGTCAGAGAAGAAGTACAGGAATAGCTAAATGAATTCAGTAAGAGCAGGGTACTAGTAGTTTCACTGGTACTCATCAACAATGTCCTGCTGCTGAATACTGTGTGCCTTCTCATCTACCTTTATAATACTAGAGTAAGTAGTAACTTAATGCTGCTGGTGACATGGATTAAAGTGTCTACTTTGTCCTCTTCTGTTGCCTGCCTGCTTGCACTAGGGAGTCTCAGGTTATCTAGCAACTACTTCTTGCTTATCCTGCATTGATACACCTTTTGAGAAGTGCAAATATTTAATGTGGAGGCTAGCCTCTGAGACATCACATATGCCAATAAGCTGCTTGTCACCATATCAGAACCCATAAAGAACGAGACCCACTTGCACAGAAGTTGTAAAGAGATCCCTAGCAAGGCCTTCTAGAGACTGCTTAGTCAAACCTCAGACACACAGTACCATAAACACATCCTCACTTTTATTTTCATCCACACATAAGAGGAATCAATCCAGATCCAAGCTCCCACCTATAAGGGCTTCTTAAGTTGTGGCTATCCATAGCAGTTTATTACTAACAATAAGCACCTTCAGAGTCAGGTAGG
>NC_056744.1:952183649-952378649 GCF_019279795.1 Protopterus annectens
AACATTTTTTTAAATTGTTTCCCTCCCTTTTATTATGAATCTCTACCTTTTTTACCATCTAGGTAACATGCTTTAAGCTACTGACTGCTTGATTCTTGATTGATTTATTTACATCTGTTAGCCAACTTTTACTTTAGTTTAAAAAGTAATGAAACTGTCAAGAAAAGAGTAATTCAGAATTCCATGACTTTTTCTTATGAGGAATGGTTAAAAAAATCTCATGTCTCTAGGTTCTATGCAGAATTTAAACGCATTCCACGTCTTGTTGAAATAGCAATCTTTGTTCTACATTAAAGAATCTCTTCTTCATCATCTCAAGTAAATATAATCCCTTACGTAAATCCTTAAAATTGTGATACTCTCAATTGTCTCTCCACATGATCCCTGGTTTCTATGAGCACATGACCCTCCCCACTGATGAGAGGTGAGGAGGCTCAAACCTCACCATTCCTCTTCTCCCTGTGAGCTCTTCAGGACTTCAAGCCACTAGTCAAATGCAGGTCATTTTGATCACAGCCAGGCATTTGTCCAACTGTATCAATGAAGCTGTCACATAATGGAGCAGATGCTATAGAAGAACAAGCACATATCTTCAAACTTGCTTGCTGTTTATCATGTTCCTTCAAATTATGCACTTCCTCTATGTTTTTTTTTTCTGGTTTAGACTACGTTGCAGATTGTGTCCCTTTTGCACTTATTTGCACAAAGATAACTGCATCATGACACCAGTGGTCACTAATCTTTCATATATGTTGATCCCTGACAAATGGCACTATTTACTTCTGATAGCCTGTGTAAACCATATAAATGTGTTACAAGAAATCACATTATTGCTACATTTTTGGTGACAGGAACTTTTCTGGCTAAAGACAGATAGAAAATAAATATTTCATATGTGCATATAAGGATGGCATTTAAGTGCACAGAGTGTATCAGCTTCCTATCTTTTTTCTATCTGCCAGTCTGTGTCTACTCACAGTGTATGCATTTGTGTGGAAGCACACATACACAAACACACATAACACACACACACACACACACACACACACACACACACACACACACACACACACACACAAACACACACATGCACTCATGCATACACAGACACATAATTAGTAACATAGCTAGACATTTCTTCCTGTTTTCCTGTGCATCTGCTTTTTTCTGCTTTAGCATAAAAACTGCAGAATACTGCAAGAAATGCATTAGCTGCAGCTTTGAAGAAAAAAATAAGGAAGCCACAGATAAGCTTCTGGACGTTATTTCTTATCTGAAAACTATTTCACGTGTACCAGTCAGTTCATTACCTTTCTTTTCCTTTCATTTTTTACCAAT
The DNA here is from genome assembly GCF_019279795.1 of Protopterus annectens. Lineage (NCBI taxonomy): Eukaryota > Metazoa > Chordata > Ceratodontiformes > Protopteridae > Protopterus > Protopterus annectens. Next base: position 952,184,988 of record NC_056744.1, read on the forward strand.
TCAGCAGTAGCATATCGTCTGATTAATCCTCGTTCAAAAAGATTGGAAATAGTCACAGCCAGAAAGCAGTTTCCCTTTGTATAATATTACTAGCTTAGCTATTTTATTTCAAGAAAAGTTACTATTCTGTCATTTACTAAACCCCTGTAAATATAGAACCTAATCTGCCTCTGTTCTTAATCTGATATGTTAGCCTCACATAGAGAAAGATGCTGTTGTTGAAAATGCTATATTATTATAATGCTTGTTTTAACATACATATTTATCTAGCTGTTCAAACAAACATTTAATGAATATGAATGCAGTCAAAATAATATGCAGTGTATTCAAAGCCAGAGAAAGAAGCAAAATGGGAAAGTAAACTTACTTGCAGGCCAATTGGACCAGGGGGACCTGGAAAGCCTCGGGGACCTTCATCTCCTTTCTGGCCAAACATGCCTTGTTGACCTCTTGGGCCAGGTTCACCATCACCACCCTTCAATCAGAATATAAATCACAGTTTAGCTGAAGTATTTGAAATAAGGTGAAGGAAGGTACTTTTGAAGGGACTGCTCAATGTACAAATCTATTATAATTAATTGAAAAGTCAATAAAGCAACAAAACATTTGCTATATGAGAATACACAAAGCTTCTTGGCAAAAGTACTTGTATTGATGGCAAAGATGTTCAGTCACTTCATTTTCTGGACTACGTCCCTTATTCTATCTTGCAAACCACCTTACCAACAGAGATTGAATAACAAAATACAGAAATAGAATTTAAATTGCACAGTGACTGTGGTACTGAAGTCTAATGATTTTACGTTGTTATATACTCATTAACTTTGGTTACTTCATTAGCATGCATAGAATCTTTGTTAATAACCACTTTTGTTTTTCTTTCTACTAACTGTGGAGGATGTAAGAAAATTAGCATTTTAAATAAAAATAGTGAAATACATTTTATTCTTCCTTAAATTTAATTCATAAGTTTGTTTTACCCTGTACATGTTATACTTTGAAATTAAGTTTACATATAAAAATAATGCTGAGAGGTAACAGTTAAGTTTGGTCATGTTTCTGATATGCAGTGCTCCAGACTATAAATGTTTATAAATGACAGTAATGCAGGCTGAAGCACCGTTAGTACTCAGGGTGATGTTACTTTTTTTCCAGGCTCAGCAAATAACTGAAAACATAACTTGAAATTTAATTAACTATGTTTGTTGTCAGGCAGCATTCCAAGGGAGATCATGGAAAACAGAATGATGCTTTTTGTTAAATTATTTATTTATGGACTTTTATATCTTGTTATATTCATCACCACTATCTAGAAAATATGACACTTTTAAACTGTGTCATGCTGGGCTCCGGAGGTGAGAAATTTGCAGCCAAAAAAACTCAGAATATTTTAGTCCTTCTGCATTTTTTAAGGTAAAAAACAGAAATAGTTAATACTGTTAAGTACTTTGTTATTGTCTTGTAGTATTGAAAAAGAGAAAGCAAAATGTATTCAAGTTTCCATAACATTTTGCATTAAATGACAATCTACAGAAAACAATCAGGTCAGTTATGATATATGTTGCTTCTAGAAACTAAATGAATAAAACACAAGAAACTTGAAAATATCACAAATGTCATTAAATATAATTATTTGACAATCTGCATTTAAATTGTTTTGATTTTAAATGTGTTGAATGCTGTCCTTAGGGAAATAAGTTGCAAGAGGCAAACTATTAGTGCATCGTCCCAAATGAACGTGGGCTGAGCTGGAACTTTGTGCTTAAAATAACACAGTACCTAGCATGTAATTAATCAATGGCCTCCACAGGTAATGGTTTGGTCATGCCACCTTTCAGTGAACTCCAAATCAATTCATTTAAAAGGAGTCAGACCCAAAGTTTAATAACTTTCACTGATGTTTTTTTTCAGTCTCAAAGTTAGTTACATTAGTTAAGGAGGTGCAGGGAACAAAGTATCTGCATGGAGATTGGACATTTGCTCCTCCATGTGCAAGAAGTCATAGGTTTATGTTCATTTGATTCAACAGGATAATCTGATCAGGTTTTACTAAAAGACAATCCCGAGCAAATCTACCATAACAGTATCTACCCTAATAAAACTGTTGTACATGTTTTGAGAAGAAATGTGCTGCAGAAGTAATAAGATTTCAGATATGAAAAACTGGAGTCAAGCTGAAAAAAGGAAGCTTGTTTATTGACAAGTGATATGTTCAAAACATCTTAACCATTGATAAGTTCAGCCACATTACCTAGTACTGATCAAAGACAACAGTGTTCCCCATCAAAAAGATTTTCCTATTATATCATAAGTAAAAATTTTAAATTACTCATCCAATCATTTATAGGTTCATAGGTTTCAGAATGGTTTTATAGGTTGCTTGGTATGTATAGGCGGGTCTATATCACTTCAGCAAAAACCCCATTACCCGAACACCCATACATTGACCCCCATACCTTAAACCGCAAAATTCCCAAATGCACTAAACCGCGAAAAATAAAATATCAAACTGCCATAGTCGGCCAACCCCACCACCCGCTACTTAGCACCTACCCAAACAAAATAAATAAACCACATATGTACACTAAGCAAACCCTACAGACATACACCCCAACAAAAGAAATAATCCACATACATACATTTAACAAAACCCCATTTCCAACACTACACTAAACCCCATATACACAACTATCTATGCACTATCCTTAACCCCTCCATAACCCTAAGGTCTGTAACTACTGCACACTTCCCCTACAGACATACACCCAAACAAAACAAATAACACACATACATACACTTAAAAAACACCCTACATCTAACACTACACTACATCTTACAAACATTACCTATCTATGCACTTACCTAAACCCAAATCCTAACCCTAAAGTCCTATCTATCGCACACTTACCTTACGGAGCTATACCGCAGACGGGCCAACCGAAACAAATCGACATTTCAGAATTTGCAGTTTTGGACATTCCAGGTTTACATACTTCACGTGATATGGTTCGACGTATTTGTGTTCGTGTAAAGGGGTTTTCGCTGAAGTAATATAGACCCTGTATAGGCAGCTATTCCAGAAACAGGGTTAGGCACCTGTTGTGTTATGTGACATTATTAATGTAGCAGTACAGATTTAGGGCTGCAGAGCAGGTGTTTGTTTTACTGCTGGTTCTATTAAGGGGAAGTACATAAGACTAAGCAGGAATCACCACTCAGAAGTCTGGAAACCACTAATTAGAGGGACAGGGCTTTTAGTCTGTCAGAATATCTAAGGTTACTGAGGCCTGAGTTCTTATTGGTAAAGAAACTTTCAAATCTTTCAAGTAAGGTTTGGTACGTAGTGACACACATGCTGAAGAAAGTACTGTATGCAACTATGGGCCCAATAAGTCTTTAATAAAGTATGACTTTATATTCTATGGACCTTGAGAAGCTACCACAAATGATACATTTTGCAAGGTAGAAGTATGTGTTAGATTTAAGTGGAATGTTAACTATTTGGTAAGCAACAAGTAGGTGGTCACTTGTATTAATTGGGGGGAGTGGCGGAGTATTTAAAGAGTTTGGAATTGTGTGTGTTCTTACCTGAAGAAGTCTGTATATTGTACGAGATGAAAAGTGCTTTGTGCTACCTGTTTTTGGATTTATTAAAACTTCTTTTCAGTGAAACCTCAGCCCATCTATGTTATTTGTTTTTCTTTCAAGGTAAAATAAATACATAATAGGACTGTTTGCAAATATTTTATGATTTATCCTCATTAGATTACATATTCCTGGAAACACAACTGAAATGTTCCCAAACTACATGTGCACTTAAATGTAGCTGCTTGATTAAAAAGTATTACTCAGTTTAACATGCTGATTTCACAAGCTGTCTGCACTGTAAACGTTTCATTTTATATGTTACTTGAAATTGTCAGTTTCTAGAGCATATGAAAGATATATAATACTTTTTGCAACATGTTATCTTTGCAGTTACCTCACACACTGTACAAACTCACTTGGTAACTGATAGCTATTCATTTAAAATATCAGTTTAAATATTAAATGTGCCCTTGAAATGCTATTGACATTTTGACAAAATATAATCTGAACTGTAAAATGAATGACTTGAAAGAAGTGAAGTAATGCATGGATTTCAAAGACAGTTCTTGACACTACAGTAAAAGTAAAAATATATATTCACAAGGAGGTATTGAAATGTTTTAGTCTTCCAGTTAAAATAGCTTACTGTCAACATTTTGCGATATCAGAAAGTTTGAAGAGCTAGGAAATTACTATTCTTTGTCTTTATAATGATTATTAGACAGATGTTAGACTCTGCTTAGTTTAATGAATTGTGACATATGTTTATGAGGAAAAGTGGACTCAGTTAGTCACATTGGACTACACATTCCTGGAAACTCAGCTGAAATGTCCCCAAATTACTTGTGAATTTAAATGAAACTGCCTGATTAATAAGCATAACTTACTTTAACAACCTGAATCCATAAGCTATCTGCTCTATATATGCGACATTATGTATGTCACTTGCATATGACAGTATCTGGAGCATACGAAAAAATACATATTATTTTTGCAACATACTATATTTGCACTAACCATACATTCTAAACTAACTCAATTGGCAACTGACAAGTTATTTATTTGAAACATCAGTCTAAATATTAATTGTGTCCTTGAAATGTTGTTGCAGTTTAGACCAAACAAAACCTGAATTGAAAAAGGAATGATTTGAAGAAGTGAAATAATGTACAGATTTCAAAGACAGCTATTGACGCTACAATATAAGTAGAAATGTATACATGCAAGGGAAAATTGAAATGCTTTATACTTTTAGTTAAAATAGCTTATTGTTAACGTTTTGCTTTAACAGAAAATATAAAGAGGAAATTATTTCTAATTTGTCTTTATAATGTTTACTAAAGTGATGTTAGTCACTGACTTCTTTAATGGATTGTGAGTCGTGTACAAGATGGACTACTGAATGTAATTTCTGTTTACCTATGTTTGCTGAATTCCTTTTATTAGTACTGATTTAAACAAGCGAAAGAAAGGGAAGGGAAATCTCTGTTTTTGGTCAAGGGAGGAGAAGTTTAAGAGTATTCTAACTGCCCCGAGAACTCTCTAAGATGCTCTAAATACTATTTGATTAAAACTTACCTAAGGTAAGTCTTGATTACCATATAGGTACCCTAACATTCATTCTAGACCTGATGTGATTACCCATACTGGAAGCAGGAGGTGCTCTATGCAGGATAGGAATTGTCATGGTAATCATAGTTCATTCTTAGACTTTGCTTTGTAAATCTATAAATATGTAAAAGCACTGCACACTAGAATGTAGGGCGCCTCTACTCAGAGTCAGGATACCACTGATAAGCCATGTCTTTTCATAAGTGTAAGTTGAAGTTGGTGAGCTGAAGACTGGGAAAGTAAAGGAAGACAGTACACCTACAGTAAATTCATATTTCATTGGTAATCACTCATTGTCTCCTGTAGAGTCCTTTTAGTCAAATCATTTTAGTAATAATCTATTTGTTGTTGGCTTATTTAGTGTATGCTCCTCTGTTGCACTTAATTTATCCAAAATGACATATCTGACATATTTAGGATCTCTTAAGGGTAACTAAATACTGGATATTTTCTAAGTCAAGTTAATAATTGTTTACACTACTAACATTCCATCCTGATATATAAAATACTATAGAACAATAATAGAATAATATAAAATTTCATATCTCTTTTAAGAAAATTCTTCATATAATAATTTAATATATGGAGCTCAATTGATATTGTTGGTTAAAGGTATGAGTGATATTCCAATAGATCTATCTTTATCTATTGGATTAGGAATGACTTTCATTCCATGTTTAATGGGAAATTCATATTTACTTGTATTTGATACTTTAGAATTAATGTTTTATAGAAGTACTTTTTTTAAAACTTGACCAGAATTCCACCCTACTTGTATTTAAAGAAGAAAGAACATTAAATTACACTCCCAAATTTATACACACAAAAATAACATTCAATGTTATCAGAGAATATGGTATAACTGCTATAATCAAAATAAAAAAAGAAGCAAAAGGTTTCTTCCAACAATAACTTGAAATGAATTTAACATTCTTATCATTAAATACTAATGGCTTAAATAATGCAAATAAAAGATCATACTTATTAAAACATTTAAATCTAAATAAGGCACAAGTAGTATTTCTCCAGGAAACACATTTTAAGACTAATGATAGCTTTATTTGGAACCCTAAGAACTATACAGTCTTAGCTCAATCCTCCTATAGAACAAAGACAAAAGGAGTATCAATTCTCTGGAAGAAAAACATAATCACTCCAAAAGCTATTTATAAATATGAAGACAAAGAAGGTCTACTAGCATTTGTTATAATTAAATTTAATAACAGATTATGGACCTTAGCTAATCTATATTGGTTCCCAGGAATTGGAGCAGGTACGGTTAAAAAACACCTAGATTTTATTTCCAACAATTATAAAGGAAATCTTATACTGGGAGGAGACTTTAATTATACCTTAGAAGCTTCTGAAACCACCAAGAAGTCTTTTTGCATAGCAACTATTTCAAAATCCTTAAAAAGATGGATTGATTAATTTCATTTAATAAACACTTTTAAAGTAAAAGATGATAAATCCTTATTATTTTCCCATAAAGACCATAGATTTGGAACACAAACCAGAACAGACAAATTATTCGTAGTTCAAGATTTACAAACAAAAATCATCAACTTCTCAATAGCTCCATGCCCCTTCTCAGATCATGACTCTCTGATAATGAAGCTCCAAATAGAGTTTAAACCTTTAATCCTCTCAACTAGAATTCTATCATATGTCACGAAAATTAAAGAATTCGGACCCTGGATGTTGTCAGTACTACAATTATATCTTGAAATTAATAATACAACAGAAATCAGTAGAGTCATGGTTTGGAACTCATTAAAAGCATATTTATTTGGTAAGATCCTTAGCTGGTACAAAAACAAAGCCAGAGAGTGGGAATCTGAATCATTAGACTTGCAAACCAGACTCCTGACAGCAAAATCTAAATAAAAATCTGAATTGTCCACAAGTCAAAAAAGAAATAGAGGAATTAAATAAAAAATATATAATGAAATTCTAACACACAAACCTTGTCTAGCCTTGGAAAAATTAAAAATGAACTCATTAGCCACCTCCTCCAGATATCTACGTAACTTATCTACAAGAATTAAAATACAATCTAAAGCAAATAACATTAGTAGCATATATCATGAAAAGAAAGGAAAAAAAAGTATCAGATATAGGAGACATCCTTGAAGCATTTCAGTTTCATTATATGGAACACTTCAAAAAGAAGATTTAGATATCAACCAAACAAACTTAGATACAAACCTTATCAATATAAAAAAATCCCGAAAACTTAAAACTAGACCTATAAAACCTATATCCTACAAAGAGATTATTGACAAGATTAAAAAAGTAAATCTAACAAAGCTCCAGGGATAGATGGTATAATTACTGAAATTTACAACTCTTCCCTTTAACAGTAATCTCCCTTTTTCATAAAACTTTGCTAGAAGTCCAGTCAGAAGCAAAAATACCACCCTCATGGAAATATTCTTTCATAACACCAATTCTAAAAGATAATAAACCATCATACCTTTGCACCTCATACAGACCTATATCATTACTGAATAATGATTACAAAATATGTATGTCAATCCTAGTTAACAGAATGAAAATCCCACTTTCAAAGACAATTAATAATTATCAAACTGGATTTTTATATAACAGGCACACACATGGTAATATTAAAAGGATACTTACTCTTACAGATTATGTGAATAAAGAAGATAGAGAAACACTTGTAATTGGATTAGACATAGAAAAATCCTTTGATTCCCTCAACTGGTAATATCTATTTAAAACTTTAGCGTTATTTGAATTTCCTCCTCCCTTCATCCTATTACTAAAAAACATATATATTAATAACTTAGCCTGCATTAAATTAGGTCCTTTCACCTCAGAATCTATCCATATAACGAAAAATACTAAAGATGCCCCCTTTCTCCTATTTTATTTGCTTTGGCTATAGAAATACTTGCAGACATAATACACAATAATCCAATAATAAAAGAAATAGAAGTCTAGGACCAGTACACATCTAAAATAATGCTTTTTGCTGATGATATTTTATTAACCCTCTCAAATTCCAGAGAGTTATTAGGAGAGCTTGAAGAAGTAATTGAGAAATTTTATAAGATTTCAGGTCTACACTTTAATAGATCAAAATCAAAATTTCTATTTTTAAATAAGAAAAAAGAACTACAAGTTACAGATAAATCCATCATAGGAAAACAAGAACTTACGCTAAATTATTTAGGAATAGTGTTATGTAAAAATATAAACAAAACAATATTAATAAATTATAAAAACATTATTGAAACAATAAAAATATATATAGAAAAGTGGAACAAAATTATATTAACTTTTGTAGACAGATTGCAATTAATAAAAATGGTCTTATTACCAAAAATACTATATGTAGCATTATCAATACAGTTAATTCCTGAAAGATGCATTCTTAAAGAAATAAACTCATGTTTAATAAAATTGTTATGGTATTCCAAAAAGAATAGAGTAGCTCTAACTCATCACATTAGACCCTGGAAACAAGGAGGATTGAACTTCCCAGAAATAGAAAGATATATAAAAGCATCTGTGCTTAAAACTACAATAGACTGGATAAACCCAAATTATTTTGCCAACTGGAAAGAATTAACAATGGCTATATTAACAAATGAATTTAATCTGTTAAAAAAATTTTAATAGTAGACAAATCAAACAGACCCTGGTACATACTATGCATAAGCATACAAAATAATACAACAAAACCTTCTAAAACAACACAGATTAATCATTATATCAATTCCTTTAGGAAACTTATCAATGCAAACATAGATCTAAAACTTCGGTTTGAACTTTTAACCCCATTTACCATCACTAAGAACTTTCCTCACAAAATATATAAGGAAACAATAACCTCCTGGGAACAAAATGGATTTTTACGCTGTTTTCAATGTGTAAATAAATTAAATGATTTAGATATACATATGATAAAAACTGCTTACAATATTCCAACACAGGACTGGTTAACCTTAAAAAGCATTCTAATGTACACTCAAGATTTATGCAGATTAATTAATAATTCCTCATTTAAAGATATTCCAAATCTAATACGTTTTCTGTATGAATTTATATATAGTTGTGAAAAGAAAAAATTAATTCCAAATCTATATAAAGAGTTAATAACATATAAAACAATTCCCAAACAATCATACTGGCAGTTCTTAACAAAAGGTCTGTCATTGCAGTTAACAGAAGAAATTAAAACTAACATCTTACTATCAGTTAATTACACCTCTAACACACAGTACTGGAAAATACTTAACTGGAAATACTTACATAGAGCATTTTTAACACCAGATAGAATTAAAAAGATCAGTACTGCAACAAATGTTTTACAACTCAGGTTGAAGAACTGATGGAGGGATTTCTCAAATCATGATGTAGTGCCTTACAGCAAACATCAAGAGATGCTGTTCGGACCCATGGAGCTGATAATTTTAATCTTAGAAAATGTCAATTTTTTTAGAAAATTTATATTTAAATATAATGTTTATAATTCCTATTGCCTACTCATCAGGTATTCTTTTTACCTCTGACTCTAATAAAATGTGTATCTTTAAACAGAAAAACTTATTCTTTTGGTATCAATTGATGTCAAATAATGTCTTGAAATCAGTAAATTTACTAGATGTTGAATTCAGATTTGAGTTCCTTTATTGGTTGGAGTTACATGAAGGAAGGAATTTTATACAAAATATAATTGACTTAATGACCCCTTCAGTTAAGAAAGCTATACCAAACTTACTACGTTACTTGAGTTTATCTCTTCAGAATAATTCTCCTTCCACTAATAAACTCTCACAAATATATAAAGCTATCAAATCAGACTTAGATGTCTACTCTGACAGTTACTGGAATTTTTTCTTTTCCATTAATAATTACTTTCCCACAGACAAAGACAAATTCAATATTTAGAAATCATCTAGTATGACTACTCCCTCATTAAGATGGAGAATATTTTCCTGGAAATATCTAAATAGATCCTTTATTACTCCTCATACATTGAGAAAAACTGGGAAAAAAGATATAAACTGTTGGAGATGTAATAATAAAGTAAATGCTGATTGGTGCCATATGTTCTATGATTGTATCGAATTGAAAACGATTTTGGGATGATATAAATGATTTTATGCAAGCTATTTTTACAGACAACTTTACTTTAACTAAATCCTTAATATTAGTTAATACTCCAGTTCCAGCTTATATTAAGGTATCTGATTACCCTTCGATTTGGTCTATGCTAGCCATAGCAAGAAAAATTATCACTAGAAATTGGAAATCTAATTCCTCTCCATATTTACAAGAATTTAAAAATCTTCTTAATGAAGTCTCTTGTTTGGAAAAACTAACCATGTGGAATAGAATTTCTAAAAAATACTTCTCTTCACAGTTGGAATAAAATATATGATTTTTTACAAAAGTAGTTCTATATTATAGTAAATATCATTTACATATTTATAAATTATTTTAAATGTATTGATCTATGGTGAACATATTGTATATAGTTATATATTGTTTATTGTTATGTTATTATTTCATGTAAAATTCATTTTATTTTATTTGTTTTAAAAAAAAATAAGAAAAAATGAGTTAATTTCATTTAACTTTATTGTATATTAAATTTCTCAAATAAAAATGTTTTGAAAAAAAAAAAGAAAATGTCAAAAGGGCTTGGTCCAAAGTGATTTTGGTAGGGTATCTGTGAGTGAAGATGGAGGGGCCAAAAGGGAAGGTGGAAGACAATTTGTCTGTAACAAAGTTAGGAATGTCTCTAGTATAAGAAAATGAGTTATCATAAGAGATAATGTCAGTACAAAATTGCTGTTTAGCTCAAAGTTTCCTAAAATGGCTGAAGAAGGAATCATTTGAAGGGGTTAATACCTTAACTTCAAAGTTAGCCTTACATTTACTAATTGTGTGTCTGGTGGACCTAACCAGTTTTAAATGCATTTTCTTATACTGAAGTGGACATGTTTTAGTGATATTAAGGAGCTTTTACTTTTAGGACATTGTATTGGTGTGGTAGTTCCATCATAAGGACTTAGTTCTCAAGTTGCCATTAATCTTATATTGGACTGGCACAAATGCTTCAGTGCATCTAAGTTATTATTTCCAGAAATATTTCAGAATAAAAACATTTAGAAAATAAAATGTAAACATATCCATTAACCACAAAATAAATACATAAAAGTACCATTATGACTCTGTTACAGTTCAGCTTGGAGTGAATGACCTGAGACATACCGCACTGGACTATATGAAGAGACACGATTGAGCTCTCTGAGTACATGACCCAAGCAGGTATGTCCCTGGGCTTGAAAGTCATACTACCCTCACCTAGAATGATGCCACAGTATACACAAAAAATGATTGATTTTAATAATTGGCTTCGTTTATAGTGTCATTCAAAGGAGATCCAGTTGCTGTCAGCCTGGGAAGCCATGGCTGACAAACCTCACTGCTTTGCCAAAGACGGTTTGTACCTGGCACCACTGACAAAGGCTCTTGCCTCTGCCATAGTGCCTTTTTTAGGCAAAGTCCCAAAAACAAACTTAACAATTTGAAATTTGCCAATCATAACAAAATAAGGGTCATGCTCCTAAACTCTAGGAGCTTAAGCCAAAAACTGCATACCCTGGAAGCACTTCTATCACTGGAAGACATAGATGTCTGTGTAGTCACAGAGACCTGGATCAAAGCCTCAGAGAATACCCCAGCCTTGCAAAGCTACAATGCCTTCCACACTATCAGACAACAAAATTAACCTGTCAGAACCAAAGGAGGTGGTATATTAGAGATGAATTCACCACCCATCTAATTAGAATGAACAACTCCATGGAGTTATTCCAAGTTCACGTTAAGGTGGGTAAGACCCCCATTCAAGTCATAGCCAGTTATAGATCCCCCTCCATGGGATGTGATACTCATGAAGCCTACTTGACCAAACTGGAGACAATCCAAATATTACCGAAAATTCTGGTTATGGGGGATTTCAATTATCCCACAATCAACTGGGAAACCCACGGTAGCCCTAACTCATTAACACAAACACTCCTTAACTTTGTTAACTAAAATACCCTGGAACAAATTGTTCATACCCCGACAAGATGAACAAATGTGCTAGATCTGGTCCTTACTAACACATCAAATGGCTGCACTACTGCAACTGTCAGACCCTCATTAATTAAATCCAACCAAAAATCAGTCACCTTTGAACTGACACTAACACCAGAACTCACAAATGGTGAAATCAGATTAAAAAGCTTCACCAAGGCAAACTATACCCTCCTATGTGAAGGTATAAATGCACTTCAAGCCCCACCCCCAGCTGCAAGTGGTGAATACACCAAAGCTTACACTAAAGCCCTGTACAATCACTTGCATAAATGAATAGACTCGGCTGAAACAGAAAGAATCAAAGACAGATCCCCAAGTAAAAACAAGCCACTATGGTGGACATCCAGCATCGACAAATTTTACAATAAATGCAAAAGGTTACTGCCCATGAAAACAAAGGTAAAACCCCAAGAATGGAAAAGCACAGCACCCTCCTCAGCCTCAACAGGCAACTAAGACAACTTGCCAAATCCTCTAAGGGCCTCTTTGAGAAAAACTTAGCTAGCACAGCCAAGGATAACCATAAGGCCTTTTACAGCTATTTACCATGGTATCACACACACTGACGCCACAGAGATGGCAAACCTGCTAGTGGATAGTTTTGGCAAATATTTCACTCCCTCTTCCCTCCAAATCTGTCATAAATCTTGCCCCAACCCCCCCACCCTACATATGTGAAGAACAGGTCATCAAAGCCTTGTCCAAGGCAAAAAACACAGCTCTGTGGGACCAGATGGCATCCCAGGCTGTCCTCTAAATAGGCAAAAACATGAACTAGCATCACTATTATGTACCTTTTTTAATCATAGTCTAACCGCAGGCTTTGTACCTGCAGAATAGAGAATAGCAACAATTATTCCCCTCCACAAAGGTGGCCTAACATCAGACCCAGGGAATTACAGACCCATAAACGTGATCAGCCTCATCTGTAAGGCCATGGAAGGTATCATTATGGCCCTCATACATATAGACATAGGTGACCTCCAAACCCTGGATTCTACTCAGTTCATCTTCATCAAGGGCAGATCCTGCCTGTTAAATCTGGTGGATTTTTTCAAAAATGTGACTAGGGCTATTGAGGAGGGCAAATTTGTGCACACAGCATACCTCGACTTGGCAAAGGCTTTTGATGCAATCTCACACTCAGGCATTAACAATAAACTTAGCAAACTAAATATAACTCCCTTCATTGTAAGATGGGTTGCTAACTGGCTCATAAACTGGACACACACTATCAAAGTGGACGACTCCACATCAACTAGCAGACCTGCTACCAGCGGGGTGTCATAGGGATCAGTGCTGGGCACCTAACTGTTTGGTATATACATCTCAGAAGTTCAGGTCAAAATTAAGTAGTTGCTGCTGACCAAGTTTGCAGACGACTGAAAACTGGGTGCAATTATTGAATCCCCAGATGATATCAGTATACTCCAGGAGGGTCATACATGGAGCAGAGACTGGTGTCTTAGTGACAGTCTCAAACTGAATGCAGAGAAATGCATTATCATTCACTTCAGCACAAACAATGTCCCTTCACACTATAAAATCAAGCACAATACCCTATGTACCCATGAAGTGGTAAGGGATTTGGAAACAAAAGTTGACCATAACCTTAACTTCGACCACCATGTGTCTACTGTAGTAAGAAAGATGGTCTGCATAGCATACTTGATTAGTAAAGGCATCAATTTGAGAGCAAAAGAGGTTATAACCTTTCTATACTGCTAATCCAGTCTATAATTAAGTATAATGCCCTGTTCAGCATGTACCATACAAAGCAGGTGCAGTAACTGGAGAGAACTCAGAGGTTTAGAACAAAGAAGATCACGGGACTCCAGTACATGTCATACACAGACTGACTAAAGTCTCTTGTCACTTCACTCTATATCATACAGACTTCTTAGGGGAGTGTTATGCCTAGCTTACAGAGCGATCTCAGACCCAAATGTAGTGAACTTGATGCATATCCGTAAATCAAAGAGGACTAGGGCCAGTTCCAGGGACCTAAATATGGCCTGCAACTTGAATAGGACATGCTGGAGGGACAGATTTATCTCCCAGTGACTGCCACATCTTTGGAATAGGCTACTTATTCATGTCAAACAGAGCACCTGTATGACACTGTTCAAAAGGAACATGGACGAGTGGATATGGCACCTAAATTCTTACCAGTAATAGCATCCAAAGCCCTTCTGGATATGGACAGTCATTACTAAATGCAATCTTGGGTATTAACTAACATTTTTATGGTATTACATTGGGATGAAATGGCTGGGCTTGAAATGACCTCTGGGTCAATAGCCTAGTAATATCCTATGATATTATGATCCTAAAAGTGAGCACTTTATGTAGAACATGCATTTCTGCAGACACCATCTCATTTTCCAAGGATACTTATATATCAGACTGATTAATCAACTGACTACTCAGGTTAATGATTCAGCCTAATGCTGCCATTCAGACCTGGTTACTTGGTTACATTTGATAACAACTACTATTGACACTCACTGTATTCAAGCTTTGTAGTAATATCACCCTTCAATTATTCTTTTTAACAACTTCAGAGATCTCTAATATGTAGCTATTAAAACCTACACAATCTCAAAATGCCCAAAGAAAGCATTGTCATACTTTCTTTTTTTATTGCATACCATATGTCAATAAAGTCAATTCCTAGAGCAAATTATATTTAGAATCAGATTTTATTATTACATCTTTTACTGTATACATGCCTCTAGAAATAGTTAATTTGTAGTCCAAATTACATTCAGAAACAGATATTTCTGTATAATCATTATGCTACAATTATTTTGAAGCTACATTTTTTCATTAAGAATGCCATTCCATGTATTATCCATTACATCCTCAATGTAATCTCTTACCATAAAGATTAGCTTAAATGTTTTTGCTTACTTCAGAATATCTGGGTCAGTAATTAATCTACATAATTTAACAAATAGTAGTTTTGTTATATATTTAATCTAAATACAGGGTATAGGTTTGCAGCATGCAAATAAGTATTTTTTTTTTGTTTGTTTGTTTTAGTATGTTTTGGTCTGTAGTCCACAATATGGATCCTAATAAAGGCATATAACCAGACGTTTGATACCATCACATTTTATGTTAAATCTAAATTTCAGCTAGCCCTTAGGGGCAGATACCTATTCCACAAAGACCTTCAAATCTGTGATGTCATCTTTCTGTGGAAAATACACATTCTTAACAAAATGTAAATAGACTAGCACATTAACCCAGTACTTACAAATTATTATAAAATGCAAATAAGCAACCGGGTCTGAATGACAGTATAGGGCTAATGCCATTCCTGAGTCTTAAAACTCTAAAGCATTGATCTAACTGGTTAATTTGTTAATTGATTAATTAGTTAATAGGGTATATAATTCTCCTTGGAGTATTAGCTTGTATCTGAAGGAAGTATGATTTATATGACTGTGCTCACTTTGTCTTTTGCATATATTTGGTTTATGGTTAATGCATATATGTATTGTTATTTTCTATGCATTTTATTCCAAAATTGCATTCATAAAATGTATGTTAGATGGGAACAGAAAAGCTGCAAAATACAGCAGAATCTGTTAAGGTGCATCTCAGTTTAAAGACTTCTGTAAAAGATTTGCCATTGGATTTCATATCCATAAATCAAACAGGACGAGGGCCACCAGTTTCAGGGACCTTAATATGGCCTGTGACTTGAATAGGACATGCTGAAGGGACAGTTTTATCTCCCAGTGACTACCATGTCTTTGGAATAGGCTACTTATTCATGTCAAACAAAGCACCTGTATAGCACTGTACAAACAGAACCTGGACGAGTGGATGGGGCACCTAAATTCTTACCAGGAATAGCATCCTCAGCCCTCCCTGGCCATGGGCAGTCATTATTAATGCTGTCCTTTAATCTGTTAACCATGAATCTTTAACACTTAATTACATCCTGACAAATGCTACTTCTTCTTCTTCTTTCCCTGGTTAGGGGTCACCATAGCAGATCACCTGTCCGCTCATGTTTGGCAGTGAAGTTTTATGGTGTCGAGTTGTCAGCCTGGTGCCCAACCTTCCACAGAAGGCACACACACGTACAGGGCCAATTTGGAGTGTCCAATCCACCTATGTAGGAGAAAAATGGAGCTCCCGGAGGAAACCCATGAGACCACAGGGAGGACATGCAAACTCTGTACAGAAGCCACCCCAGCCTAGGATCAAACCAAAGAACCTCTTGGTGTGAGGTGGCAATGCTAACCACTGCACCACCACGGCCACCCTATCCTGATAGATGCTACTATGTATTATTTATATTTTCATGTTAACAATGGACAGCATGCCTTTGTTTGTTTTGCATGAAATCTTGGACTCAAAAGGATAAGGTTCACCAACTTGTGTGGTGATCTAATGATTAATTGGCCTTCAAAAAGTGTGACTGCCATATGTTGAAATGTTTCTACCTCCAGCACATGGATACATTTTGAAGAAAGTTAGTTATGTGCTTATTTTGACTACAAAGAAAACTTTTGGATGGTGTTGTGTCATATATTTGTCATGCTATTTAAGTTATTGAGATTTATTATTATTATTAGTACTATTATTATTATTATTATTATTATTATTAGACTCCGTGATCTAGTGTGTGGAAGCATTCATCCACACACAGTCTAAAGCGATGGGTACTGCACCAAATTGTGCATCCACCCATGGGGTTGATAATAGCACAAAAGTATTGTAACCCAATCGAAATTACAGACATAGGGAAACATGCTGTCTTTGTTTCATCTCTCAGTGTCCTGGGCACATGGATGACATGGCCTGATAGTAATGGAGGGAAAGAAAATAAAAACAAAAATAAAAAAAAAAACGGTAGCTCCACCAATTTTCATTTTGTACAAACATGTTTTGCTTCATTACTTCACAACATAGGTATTGATAAATAATTTTCGGGGAATGAGGAAGACAAAAGCTGCATTATTGCATATGTTGAATTTATTTATTATTTTATTTTACATTTGTTTACTGGGAAAGTCCAGCTGGGCATGTGTCCTTCTTCAGTGGAGGCCCGGGGACAAAAGCTACAATGTCATACAGTACATGATTTAGTAGAACATAATTTTCAAAAATTAAATTGATACATAACTTTAAAACATTAATAGTGTATCAGGAATTAATAAAATAGGAAATACAGCAAGAACATTTCATACATCGTGAGGGGTTGTAGTTATATTCGGGGCACATAACTCTGAACAGAGACAACATTAGAAATTGAGAGAGATAAATTTTGACATAAAATATGCAAAGAATTAAGAGAATGAGTTCAATGTTTCTAGACGTAGTCTAGTGCAGTAGTGCAAGGGGGGGGGTAGAAGGGTGGTTTGGTGGGTCTTTGCTGGAGTGTAACAGGAGCAGAACCAGGAGTTAGCAAGGTGGGTTTTTAGAAGTTTCTTAAACTACAAACTGGATAGGTTAGACAACAAGGGGCAAATGTTAGCTTCAGCAACATAAGTAGACCTGCTGTACAATTCTACTCCATTCAGCAATAAAATACCCATTAGAGTAAAGAACGCTAATGAAACGATCCAATTTCTGTAACATATACACACTTTAAAGATATTAAAGTAAAATCATATTTACACAATGTGCTCTGATAATTCACATTGCAGAATAAAAGGATCAGAGTGAATGGAACTTTTATTAAGCTGCAAAACATAACATTTTTATAATGGGCAAAAATTAGTAAACTAGGTATTGATAAGTATAAACAACATTCCAAGTGCCATGCTTATGTTTAATCTGGTTGCTCCATATCAGTCATAAATTCATTGACTATGCCCTGTCAAAAAATATAAACCTCAGGAAGCTAAAGAAAAATCAGAAGAAAATGAAGGAGCCTTCAATTCCTTGCCCAGATTATAATTATTCCTACACAACTAGTAGTTAATAGAATGAACAATGGTAGAATGCTGAATGTGCAGGTGTTCGATTCTCATCAATATCACATGTGCATGTCCATGATGCCTTACCTCTCACACACACACACACACACACACACACACACACACACACACACACACACACACACACACACACACACACACACACACACACACACACACACACACACACACACGCACGCACGCACACGCGCACACACACACGCACACACACACACACACACACACACACACACACACACACACACACACACACACACACACACATCACTTGCACATCATCATAAAACTCAAGAAAGCCTTGACTTTTCATCTGAATCCACTGTTTGCTACTCTTAAACATAATATAACATTCCATTACAATTAACATAAAACATTATTCAATGCTTTATAGCAGTAAATGGGCAAAATGACCACTGTAACATTTGATAAAAATAATGATCACTCACAGTTATTACTTTAGTACACAATGTTTAAACAATCACAATTAATATATCAAATTTATTGATCCAAAACTGACATCTAATTGACGGAGGCAACATACATATTAAATGCTATCACTGTAAATGTGCATAAAGTCCAATATAATTATTTTTAGGACAGAAATCCAGATGATAGCAAAGAGCTAACACATATTGTGCTCATGCTGAGAAAGCAGTTATTCTACATTCATGAAACTGTTTTCAGTAAGTGTGGGCAAACTTTAATGCATACAATGGCTATTACAAAAGAGCTACTTACAGCTGGACCTGGTGCGCCAACTGGACCTTGAAGACCTGCTGGACCAGGAGGACCCTAAAGGATAAGCAAGAAAAAATGCTGATCAGTATAAAAAAAACAATAAATAATCAAAACATTGTGAAAATATGGCTTAGACTGCATCACTAGTTAGATTATCACTGTCTATTAACCATGACTTCCTGTAAGCAGAGTAGAATATTAGTCAAACGGCTATTTCATTAGTGAAGCCAAAGTGAATTAATATTCTCTGCAGTGAATGAGATGTCTTGCAATCAATTTCTGTTTCATTCTGGCTGAGTACATTCAATTTTGGAATAAAAGAGACATTTTAATGGATTTTGAGCATTTATATTAATGGATTTTTAGATATAACACCAGCTACTGAATAAAGATCACATCAAGGGACGTGATCCATAAATGACATCATCTTAATGTACAGTCACTCTTACAATGAATCACAAGAAAAGGGCATGAAAACCCCTATCTGAACTTCCTCCAATGATTGCTTTTAAAAGAGGGTACAATTAAGTTACATTTAAATTGTATCATTCTGCATGTATTGAAGTAATCTAGAATCCCAGTGTGTGGTATTATGTACAGTCAGTGTTCTTTTACACTTTGTTGACATCTACATGTAAAACAATATTTGTGTGATGTAAAAAAGCAGCACTTACTATAAATAATATCAGTAAAATATGAACCCAGAACTTTTTTATAACTTTCAGTGCATGCAATTCACTGGGTCAGTGATTCTAAAGCATCTGTGCTTTGAATAAATGGAACACAATGAGATAAATCATTGATAGGGGTTTCTGAGCGAGGACACTCAGGTGAAACGGAAGCTGTGGAAAACCAGAAAAATAATAATGAATGCATAACAAGTCGGAGAAAGTGACAACAATGTATAACGATACTGTAGTACTATTAATTAAATTGGTACAAAAGCAAGACCGCTGAGCCACCTGGTCTGTGCTTTATCTGATGACTTTCAGTTGCCATGCTCAAAGATTCATAACTATAACTACAGGACTCTATACAAGTAAAATTGTAAGGATGTCTTCATTTTTTAAACAATGTATGTGTGCTGTGCTGACGATGTGAAAAAGGAAATTTAGATAGTCTGTGCTTCCTGTATGTGTGTGCAGCCACAGATGTTTCAGAGCTAATAATTAAGAAATGTACAGCACATGGTTGAAAATGTATTTAAAATTTTGCTGACAGTTGGAAATAATGAAGAGAAATCTGTAAACAAAAAATAAAATATCACTAGTTAGAAAAAAGCAAATAAAAATAAAATGCATTTATATCACCCTGTGTACTTTAAATGCACTTGATTAATATGCCATGCCGCAATTTTCATTAGCAAAACTGCTGAGACCTAGCAAGAACAGAAATGAATGCTCACTTAAACAGTAAAACAAATTATAATAATTTAAAAATATTCAAACAAGCACATAAAGATCACTTACATTTTCACCCTTAGCACCTTTGCTGCCTTTCTGACCTGGCTCTCCAATTTCTCCCTGCAACAGGAAAAAAAAGGTTAAATTTCCATCTCAGAAAAATCATACTATTTATTTACCCATGGTCAATATCCAAGTGTATTTAAAATCACCTTTTTAATGTTATTATGTCATCTCTTCTATATGGCAGCTTGAAATGAAAAAGCCTCAGGGCATTTTGGTATTGATTGCTTGGCTACTCTGAAGAGGTTCATTTTGTTATTGACTACTAAACTGCAATGTACAGAATAACATAGCTCTTACTTTTGCTATACAGGCATTTAAAGAAAATTTCTTTTATGCTTTTCATACAACAAATGGCACTTACTGCTAGAAAACTATTTTATTGACTAACAATTAGGATTTTAATAGTGCTTCTCTCTGTTTCCTATTTATTTTGCATGTCATTCTACAACTTTTTTCATTGCAGACCTCTATTATATCTTTCATTTTTCAGAGAAGAAATTCAACATACACAAACACACACACACACACACATATATATATATATATATATATATATATATATATATATATATATATAGATATATAGATATATATATATGCATATGCAGCGGTTCATGCATCTGTGTATTCATTCATCAATATAAACTGATAAATTGTTCAATGGCCATACTTCAAGGTACACAAAGGCAGTTTGTGAAGAAGGTTGTCATTGTCACCCTTACTTTTTTTATACACAGGACTAACCAGGTGAACAAGAAACAGTACAGTTTGGATTGAAAGAGGAAACATGCTGAAACAGGAAAGGAACATTAACACTAGAAGGTAGATTAGAGGAGGAGAGAAGGATGGGGACACCATATTAAGAGACACTGTGTAGCCTGGCCCCTCCTACAAGGCTGGGTACAGCCCATCCTGCAAGGCTGGGTGTGCAGCATATAATCAAAAAATAGAGGATGGAGACAATGAAGCTAGAGGGCAGGTAAGAGGAAGGGTGATAAACAGTCTGGGAAAGATGGTCTGCATGAGTTAAAAAGTTCCTTCAGTGCAAGACATTATCTTTTATTGCAGTGGCATTTTGATGTTGTCAAGAAGCTTTACTCCCACAGTATCAATCATCAGGAATGAAAGAAAAGCATAGTAGCACCATAAAAAGATAGGAATCTCATATCAAGTTAGCTTGCCAAAAAGAAACCTCAATGAGTGTTGCCTATGAACCATTAAGTATGTATAATAAGGAAAGCTGGAAGAAATTGCTACAATGGATAAAGAGGTGTCAGCATAAATTTAAGCTTATTGTATACAATTTAATTTAAGCATGTTTCACACTTCATTGTGAGTTACACAAGCAAAGAAAAGTGCTACTAATTGAGGTCATCAGCATTAAACTTCTTTAACAGGAAATTAGCAGATAGAAATTTAGTAATGTGTTAAAAAAAACAAATACTGGATGACTGGAAATACTGTTATAACCTAAATAAGAAAAATATAGTGTGAATTGTTCTTCTGATGTTCAAGACTGTTTCAGTCCAGACTGCATGAAAAGTAGAGCCTATGTTGCCTGTGACACAGTTAATAAGAATCATGTGTTTGGTTGCTTAAGTAGTCATATAAGAGAAATACACTACTGGAGTATAGTTTAGCTGTGATGAATTTCAAAACATTCACATAAAAGGTATATTAAGGATGCTGGATATGACTGTATGAATCATGTGGTCACCTTGGACTGGTTGGCCAGTGATAAAGGTTTTAATTTGAGAGACAAGGCACACATACTACTTATTCAAAGTAAAAAAATAAATACATATAAAACTGTCTGAATCTTATGAGTTTAAAAGATGGAGTAAATAACAGTAACCATTTTAAGGATGTTTTAATATTTTGATTCTTGTCCATTCACTGGAGAAGGGAACAAAGATAAACATTGGTTTGGGCAAGCGGTCAGATGAGGAACGTGGCAATGGATAGTGCCTAGAGTCAATTAAGTTAAGGGGAAAAAGGATCTTATCAGGTATAAATATGGGCCAGCCATAGATATGACAGCAACTCAGTTAGTAGGACAGCTAAGCAGGATGGGGCATGAAAAAAGCACAGACATGATTGTGCAAATGTTTCCTAGAGGATTTCCCATTATTTTTCTTAGTAGTCAAAATAGTGCAAGGTTGTGACAATCTAAGTGCAGTGCAGAGTAATGTAGATAAAAAGCACTCACTGTCAAAAATTGTATCAGGGAGAGAAGTGAGCCCTTCTATAGTCAAGTCAGTGTGTTGTTTTGTGCATCCACACTGGGCTTATTACTCAAAAAGTAAAAATAAAACTTTAAAGTGATATATCACCTTTCTACCTCAGAAGGGGATTCACTGATTAGTAGTACACCAAAAAAAGAAAAAAAAAAACATACAGCAGTCCCTTTTGACTCCATAGCAAAGCAATACCCTCCCCCAAAAATGAAAATTCTGAATTTATTGTCAGATTTTCAGTCAGGAAAGAAGACTGGCTGTCACTGGGTTCTGTATCCTGGGATGGTTATTCCAAGGATAAAATAATGGCCATGGGACCTGCATTGTACTATGAAATGTTTGCATATCTTTGAAAAGATCAGGGCAGTAGACGACCTACAGACATAGATGATACACTACTTAGAAAATGCCTTGTTTGTAAAGAAACCAGAAAGCAGATACTCAAGGGAGCTGAGCATTTAATCGAGCCATGATAAGGCTGGGGAGATACGGGTGGCTGCTCCAAGCACAAGCAGCTGGAGGACATAACTGACACTTTAGCGTAAACACTGATTAACTTTAAGTCTCCCCATGTAGTACTCCTGCCTGTGACAAAAAAAAAAATACTTAGGCAAACAAGATTTTCCATCATGAATACTGCTGTTTAAACAACAAGGACACTTGGTGTGTTTTTCAAAGTGTGACATGGAGCTCCTTACTTTAGATTAGCAAATCTTTTTTGTCTCTAAACCTGGTGTTCAAGTCAGGACTGGAGGACACTAAATAAGGGCTTGCCCAGGATGCCTGGCAGCCTAGCTATAGAACCAATTAGGACTTTGCACATTTCAGAGATCAGTACAGACTTTAAGTGTAGATGCTTTAGTTTGCTTTTGGCAAAAATCAGGCTATTGCCTGCCTTGACAGACAATGACTAAAGAAGAAAATTAACAGAATAGTTGCAGTTTGGAGGTTGTGGAGACAGTTAGCCTTCTTATGCAGAGGCAACCATCTAGGAAGGTCATTTACACACAACAAATGTTCTGTGATGCACTGATTCATCCTTAAAAGAATTCTGTGCTTGGGTAAACACTGTATGCAGTAGAGGAGGACTGTAAAGCTGTCAAATATTCTCACTGCAGTACAGTAGTACGTGCAATGGTACATCAGTGTGGTAAAAGGAGCAAAAAGGCGAAAGCTTCAGCAGAATACATGTTGACAAAGAAACTGCTTTGTTACAAAGGTATCTCCAAGCTGCAAAATGACTAATCTAAGGGTGTGGGAATAGGCTAGCTAAATAAAAGATGTCCTGAAGTGAGTCTCTCATAGTTGTCAGACAACTATAATATTCCTAAGTACATGCATGCCATCATAAAGCAGGAAACTGAGGAAATGTTTGAATGCTTTCTGGAGAAGTAAGGAACTAAACCAGTGCTTGCCAGGATTTATGTCCTTAGAATTTGAATAACTGTGAGTTATTTTTACAGAAAAGTCATTAAATGCATATTTACTCAGTGGTGTAACAATCCAATCTGCTGCTACTTGAAATTGTGCTGTTTGGGAGCAGCTGAAGATGTTTGCAATAAATCTTAATCATTACAGTATATGCATCTCACCTCCAGCACTATTTTTGAATGTACGGATGTCTGGAGTATACCACACATATGGCAAGGGGTACTAACTGTTTATAGTATGACAGCCACAGAGCCATAGAGAGATGGTTTTCTGTGCTGAGGTATACATTCATCTTTTAAATTTCTGTATGGCAGCACTGTATATGTGGGCATTCAGGAGGTAGCAAAATACTTTGTCACACAAGGTTTAAAATAAAATACTAAGATATCAGTGCTAAAGATATAAGTTACCTCATTTTGTATCATTGTTTGATAATATTCTATACTGAGGCTCTGTTGCCATCTGGCACTTGCAAACAGTTGTTGGCAGGACAACTTAAACAATATGACTTTTATTCTCCAACAGTAACTGCCATATATTAGTTGTTGGGAGATCCTGAAAAAACTTGCCATAAAAGACAATCAATAGCAATAATTTAGAAGAACCTGATCCCTGCTGACCTGATAGCAGCTTTGGAAGTAAAAATACCAAAAGCTAATGCTGGTCAGTATGACGGTTCATTGGTCAAGAAAGTTCGGTTCTGTAAGAACTTACTGTAACAGTAGACTTAGACACTGCTTCAGTATTGCAAACAGGTGGGTTTTCACCCCTGACATCTGTCCAGGCTACCAAAGCTTAAACCTTCCCTGCAGCATATGTCCAATGTATGACCTTAGCTACTAAGCATAAGGGTATATAGATGGATGTAAGACTGTAAATCCTCTGACTATATCACTACCGACCTGATTGAACCTATTGGTCTCATCTTTACGTGGTCATTGATAGTTAGCTTCTCAGACTTAGATAAGTGCCTCTTAGCAGAACCTTCCTTCTTGAATAAAATGTTTTTCTGTACTTTATTAGATGTCAGCTAGGAGGGGTAAGTTAAGTACAGTAGGCAAATTCCATGCAAAGATTTCCTTACCCAGTGCCTCTTCTGACTATGCGCAGAACATGATTGTAAAGTTTAAATAAAACCAACAACTAAACAGGGTAACGGAGTAACACAGAGCTGAAAAACTCAAAAAATATCCACCGTAGTCATAACAGTTTATTCCATATAAAAAAGACAGGCAAGCACTTTCACCCAGTAGGGCTTCATCATCATATGCATTTTTGTTATATGTTGTTATTATTATTTTTGTAAAGAACAGTTTTATTTGTTTGGATGTTTCTTTAAGAACTAATTAAGTGCTGTTTTTCCTGCTGTTTTAGATATAAAAGGATGTCGTTTCAGTTGTTTTGTATGATCTGATGAAGCCTTACTGGGTGAAAGAGCTTGCTTGTCTTTTTTATATGGAATAAACTGTTACGACTACGGCGGATGTTTTTTGAGTTTTTCAGCTCTGTGTTACTCCATTACCCTGTTGAGTTGTTGGTTTTATTTATTGGATTGCTGGTGGGTTTCAGAGTATTTACCCTTGTGAGTTGCTATTTTTTGTAATGATTGTAAAGTTTGTTCTGTTTGCCAGGCCTTTGTGCTCAAGACTTTGGTACCCCAGCCAGAAGTCAGCAGGAAAAACCCATCTGTTTGGATTACTGCAATAGAAATTTCAGTCAGGGCATTGCTGTCTCTAAGGCTGAACGTTCATTCCTAATGTTTGGCTATTTTATCTTTATGGAAAACAAATGTTTTCTTCATGCATTTCCATTTCTTCTTATCTCTCAAAATATGCTGGCTGGCAGTATGCTCAGAACTGTCCATTGCATTCACCATTCTTCTCATAATAAAGATCGCAGATAAAAACAAACTGATACAGACAAGTTCATTTGTCTGCTTAATAAAATAAGTGAGTAAGCAAGTATTGACAATAAGTATATGACTGCTACTGTTTGAGAATAAAAGCCATATCATGTTTATAACCACTTGTTATTATTGTTAACATGTGCACTTGTTATTATTGTTATTGTTAACATGTGATATTTGTAATAGTGAAAATGTTTTAAAGGAATATACAAGGTTTTAAGGCAATGCTTACTGAACATATTAGAATGAAGGTAATGATGAGATCCATCCATTTAAAACAATTATGAAAATAGTTTGGCAAAGGGATTTAAGACTATGTCTGATATATTTAAGCCCTGCAGTAATCCCAAGTTTGATTCATCCAACCTCCATTTGCTTACTGTGTGACCTGGACAAGAAGACATAAAATCAGGCAGTGCTTTTGCCTCCTATTAAAGCCTGAAATGGGTCCATGTTGATCAGTGTTATCCCCCGTTTTTTACAATTTTTGTTTCGGTGCAATGTTTTTATAATCAGTGATCAGATGAACAGCTGAAATTGTAGGTTTAAACAGATCATATGTTGTAAGTCTTGCAGTCCCTTAGCCAAAGTAATACTTTGTTTAACAGTATGGCTTAATAAAAGAGAACTCCACACTAATTAGGTACACAATCATTTTGTATGCTTTTTTAATACTGATAATATTATTTTATGAAGCCTGTCTCATTTGTAGTGGTGTCAAATAATCATTCTAGTGAATCTAATTAGCTGTCATTTTAGATATGATTAATATTTCCATAACACAACCTGTAAAATGTATTTTTTGTTGAATATAACGTTGCAGTACAGATAATCATTTAATAAAGCTATAATATGAAAATAATCTTTATATTAAAAAACTAGACAGACTGCAGAACAGTAATACTGTCTTGCCCACATAATGCAGTTTGTTAAGCTGTGAGTACTACAAACATCATATAATGCAACATTTTATATTAATGGAACCTGGAACAGATCACTGCACATCAAAAAAGATCTATTCCTTTTCAAATTAAAACAGAAAAATTAACGGCAAACAAAACATTTCAAGAAAGAAAGACACAAATTACTGAATTAAATAAATCAAATAAATTGCCTTGTTACGTTCATTTGGAAACATTTTGTTGTTCTGTTATTTTCTCTTTTACATCTCAGTCACATTTGGTTTATTCTTTAGTTAAATTAAAATAAAAAATAATTTTCTCTGCTAAAGTCTTAAAATTATAAAGTGGAAGCACCTTCTGTATTAGAAAAGCATTTCCTAATCCTATCACAGTTTTCCTTCATGGGATATATAATTTCAATGGTAAATATTATATTCAAATGCAGTGCAAGTAAATATCAGGAGCTTACAGCAAATTAAGAGTTGTGACAGACCTCAAATATTTTGCATAACATAACAAAGAAAGCGTCCAGTGACAGAAACTAATCAGAAAAAAAAACATGAACTAATTTTAAGCAGTGATAGTAAACAGTGTAAAATATTTTTTCACATAGTTTATAAAGTTATAGGCAAAGTAAACAGTCAAGATGCAAAAATAATTTGCTTGGACTTTCTGGAAACATTGAAATGTCAGATTCATGAGGAACTCTAAACTCTTTTTATTGAAAATCTAGTATTAAAACATATAGATTTTATGAAGACTTACAAAAGGATCTATCAGTGTTTCAGAGTAATGAACCTAATGCAGTTTTTCTATAATTCCAACAAGAGTAGTATTGAAGTATAAAAACAGGAATGAATCACCAAAGTACAATAATCATATGATGTGGCAAGAAAATGTTTCCGTTGGTCATTCAGTGCAAGTCATGCTAGGCTCGTGGACAGCCTCTCAGAGGTTAGTAAAATAACTGAGTTGTGTGGACAAGGCAGGAAGGGATTATTTTGTTGCATGCCTATCAAAAAGGTGTAAGGTATACATAGGATATTTGACAGACTGAGCCTACTGTATCCATACAATTAAAAATAAAGGATGACATGATACATTCAACATAGGCAATGTTTTGCTGGATAACTGGCTCATATATCAAAATAAGCACTGAACAAACTGCAATATGTCTATGCACAGTGAAAAAAAATAATTGGTTTTCTAATAGTGTAACATAACTTCAGCACTGAAAACGAAATGGCATCAGTCTAACAGATAAGCCAGCAAGTATATCAGTAATTCAAATTCCCTTATCTGGTGAAGCTGTCATCTGATGGCATACAAAAGCTTGTGAATACTGGTCAGTTTGAGAATACTGCAATCCGTGCTCATCAGGTAACTGTCACTTTTAGTGTGTGAACTCATTCATGAAAGGTTTTATTTAAAATAAATAACTCAAGCATATTTTTCAAATGTACCATATGGCAAAAAAGCCTGGAAGATGTAAAAAAATATGCCGCTTCATAACAATGTAAAAAGCAACACGAGT
This sequence comes from Protopterus annectens, assembly GCF_019279795.1. Lineage (NCBI taxonomy): Eukaryota > Metazoa > Chordata > Ceratodontiformes > Protopteridae > Protopterus > Protopterus annectens. The sequence goes on from NC_056744.1 coordinate 952,213,489, forward strand.
CTGTTTGCAGCTGTCAGCATTAATGAACACTTGAATGTATGCAACCTATTAGTTTTTGCTATGTCATTAATTTCCTCCTTAATAATAACATGCCACGAAAAATGGGCACTGCTGTGGGTTACCCTTTTCCTGAGTAAAGTGTGCATCAGAAGTAAACCATAGTTTAGAATACTCCAAATAACCATAAACAGGAACAAATGGCTGCACATACGAAAATGAAATAAAACGTTGTAAAAACACATCCAAGTCACACCAATAAAACTGAACGTTCTTTATTCGACACAGTTAGCGCTTTCACCAGATTGGCTTTATCAGACTGTCGTATGTGCAGCCGTTTGTTCCTGTTTATGGTTATTTGGACTTTGTTATTTGGGTTACATACAGGAACGCTGCTCTTCTGGGGGAACGTTATTGTGCTTTGGATTATAGTTTAGAATACTGTCCTTTTTGCCCCACAGTGCTATCAAACTGATCACTACACTTGTTACTAATTAGACTTGCTGGTTATAAATGGTAGTAAAATGTTGAGAAATTAAACCAACACAGACTGCAGAATACCAGGAAAATAACAGATAACATGTACCTTATCACCATCTTCACCTGGGGGGCCCTGGGGACCAGCAGGACCAGGCAGACCTACTGGACCTTGGATTCCATCGCGGCCAGCTGGACCTTGAGGTCCTTTCTCACCCTGTTTGAAATGACAAAAACACAGTGAATTATTATTATTTTTTATGTGAATTAAAAACTGATTGCTGAACTTTTAGTTTAACTTGAAATTTTGCTTAGGCAACATTGAAATGTGAAGTGCTAAACAAGTAACTTAGGGGGAAATCATACGCTTTATTATTTTACTGATACATGCACTTTGGGCTATGCTACCACTCATTATTTCATGTTTGTACTTAAAATTAAAGGGAATGTTTGAAAACTGAATTTAGCAAATCCTGAGGATACTGTCAATTCATTCCATGCACGAAGAAGAAAATCAAACAAAACATACATGGAGTAATTAGATGTGACAATAGAGGAAATGTTTCCATAAAAATATTACAAACACAGCTGAGCTGTTGACTCCGGGAGTCATTTCATAGAGGCTCCAAGCAAATGTACAGCATTACCTTGCTAAAATCTCTATATTAACTGGTATATTTTATTGAAATTCGTGAAGGTTTATTCATTTAAAGTGGTTAACTCCAAGAAATAAACGTCAACACTATTTTCTTTTACTTACAAATCAGACTTTGCTATCCTTCTAAGGCAAAGCAAAATGAGCACATGCATTATGTATGTATGTACATATGTCTCTGTCCGTATGTCTTTATGTATGACATACAGACAGACATACAGATACTTTAATAATAAATAAAAATGTTACGGAACTTTTTAAAATGATTTTTTAAGGTCATTTTGTGGGTAATTTTCACTGATTTATGCCTTTTCACTATATGGTTGAAAATTCATTTTAACCATTAAAACTATCCAAGGTGTTTCTGTGGCTATCATTAAAGTATTAATAATCTTAACTCCACATCACCCCCACACACGCACACACACACACACACACACACACACACACACACACACACACACACACACACACACACACACACACACACTCACACACACACACACACACACATGCACACTCAGGCTTTGAAAGGTGACTGACTGCTTTCTCCTAAAGCAAAAGGATATTAATAAATAAATGGTTGATATTATCAGGACATTTATTCTTTTAGCATCCCTCATTTTTGCTTAGTTTTTCAAGCATTTCATCATTGCTTCAGTTTTTTGGAATATAACAATTTAGCCAAGAAGCTAATCAAACTATTTTTGTGATGAATAATGTGATTTTAACCACAGGTCTCTGCAAAACCAGTGGGTACTAATCAGGGATGGCCTTACGTAAACTGGTACCCTATGCCAAAATGATCCATGGCACATTTTCTTCTCATCTTATTAAGCAAATTATACATTTATTTATTGCAGCAAAGAAACATCACCCTAAAATAAATAAATAAAAAGGAATACCTTAAAACAGGAGGATCTGTTTTTTTGTGCTATACCACAGGTAGTTATTGCCATTTTTATTGTAAACAGAATGTGGACCTCCTTTTCTGCTTTTGGGTCATCATGTAATGCATATACTAATGATCTCACTAGCATGTTGACTTCCAAATGAGCACTATGAAACTCAACTTCACATCCTTAATCCAAATGTAAATGACCAGAGATGGCCATAGCACAGACAAAACCATGTCTTAACAACCTGTTTTTTCAAAAAGAAGTTAAAATTCAACCTTTACATCAATCATCTCCATAACAAAACTGTTTTGTACCACTGAGTGGGAACAGGAATACCACTTTGTAACTCAACAGTATACCTGCACATAAACTTTGGATACCTTTAGAGATGTTAGAATTCACAGTAAGATGCAGCTGACAGTGAAGAATTATACATCGTTCAAAAGGATCTGAAAAGATATTTAGCCCATATTTTATACATATATGTGTGCATATGTGTCTCTCTCTGAGTAGGACTGCAAAAATGATATGTAGATATCTATCTACCTATATACATTCACACACACATATATGTGTGTGTGTGTGTGTGTGTGTGTGTGTGTGTGTGTGTGTGTGTGTGTGTGTGTGTGTGTGTGTGTGTATGTGTGTGTGTATCACCATTAACCCCCTTTTCCTCATTTTTCTACATGGGGTCGGGGTGTCATGTCACTTATCACCATCTCTCCGTATTCAATGCCACTATCCTACCTTTTTTGACAGTCATGCTTGACTGTCATAGGCTTTCTCTCAAACAGTTCATCCACCTCATGGCAGCATACCCTCCTTTCCACTTGCTTTCTTCCTGTCTGTCCCAAATCTTCTTTACCAGATTGTCTTCTGCTTTCCTGCACATGTACCTGAACCACCATAATCTGTTATATTTAAACTTTTCTGCAACTGGAGCTATTTTGGCTTCTGCACTTATGTCCTTATTCCTTCATCTGCCCCACACTGTACATCCCACCACCAGTCTCAGACACTTCATCTCCATCACCTCTAGCTTTCTCAAACTGCTCTGCTTTTACTGTCCAGGTTTTAGTACCCTACAGTAGTACTGGTTGTAGCACCATTTTGTACACCTTACCTTTAAACTTCTTTGGCATTCTCCTGCCATACATTACCCATGATACTCTATGCCAGTTGGATGCAGCCCCTCTGTTTCTAGCTTTGACCTCCTCATTCAGATGTCCCTTCTCTTCAAACAGCCCTCCCAGACACTTGAAGAAGTTAACCTGTCCCACTATTTTCCCTTCTATCACAATTCTCAGCTTCTTCTGATTTCCACCATTTGCTGCCATTACAACTGTCTTATATGTACTCAGTTTCATCCCACACATCTTTAGTTTTACTCTCCGTTCATCTATCCTTTGCTGAAGTTCTTGCTCAGTGTCTGCCTGTAATACCACATCATCTGCATACAGCAACTTTATTGATCTGTCCCCTCTGACATGTTTGCTGATGAAGGCCTCCACTAGCATGAACAGCAGTGGGCTCAGATCTGAACCCTGAAGCACATCCACGCCAGCTGGGAACCCCTCTGCAAGACTGAATACTATTCATACTTGAGTCATTGGGTCCTTGTACATAGCCTGCATTAATTCTATCTTTGTTTCTAGTAATTCGAACCACAGCAGTACTGCCCAAATCTGCTTTCTTGAGACCTTGTCATAAGCCTTCTCCAAGTATAGGAATGACCAGTTGGACTCTTTCTCAAGTATCTGTCTCACTGCAAACATTGGGTCAGTTGTGCTGCATCCTGATCTGGATATGAACTGCTCATTTCCCATCTTACTTTGTACTCATTTGCATATTCACTTGTCAATCACCTTCTCCAGAACTTTCATGCAGTTTAACAGGAGTTTGATAGCTCTAAACTATCCATGGTTGTGAATGTCCCCTTTGTTCTTGAACAGTGGCAGTAGTCTGCTTATTCTTCAATCATATGGGATGTGCCTTTATATCCTTACTGCTATGAGTACCCTCAGCATCCATTAGTCCCCTATCTCACCAAACATTTTGATGATATCTATTGTGACCTCATCTGAGCCTGTTGCTTTTCCTGACTTCTTTTTCCTTAGTGCTGTTCTTACTTCTTCTATGGTGGGCTCCTTTTCTTCTCTCACCATAGGCAACGTCTTGGATAATACAGCTTCTGTGGAGTTTTCTTCATTCAGAAGCTGTTGGAAGTACTCCTTCCATTGGATTTTGATGTCCTACGGATGGTGAGGAGGTTATTACTGTCATCCCTTATTAAGGGGGTCTGACTGTCTTCCTTTAATTTCTATCTCTGCCTTGTAGACTAATATAGTTTCTTTGTATCATCCACTGAGTCATATTCTAGAAGCTGGTAGACTGCCTCTAATGTCTTGTTCTTTGCTATTGCAACTCCTCTCTTAGCTTCTTTGTTAGCCAGCCCCTACTTCTTAGCCTGGTCTGACATTTTTATCTCCCACTTCTTCCTGCACTCCTTCTTTCTTTTGATGACTTCCTGGACTTCTGCATTCCACCACCAGCTTTCCTTATGTATATTATTTTCATACTTGGCTTGGCCGCATATTTGTTCTGTAGGCCTCACACCTGCTGTTTTAAGGTGCTGCCATTCTTCTTCAGCTCCACCTATTTCCTCTTCTTCCTGAGGTGCTAGAACCTTTCGTAATTCCTTGAACTGTTGTGCTTTCTCTCCAGTCAGCTTCCAGATCTTCAGCCTAGTCTCAGTTGACCTTAGAACCTTCTCTGGCCACCGCTTGCAGCTGATTGTGGTGACCAGTGATTTATGCCGTGGGCTGACTATTTCACTGGGGTTGACTTTGCAATCACTGATTCTTCCCTAGTGCCCTTTCCTTACTAGGAGGAAGTCGACCTAAGTTGCATGTTGGTCACTTTTGCATGTGATCTTGTGACTGTTTCTCTTTCTGAGGTATGTGTTGGCTACCATCAAGACATTTACCAACAGAAGTCTAGACTGGCCTCTCCTTTATTCATGTTGCCCCACCCATGTGGTCTCAGGCAGTCCTCATATCCTGTTCTATCTGTCCCAATATGTGCATTCAGGTCACCCATTATTAACACCAGTTCCTGGTGATATAATGCACACATATAGATGAAAAATAAAATATCTATAGAAAAATTGCACCTAATTCTATGTTTTTTCTTTCCTTTCCTATCTCAAGAGAAAAGTTAGCTTTTCAGTAGAACTTAATGGAACTGCTTTGTATACTGACAAGACAAACTCATTTGAAACCTTATAATGCATGTTCATTCAGTGTGTGTTGTCTCTTTAACATATAAACAGTTTCACTACTTGACATGTTTCTACATATCTGAAATGTAATAGAAATAGACAGACAGAAAAAAAAAACAGCATTAGCCACTAATAACATGCCACTAAATTCACATTGCATTCAGAGAAAAGGACACTTTAACTCATGCACTTCTGTACTGCAGATGGACCTATGTATTTGGTCTTTAGTACCACTTTTACACCTGACCCAGATATATATAATTCCCTCCATATAGCTCTATTCTGCCTTGTCCATTGGCATTGTACACCAGGGTCCCTAGCCACTCTCCAAAAGTTTTATTTCCTGATATTTCCTGATATCTGCTTTAAACCTTCTGCCCTAAACTGACAATCATTCCCATGCTTTCTTACTTGTCTTACCCTTCAGTGGTCCACCACAAGCACACTGTATCTAAATCATTTTCCAAATTATCTTTTATTTCCCCATGGTACACAGTGCCAGGGGTCAAATCTTTTGTATGCTATACACCCTTCATTTTAGCTTACTAGTAACTGCTCACTGCATGCCATCATTTGTTTTCAAGTTATCTTCTTGATATGGCATGCACAGTTGAGCGCACTGTTTTAGATCAACTCACACAAGTGCTTGGCAACAAAGTAAGTCTTTGTCTATGGCCTAACCCATGACCCAGCATGATTCAGTCTGGTGATATTTACAAAACCCCAAGTCTGTTGTTTCATCTGAATACCCTAATGATTAATTCCTCAGTTTCATGTACTAAAGTATACAGTCCTGCATTTTTTCAGTACTGAACACTCACACGGTTTAATAATCTACACAAAAGCACACTCTGGAACCTGGTGATGCAGTTATGGACCATCATTATAATTTTGCATGAGTCACATGAAAACTGCATCAGTGTCATGGAATCCTGAAAGTGACGTGTTTTTAACAAGTTTTGTCTGAACAAGTATTCAGTGTTGTGTATAAACTAGAGAATATTCACAGAATGGTAACGCTAATGTTTTTACATGCAGTTCTTCTTTTTAAGCATTACTTCTGCTTTATGTTCAAAACAAAGCAAAATTAAAGACACATTTCATTCCATATACTGAGCCTCAATCATGTGCATCTTACTGGGTATAAATGTGTTCATTCCTTATCTAAGTATCTCTTCAAGAGGTTTTAAAAGGGCACATCTTTATGACTTAGAAACAGTATGGGCTACATGAGTTAAGTACAGCCTGTAATAACTATATATGTGTTGAAAATAGACTCCTGCCATGCTTTTCTGCAACACAGTAATTGGGATGTAGTGAGGAGCCATGCTGCAATTCTGATGAGAAGATACCTACAGCAGAAGCTATTGATTTTCCAGCCTCATCTGCTCTGCACTGCTACAGCATGCCAGACCTTTGTGAGCCTCTTGATATTTAAATCAATAGGTGATTAACATTGTAGTGGAGAAACACAACTATGTAAGCTACAGTTAGACACACAGTTAAATATATGACTAGAGAAATGCATAGAGCAAAATAATAAATAAACTTTATAACTAAAATAATTATGGCAGATATTTATACATCTGTATATTTGAAAATATTGAATGACTGGCACTCAATAAATGCTAGAATTATAGCAGACAGACAGAAAGAAGCATTCAGATGGAAAATGAATGATAAATATTAAGAGATCATGGCTTAGACTGACAGACTATTTGTAAAGTGCAAATTAGCAACTGCAGTGACCTTGTGCAGGATATGGTGACTCGACACAGATAGTGTGCCCATGCAGTGGTCAAAATAGAGCAGTATGCAGAGCACATTAATGGGTGCATAATTACATAATTACACATAAACGAAAAAAATTCATGCAAATGACCCATATAGAATATGCAAGTTAAGAAACCCAAAATGGGTCTAGAAGCTCGTTTTCAACTGCATTTGTACTTATTTACTGCCTGCACTTTAAAAAAGTTGTTTTTGTTATATATTGCATTATTTAATTGTAGTTGGCTTCACACTCAAGTGAGATAGCCATTTCTATACCTTAAAAGTGTTTTTTTTCTGTTGTATCTGCTATATTTTTGAAAAAAAAAATACAAAAAAAATCTTCCTATTTCCCACCTTTCTAAGCTAGAAAAGTCCGGTTTCAGATATTTGCTGGTACCTGGACTGTGTTTAAGCTTCTGTGTTGTCAATATCCTTACTTGGATAGAAGGAAGTTACCAGTGAGAGTGGGGAGCTTTGAACAGCCTATTTGTCCTTGGAGGAGTGGTTTCAGCCCAGACATTGTAGTTTTATTTGCCATTTTGGGCTAATTTCTATCTCTTTCATCTTTTTGATATAAAAAAACGCATTTGCGCGGTTTTGCGCATAGTGCAGAGGCGGTTAGCTAGGGTTAAAGTATCCCCGGCTCCACAGAGTCTGTTCTTCAGTTTTTCCCTTAGTACTAGTCAGTTCTTCCAGTTTTAGCACTCAGATCAGAGCTTTCAGACTAGCACTTGCTAAAAAAGAGACAGAAGCACAAATAAACTATAGTACTCGATCCCCAACATTTGTCTGTAGGGAACAGTCAAATTACTCTCCCCCACCAGCTCAACAAGAAAAAAGTTCTTCAACCCATTCAGGCATGTCCAAAGGCCAGTTCCCAGTGTATTCTCCTGCTCACTTGATGAATCTGGGCATCCTGAGGCAATGTCATAACTGCCTCATGTACACAGACAACCCTCTCCTTTTACCACATGACACCAAAATCTGTGAGAGATGCACTTACACAGCCAAACTTGAGGCAAAGCTCTCTCCAGCCATGACTGGAATAGACAGTCAAGAGGAGAAGGTAACAACCTGCAACATCTCACTCACCACACATAGACCCACCCCACCTGCAACTGCAAATCCCATACATAGATACACAAAGACATACTCGGAGGCTCTAAATAAAAATCTGTGGAAACAACAGAGACCTCCAAAGCAGACATACAAGCAACCTCTACGCACAAACACATCGCAACCAACACATAACCTCCAAAACCAGTGTACCACACAGCCACAGCCCATAAGGCATAACATCATACCTAACACACTTGTAATAGGGGACTCCATAGTCAGGCACACTGATGTCCCACTCACTACTGTCAGGTGCTTGTCAGGCACTTGAATCTGCCACATCACACAGGCACTCAGGTCTCTCCATAACAAGTACAAATATGACTCTGCAATTCTCCATGTTGGTGTGAATGACCTGAGATGTACCTCACTGGACTACATGAAAAGAAACATAGAAGAGCTCTCTGATCATGTAACCAAGGCAAGTATGACCCTAGCCCTGAGTAGCATCTTATCTTCACCAAGAATGATACCTCAGTAAAGGAAAAAATGATAAATTTCAACAACTGGCTAAACTTCTGGTGTTATTCAAAGGGGATCCAGTATCTGTCTGCCTGGGATGACATGCTCGACAAGCCATGATGCTTCACCAGAGATGGCTTACACCTGTCACCCCTGAGATTCAGGATACTGGCCAAGGCTCTTGCAACCCCCATAGTGCCTTTTTTAGGCAAGGCTCAAAAGACAAACCCACCACCATAATAAGTACCAGTGACAAAAAACTGAGGGTAATGCTGCTCAACGCCAGGAATTTAAACCTCAAAATGCACTCACTCGAGGCCCTTTTCAAAATGGAGAACACTGATATTTGTGCAGTAACTGAGACCTTGTTCAGGACTGAAGAGAGCACCCCAGCGATTCGAGGCTACAACTCATACCACACATTTCGTTCACAAAACCTGGACAGAAACACCAAGGGAGGAGGTGTACCTATATTCATCAAGGATAGCCACACCTCCAGAATAGTTGCAAAGTATGATGCCTCAGAGATCATCTAAGTGCAACTGACAATGGGCAAAACTGCAATCCAGATTGTAGCTTACTACAGATCACCATCCCTGCCCCAAGACCCCTACTCCTCATTCCTCGAGGTACTGAAAAACATGAGGGCCCAACCAAACACCCTAATACTGGGTGATTTTGATTACCCAAACATCAACTGGGAAAAGTACTCAAGCACTAATACCTTTGCTCAATACTTCCTGGAATATGTTAACTCAAATGCCCTGGACCAGCTTATCAACACCCCTACAAGGGGCAACAATATACTGGACCTGGTCATCACCAACATGGGGGGACAAGTGCTCCACACCCGAGATAAATCCCTTGTTGGCTAGATCAGACCATAAACTCATCACCTTCAATATCCACATACCACCCTCTCTCCCCCCAAGGAAACCACAGTGAAAAACTTATCCAAAGCAAACTTTACGCTGCTTAAAATGGAAGTGGCAAACGTTATCACTCCATGCAGAATGACAATTTCATCCAATCTGCTGCAGCCCACACAAAAGCACTCTACAAGTACTTACATGAGTGCATGGACCGTGCTATTCCAAACAAAACCAAGACCAATTCCTCCAAAAAAGGAAACCAGTCTGGTGGACCCTGGCCATAAACAACCTCTATAACAGAAGGGAGAAATTATTACAAAAAAGAGTAAAAACCCAGGAATGGAGGAGCACCCTGACAAACGTTAGCAAAAAGCTAAGCTCCCTTATAAAATCCTCAAAGGCGAGCTTTGAAAGAAAAATCACAACAGACACCAAAGACAACCACAAAGCATTTTTGGCTATGTTAAGAACCTAAATGGCAACTCTCAGATCTGCTCTGAACTACAGCATAATGGTTAAAAATTCACAGAACCAACTGATATCACCAATATACTGGCAGATAGGTTCAGTGCAAACTTTACCCCACCCTCAACCCCTAAAGGGCCCATATCTATACCAGAAGTTTTCAATGCCTCCATAATCACAGACACCCAGGTGAAAATGGCACTTTCTAAAGCAAAGAACACAGCATCCATGGGACCAGACAGCATCCCAGGCTGCGTGATACATGAACTCCAAAACAAACTAATCCCTCACCTGAATACCATGTTCAACCACAGCCTCTCCTCAGGCTATGTGCCCACCAAGTGGCGCACAGCAACGGTTGTCCCACTTCACAAAGTAGGAGCCACCACCGACCCTGGGAACTATCGCCCCATAAGCCTGATGAGCCTCATCTGTAAGGCTATGGAGCGCATCATCATGGAACTCAAAAACAACAACATTGGGAACCTACAAACCCTAGACCCTACCCAGTTTGGTTTCATAAAGGGCAGGGCATGTTTCCTAAACCTGGTTGACTTCTTCGAGACGGTCACCAAAGCAATCAATGAGGGAAAGGTGGTCCACATGGCATACTGTGACCTTGCAAAAGCCTTTGATACTATTCCCCACTCGGGAATTATAGACAAACTCATTAACCTAAATATAACCCCCTACATCACTAGATGGGTTGCTAACTGGCTCACAGACAAAACCCATACAGTGAAAATAGGAAATGCTAGGTCCGACTCCAAACCTGTGGCAAGTGGAGTACCCCAGGGCTCAGTCTTGAGACCTCTGCTTTTCGGTATTTACTTCTTCGAGGTACAAGCAAACACAGAGGGACTATGGCTAACAAAGTTCACAGACAACTGTAAACTGGGTGCCATAATTGAGAATCCTGCTGACATAGATATCCTTCAAAAGGGGCTCACTGAAACAGATACATGGTACCAAAATCATGGCCTCAAGCTAAATGCCAAAAAGATCATTGTCATCCCCTTCGGGAAAAAACAAGTACCTACGAATTACCACATAGGTGGTAGCTCACTTAATACAGAGAGTGTGATAAGAGACCTAGGGACCCAGGTGGATAGTAACCTCTCCTTTGATAACCACATAGCTAAAGTGGTTAGAAAAACCTTCTACATGGCCTACCTTATCATGAAGGGATTTACATCTAGAAAAAAGGAAGTTATTGTCCCCCTCTACTCATCACTCATTAGACCCATTATTGAGTACAATGCCCTATTTGAATTGTACCTTACTAGACACCTGCAGCAACTGGAGAGGCCTCAAAAATATCTCACCAAGAGGATAACGGGCCTAAAACATATGCCCTATGCCACCAGGCTAAAAAAACTTCAACTGTACTCGGCTGCATACCGGCTGCTCAGAGGCAATCTCTGCCTGACATACAAGGCTATGTCTAACTCCGAATTACTGGAAATGCTCCACCTAAAGAAAATCCAATCTACCTGAGCTACATGCTCTAGGGACCTAAACCTGACCTCAACAATAAACAGGACTTGTTGGAGGGATAGATTCATGTCCCAGGGACTCCCCTTGCTCTGGAATAAGGTCCCCATATATGTGAGGCAGAGCTCCTCATTAGCGCTCTTCAAGAAGAATCTTGATGAGTGGATGGGGAACAGGAAATTCACCCCAGGAATCACTTCTGTGGCTCTGCTCGACAAAGGCGCAGGTAACTAAACCACTTAGGAGACGCAAGCCAAAAGAGTTTGGCTAGGCTTAATTATGCCCTAGGGTCAATAGCCTAGTACCTACGAACCTACCTATGAACAGGAGGAGCTTCTACTCCCACAAATGCCAGGTAGTCTGTAATGGCAAGGGCATTATAAATAGTGTGTCTGCAAACCACCTCCACCTAGACAGTTCACATCCAACCCATGCCAGGCTTCCTGTGATGGAACTTCCCACATTGTCACCTGCATGGTAGGTATACACATGGGTATAGACCTTCTGGTCTCATGTTCATGTTATTGAAACCAAACTTTGTTGTTAAACTAGTTGATGGTAAATTACATTGAGTTACCTTAAGCTGAATTTCAAGAGGCAGAGTACAACACAATGTATTTCACTCGGTTTTCTGTGAGACAACTGCAGAGTTACATAAGTAACAGGGTTGTGGGGGAAGACCTCCCATGTAAAATCAGTCTTTGATATATTTATGGCAGTCTACATTAAATTTATTTCACTTTTAGAGTTAGTAGCGTGAGGATGACAAATATAACTGTATTGCTTACATTTGCAATCATTATATTTTCATTTTTTGTTTGTTTTCACTGTAATTGATTGCTGATGAAATTGCACAATATTAGTGTAACATGCAGTTTCATCTGAAATGAGTTGTTATATACTCATATACACATGCCAGATAGACATGGTTATATATTCAGGCCTCATGCACATTGGGCACAAGCTCCACACAAAATGTTGTTTGTAGCGATGAATACTCCCCTAGAGCTTGTGTTCCATAATATAAACCCCTCAGATCAAGTGTCCAACATCACTCATTGTGGAGAGGGTAATCAGATAAGTGAAGGGATGCTTCCAATTTCTAGTAACCTCAAGAGGTGCACTTTAAAATAGTCCAGACAGTGATGTGTCCTATAATGATGATGATTGCCACCTTACGGTAGCACTGTTCAAAGAGTGAGAGCTGAGTGGATTCTAAGTTAATCAAAATGGCAGAACCGTAAACTAGCAAAGCAGTGAAAAGGGACTGAGCAATAGTTTTTCTTCCATTATCAGTGAGGTACTGTTTGACTCTACAAAGTGCACCAAGCTTTTGGTGGGTGATTTTAACTGCTTATTTACTGTGATAATCAAATATTAAACTTTCATCAGTTATGACTCCTAGAAGCTTAGTTTGACATACTAGCTCTATGTTGGTGTTCTTAGAGAAAGTAATTCTGAAATTATTTTTGTAGTCAGTTGAATGCCTTGGGTAAACAGAATCAGTTTGCTTTTTATGGTTAAGGAGCAACTGTGTATCAGGCAGCCAGGTATCTATGGTGGAGAAAGACTCTTGGGTGAGTTGTTTTAATTTATCTATGCTTTTGGCAGAACAGATGGCTGATGGGTCATCTGAATACTATATGATAGTGACTTGTTTAGAACCTAGATAGAGATGATTAATAAATATATTGAAGAATAGGGGATCTAAAATGGTCCTTGAGGGATACCCACTGTAATCAGAAGGAAAGACAGAGATGTCATTATGACAATTTACAGCCTGTTACCTATTTGAGAGATGGCTGGAAAACAAAGGTACTAAAGTTTCATGTATTCTTAGGTAAGGTAGTTTTTGAAGCAATTAGTGATGGGTTACCATGTTGAAAGCTTTGGACAAATCCAAGAGAAGTGCTGAAACTGAGTTCCCAGATGTTGCATGTTTTGGGACACAGATGGATCCCATGTGAGGCTGTAATGTACAGAATGCCTGCCATGCTCTGGTGAGGCAGTGTTCTCAGCCAGTACCTCTACAGAGGCATCTGTGATGCTGGATGTGGATGACTCTCCCCCTGTATGTAGTTTTGAAGACAGTGCTAATGTGTCATTGGACTGTGCCACCTGTACACTGTCATCATTGTCAAACCCAGGTGTCCTGTGTTGTCCTGTGATGCTAGACCCCCCATATATATATATATATATATATATATATATATATATATATATATATACATATATATGCACACCTGCAGATTCCCCAGTTACACACACACACACACACACACACACACACACACACACACACACACACACACACACACACACACACACACACACACACACATACACACCTCCAGATCCCATATCAGTACACATGGGAGCAGTTCTACAGAACATATTGGAAGACACTGCTTGTCATGTAGCAAGTTTCAGAGATGTCATGAAGAGCAGACATATAAGTGGGCCTTGGACAATCTCTCACTTCAGTCATGTAGTGGTGTGTGCTACAGTCTACTGTAGTAGACATTACTAGCAGATGTTGGCTTTACTGACACAAATCTGGCTAGTATCAAGCCTATACCCACATCAAATCAAGTATAAGGGGACTATCTCTCTGGTCAGTGAATGACACTCAAAATTCCTTCAGCTCTATGATCCAATTCTGCGTTGATGGGCCACCCACTGTAATGAACCTAACTGTTGCAATTACTCATGTTTTTTCCTTTGTTTGGAGTAAAAAAATCAGTAGATCTCAGTTGCATCTGCATACAGTCTACTACCCATAAATCTCAGCGTAAGCCATGCATACCATGATCAGTACAAAGCCTGTGATCTGCTTACTTGTGCATGTGGTATGTGTACATGCATAGGATCATAGGGCTCTGCATGCATTCCTGCACATGAACTTATCATACAGTGCTTTGAGATCTACTAAGTATCCATGGCTGCCTCAGCAAGAGGTAACAGCAGGTGACAAGTCTTCTTCAAGGTATGCCAAGCAGAACAGGAGTTTCCTGCTCTTCCCCCACAGGAATGTTAAGGAGTACCTGCTAAGGCATTATGATGGTCTTTGAAGAAGACAAATACATGGCATGACCTGGGATAGATACTGCATGATGACACAACTCTTGCATCACCATGACTGGGCAGCAGTGTTGTCACTGTAACAGTAAGCAATCAGGTATGACCCTGACCAGCTCTGACAATGGGAGGTGGTACAAGTTCAGGAGACTGTGTCTCAGATGTACTCTTAAGCATTTATTTATTTTTACTTGCCCTATGTACAGTTCTGCACATACGTAACATGAACAGCATGCATTTTGTTTTGCAGCTGCTCACTTTGATTTGTAAGGTGAACAAACCCCAGTATTTCATTTTCTATACAGTCTAGGCCATCCTTGTTGTGATAAGATAGTGGAGCCACAATTTGTAAATATACCTAATTCTGGAAAATAACATATTTTTAGTAATAGAGCATCTGGCTTTAATTGTAATAAGAGTAACTACGTTTTATGTTAACCTAAGCTGATTTAAGACTTTGACTGATTTGTGTTCTATATATACATGGAAGGATAGGCTCTACCAAACAAAATGCCTAAGTAGTTTTGTTGGGTAACACAAGCAAGATCAGTACCTTATGGGTCTTTGATACATAGAGGTGATACTGTCTCTGTCTTTGTGGTGGTAACACACAGCATGACTGTAAACTTGAGTGGATTGAGAGTTAGTGTGATGCCCGTACCCTGGCCAGCAATCAAGGAGCCTCAGTCCTCACCACTAACACCAGAGAGGGCATCTCGTATATGAAGAAAGGATAACCAATATACACACAGTAAAGTGCAATTTCCCTTAAGAGCACACAGAGATCACAGTCAGTCCAGGGCTGGTCGCTCCCTTGCTCCACAGGTCCCCAGTAAGACTTCCCCCTGGCACAGCTATAGGGTCCAGATCTCAGCCTAGCATGCACGCTAAAACCTTCAGTACCCTCTCTGTCCAACCAGTGCTTCGTGTCCCTGTCCAAGTAGCTGACACACACACACACACACACACACATACACACACACACACACACACACACACACACACACACACACACACACAAAATTAGAGATAAGTATTTATACAACTTCACAGACACTCCTGAGAAAGGCTGACACAGATTCTCCAGCTGTGCCCCTATACCAAGACTATATGGTAGTAATTCCTGCCACCACCGGCTAATAATTATCAGTTACTCAAATGCCCTTAAAAGGGTGTCCAATTATTACTGTGCAATATTATTATCCAATAGTAGTGTAACTAAGCAATCAAGGCTTATTGGAAGGGCTTAGTACAGGATCACTTATAAGCATGCAATGTACTCTAGAGCTAAATTTATCTCTACATAAACCAGTCACAGTTGAAAAGGGTTTAAAAATATTTAATAATAAATAATAAAAACACAAGACAATACTACTACACCACAGTGTTATTCAAGAGTTCAGAGATCACACAGAAACTTAAAATAATTCAGTAGTACAGTTCTGATATAACAGAAAAACACTTAGTCTAACCTTTATAGTCCTAGCTATTTCTACAAGAAAATGCACTTCTAAGATAACTTACTTAAGAGAGCATAGGCTGTGCTGAGTTAGATGTCCAAGATCAAAATGCTTACAGTCTCTCTCTGAGCAATAGTTTTTAAAATCACAAATAAACATTTTTGCTGGGCCCTCCCAGATTACATCATTCTCATTTAGTTCATAGGTTCATAGGTTCATACTAGGCTATCTGCCCTGGGGAATTTATAAGCCTAGCCCGATTGTGTTTGGCTTACGCCACCCCTTGATTTGAGTATACTGTGCCCTTTTTAAAGTTTAGTTTACTGTGCCTCTGTCTAATAGTGACACGGAAGTAATCCCCGGTACAAACCTATGATCCCCCATCCACTCATCAAGATTCTTCTTGAAGAGAGTCAGTGAGGTGCTCTGCCTAACATGAATTGGAATTCTATTCCAGAGCGAAGGGAGCCTCTGGGTTATGAATCTGTCCCTCCAGCATGTTCTATTTATTTCTGTGCTGAGGTTCAAGTCCCTCGAGTGCGTGGCTCTAAGGGATTTAGATTTACTGAGGTGGAGCATGTCCATTAATTCTGGGTTGGACATAGCTTTATATGTCAGGCATAGATCGCCTCGAAGTAGGCCATATGCAACTGAGTAGAGTTGGAGTTTTTTTTTAACTGAGCAGCATATGGCATCTGTTTAAGTCCCTTGATCCTCCTGGTGAGGTACTTTTGGGGTCTTTCTAATTGCTGCAGGTGTCGGTTAAGGTACATCCCAAAGGGGGCATTGTATTCTATGATGGGCCTGATGAGGGATGAATAAAGGGGCACGATTACCTCTCTTGATCTAGATGTGAATCCTTTCATGATGAGGTGGGCTATGTAGAAGGTCTTTCTAACCACTTTGGCAATGTGGTTGTCAAAGGAGAGATTGCTATCAACTTGGGTCCCCAGATCCTTAATTACTTTCTCTGTACTTAATGGGTTACCACCTATGTGGTAATTTGTGGGCACATTGATTTTGCCAAAGGGTATGACTATACACTTTTTGGCATTTAGCTTTAGACCATGGCTCTGGCACCAGTTATCCATCTCTGTGAGACCTTTTTGAAGGATGTTTGTGTCAGCTGGAGAGTCGATTATGGCGCCCAGTTTGCAGTCATCTGCGAACTTGGTGAGCCATAGTCCTCCCACGTTGGCCTGTACTTCAGAAAAGTAAATACCGAACAAGAGAGGTCCCAGGACAGAACCTTGTGGGATGCCACTTGTGACTGGTTTCGAGTCTGACATGGCTCCAGCAACTCTGACTCTGTGGGTTCTGTCTTTGAGCCAGTTTGCGACCCATCTTGTGACATAGGGGTTTATAGTTCCCATTACATAATTTCTTTGACACGTGGCCTGGATTTCCCAAGCCAGCAGGCTACATTATTTAGCAAGCTAACACCTGCTCATGAAGCTACAACAATAAAAGACATGTCATATGTACACTCTAGTAATTATTCCTTAAGTTAAAACAGTAGAAAGAATGTGCTAGCCCAGACAGGCTGACTCTGAGCTCTACAGATCAAAGGATAGATTTGAAATAATTGTAAGTTCAAAAGAAAGATCTGAAATGCTTGCCTTAGTTTTCCTTACAGCAGATGGCAATGTTGTTACAATCTTGAAGTTCAACATTTAAGAAACAAACCTGTATTTTACATTTATATTTACAAAAGCCAGATTTATGTATAAAATTCTATTTGACAAGGCTGGCAGCCTTCACCCTTCTCTACCAGTCTTCACAGTTAGTTTACTGATTACAGGCATATTTCAGAAAAAAGCAAAATCTTTTTTTGACTGACTGTTTAAATGGGTATATTTCATATGACCTAACTTTCATTTGACTGAAATTCATTTGACTGAGACCAAAACACTGAACGTTCAAAAGACTAAAAACTCATTTGACTAAAACTCATAACACTGATACATTAAAGTAAAAGGTATATGCCCTTTACCCCACTGTAGTGTGATCCTGGAGTTAGTATATATAGTTTGGGGGGCAAAGCCCCCCACATAGTTTAGGTAAATATTGTTTTCTGCAAAGTGTTATTCATTACAGTTATAAGTATCCATCTGTACAGTTTAAAATGCATAAAGTATGTGGGCGACTTCACCCCCACCCCACCCCCCCAATGTGAGGGACTGCGCCCCCCACACCTCCCCTAACTATATACTAACTTCAGGATCGAACTACAGTGGGGAAAAGGGCATATACCTTTTAGTTTAATGTGTCAGTGTTATGAGTTTCAGTCAAATGAGTTTTCAGTCTTTTGAACTTTCAGTGTTTTGGTCTCAGTCAAATGAATTTCAGTCAAATGAAATTTAAGTTATATGAAGTAGACCCATTTAAACCTGTAGTTGAGTTAACAACTGTGGTGAAATGATGACATCTGCATTCATGCTACAGCAAATTTCATGGAGGACCAAGGGTAGCCTGTTAATGAAAAGTCAACCCAAACCAGTTAGTGTGTTTCCAGTTAAAATCTTGTGAGAGTTCTGCTAGTAAAAAAATCAGAGAACCCCTTAACCACTTCTGCTGAAACCTCAGTGATATCCAGTATTTACACAAATAAGGGATGACAAACAATTTTGAAGGCACACTTTATACCTAAGAAAAGAGCTCCTATAAGTTTGCCTTCTTCCATATTTGTTAAGATTTGGTTGGCCAATGCATAGACTATTTGGGCATAAAATGGTGCTGTTCTGTTTATCTGACAGTATGTGATATTTCTGGAAGTGTACTAATGTCTCATCATAAACTATTTATTTTAATATTTTGACCAAGGCACACACTAGCAATAGGTTTATAATCAATAACATCATTAGAAGTGTGTACCTTTGGGAAAGAGTCAGTTGCAGCTTGTCTAAAACCTGGGGGAATTACTTTAGTGATGAAGGCAATATTAAAGGTATAGTTAAGTGGCTTGTAAAGTAAAGACATTTCTATCTGAATAAATTTAGTATGCAAGATAGAAATAAGAGAGAGTTGTACTTGAAGTCAGTGTTTTCCAAGGAATTCTCTAACAAGCTAACTACCCATGGATTTCAAGTGAAAATGAAGTAAATCTAGAAATATGTGAATATGTGTTATTGGTGTAGTGTTTTTTTCTTTCCACATGATATTCATTTTGTTAGATGTAGCAGATTTAACAAATACTTTTCCTAGACATTTTTAACAGCCTTCCAGAATTTTCTAGGTTGGCTAAGAGGCACTGCTTCTTGCTCTCTTAGATAAGTAGCTTTGTCAACATTAGTTTTAATTCTGGTGTTCTGCTTTAATGTGTGGTGGTGCTCAATTTTATTTTGCTTGTGGCATCTTTTTTCCACTCACCCCAAGCATCTAATCTCTTTTTATCATGTCTACAGATTCCTGTGTTAACTGTGTGTGTTTATTAGCCTGTAATCTTTTCTTCAGAATGTACATTATGCAGTGTATGGGGATTATGTAGAGGTACATCTACGTTTTTACTTATACTATAATTCCAGTTCAGTACAGGACTGACGTGGACATTTACCACATTCTCCACAATACAGAAATCCAGTACAAACGTTGGCATCATGAATACTCTAATAACCATTAACTCATACTGTTAATTCATATAAATACAAGCTTACATCTCTGAACATTTTTACAGTAAATTTTTCTAGATTACATATTTATACATTCAGTTACAAATTGCATGCAAGATGCACTTTTAGTTGTAAAATATAACAGAACAGCTTATCTATAAAAAAGGTATGTATACAAGTTTATTGTGAACTATATTTAATTATCACTTTCAGGTTCTCAGATTCTAAAGCATACAAAAAAATACTACAGTAGGTGTTCTGTGCAACTGTAATAGAATGATAATTCTGTAAGCCAAAACATGCACAGAGTTTTATTTTGTTTCACAAAGCACTAAGAAAAAACATAGTTTTGGCTCCGTTTGCACACTGTGTCCACCAAAAATAAATCCCTTCTGACAGGCTACACATTCATTGAATAAGAAGTCACAGGTTGACAGTAGCCTTTCGTTTGACACTCATGTTGCTAAAGTAGTTAGGAAAACCTTCTATATCACCCACCTGATCATGAAGGGATTCACATCTAGATCAAGGGAGGTCATCGTCCCCCTGTACTCATCACTTATTAGACCTATGATTGAGTACAATGCCCGCTCGAATGTATCTGACCAGACACCTGCTGCAGCTTGAAAGGCCCCAAAAGTTCCTCACCAAAAGGATAAAGGGTCTCAAAAATATGTCTTATGCTGCCCGACTGAAAGAACTCCAGCTCTATTCAGTCTCATACCGCTTGCTCAGAGGTGACCTGTGCCTGACATATAAGGCCATGTCAAACCCAGATTTGATGAATATGCTTCACCTCAAAAATCTAGATCCCTCAGAACCACAAGGGCGGAGACTTAAACCTTGACACGGTTATAAATAGAACGTGCTGGAGGGACAGATTCATCACCCAGAGACTCCCTATGCTGTGGAACAAAATCCCGGTACATGTGAGGCAGAGCACCTCTCTGGTCTTGTTCAAGAGGAATCTTGACCAATGGATGGGAGATTGCAGATATACCCCAGGGATTACTTCAGCGTCACTGCTTGACAGAGGCACAGCAAAATGATAGGCATAGTTTTTATTCAAACTAAAGGGGTGGCGAAAGCCACATAACTATGGGCTAGGCTTATAAATGCCCTTGGGCAGATAGCCTAGTATGAACCTATGAACCTATGAACCTATGAACATAAGTGTTCTGCAAATAGAATCTTAATGATGACTTTAAATGTAAAGTATTTTCACTTTCAGATGCAGTACCCCCCCCCCCCCCCACATGTATAAACTAAAATTTTTCTGATAATAAAGTCTCTGATGTTTGGTTAAGATCGAAAAAGTATGCCACACTAACATATTTTAGCTTTCTGCAGACACCCCCGACACCCTCCTACACACGTACACTTCCCCTGATGATCATCATTTGTGATATTTAAGATGTGGCAAAATGGCAGCAGATCAGGTGCTTTCATAAACAGACTATTGGCTCCACCCCAGAATAAAATTTTAAATGATTTTAGCTGAATACACTCCCACTGTTCCACTGTGATCAAAAGAAGTTCAGCCTCTAGTAAATTTTTTCAGGTTGTTTCACACATACTAACACACACACACATTCTGTAATTACTAAACTGTTATTATATGACTGCAGATCAGCTGTCTTCTCATACTGACTACTCCGAAAAATTATCACCTTTTGATTGGCATATGTCAGTTGTTTGACTTTGATCAAATGAAAGTAATTCTGCCTACAACAATGTATTCAACTTGTTTCACATAAAACAGCTACTTCTCCCAGTGATGGTTTAACACTGATATACACATATGCAAACACACAAACGCACACACACGCACGCACACGCACACACACACACACCATCTACTTTCTGACTGGAGTACCCGTTACTCCTGATATATTATTGTGATCAGGTGAAAATTATTCTTCCCTGTGTTCAGCTACATCCACACATATACAGTACTGCAATAAGTTTTAACACTGAGCAAGAGGTAGAGTGGAAGCAGATCAGTTGCTTTTATAAAGTCCTTGCTTCTAAAACTACTGCATAATGGGATGGTAACATTTGATGAAGAGATTTAATGATGCCCAAAGTGATATATTAATCTAATTTTACAAACACACACACCAAAGAGGTCCACTTTATCCATGTTTAACTGCATTCACTTTGAAAATCTAATCTCAGCACAGAGAATATCTTCCCATATGCAGATCAGAAGTTTCCTTTACAAAAAAAAAAACAAAAAAACAATAACAATAACTGCATTATGTAAGAGCTGCACCCCTCACCACCACTTCATCATTTATATCTTCCACGCCAAGATCAGTAGTTGTAAGTTCTTGAACATTTGCTATTAGGACAGCTGCCTAGGTCATGCTACATGCTACCACAAATCAGAAAGCAACAACTGACTACATTTGGTTATATTTGGATGTATTAAAGCCTCAGTTTTCAGATCATTTTGTTAGTGTGAAGGATTTAGCGAATTGTGATAAAAACTGTATCCTTTAATTTAAAAGTACTACGCCATCACCACTGTATTAACATGAGTGCAAATCAATTTATTATGCCATCTAATGTTCTGACACTGCCATCATGTATCAAGATAACTCATCATCTGATGTGAAGGAGTTAACAGAAATCAAAACATTTGTTTCTACATCTTCATTAACTGACAACAACCTACTATGTCTGTGTGTCTTTACAGTCATGATGTCTTCATATGAAAATAATGGAGTCTCTCTGAGTAAGTGCATGTCCAGACACAGACAAAATCGCAAAGATGCACTCTTTCTCCGTGTCTTGTATATTAACGTAAATTAATGTGTGCATGTAATTGCGCGCATATGTGTGTGTGTGTGTGTGTGTGTGTGTGTGTGTGTGTGTGTGTGTGTATATATATATATATATATATATATATATATATTTGTGTGTGTGCAGGTGTGTGCGTACTTGTGTAGGTCTGTGTATGTACTGTCTTATAAAAACACAATTCCACATTTAAAACAAACAACAACAAAAAAATTTCATGCAGAACACACAGAGGAGAAAGAGTAGCATAGAAACTACTACTTATCAGAAACTAAAATGTATTTCCAATTGTGGTGAAATTATGGAAGGTTTCATTGCAAACACTTACAGGTGCACCTTTTTCTCCAGCAGGACCGACTGGGCCTTGTGGACCTGGACGTCCAGGAAGACCAATTGGACCAGCGGCACCAGCAGCTCCACGTTCTCCAGGTGATCCCTATCATGACAATTATTGTATTATTATTAAATCAGTAAGATTTCAAGGCTTACAATGTTTTTAAGTTTCTACATATTTCTTTACAAAAGTACACATACACATATTATAGGTTATACAGTACTGAGTTACACACACCAAGTTAATAAACTTAATCTAAAGGTATTGTTATTAGGCATTATTTCTCTCATAGCAGAATGATAATTTCCCATAGTAGTTACAGCCCCTTCTTCTGGAGATGCAGACAGTCATTTTATTTTACAGTTATCTTCTGAGACCCGTTATAGAACACTTACTTAGGTCTAAGTGTATGTTGGGAGAGCCATTCTGGGACACTATTCACATTGAAGGGTTACAGTGATAGAAAAGTAAAGAGATTGCATGCATAATGAACATTTCAGAGCAGTGGCGCCATCCACTGATGGAGCAGAGGTAAAGTATTATTTTGTTATAGATTTACAGATCACTGAATCATTGGTAGATCATAGATTAAGGTGGATAACAGACAATAATGATATTACAGGTAGATAAAGAAGAGAAGACTTAAGGATATCACAAAATATTGCTTCACACAAGAATATTGAAGTGGCTGAAGAACACATTGCCAAAGGTATGAGGGAGGGGACATTAACCAAGGATAATAGAAAAACAAGAAATATTTTGTGGAATATATGAATAAAGGAAGAAACATTTACAGAGGGTCAACCTAGCAGAGCCATTTATGCTAAAGTGACTTACGCTTTCAGCTATTCATAAGTCTACTAACAATATATGATTAACGACATATTGTTCCATTAAAACAACACAAAGACTCTAATATTTAACAAAAGCTCAAGGGATATTGACTCCAACAAGACATATTCATGATCACAGCTACTGATTATATTAGAACAGTATATTATATTATGACTAAGTGTGTACTGATACCTCAAAAAGGTGGGATTTGGTTTGTTTTCAAACATGCATGTCTACTGGATGGTAGTTTAAAGGAATTCACAGCTGGAGTCGAAAGCATTATGAACAACAAAGTACATAAGCAGACATGAGTGCAGTTATAAAATGATGTATAATATTGTTGTTGTTGTTGTTGTGTCTTTCAGCTTTTCCTGGTGAGGGGTCGCCTCAGCAGAACTCCAGTCCGCTAATGAGTGGCAATAGATTTTTACGTACCGAGTTGCCAGCCCTGATGCACAACCTTCAACGAAGGTACACCCATTCGCGCATGTCTCCACGCTGAAGATGCTCTAGTTAAGAGTCAAACCGGTCAGCGTCTTACTGTGAGGCGACAACGCTACCGCAGCACCACCACAATGGATCAAAATGATGTATAATGTAACACAACAAAATACAGGGCCAATAATGAGCATCAGGGGGAAGTTAAATACTTGATATACACCAGGAAAAGTTGTGGAATACAGTAAACATTGAAAGTCAGAAGTGGTAAAATGAAACAGGAATTTGGAGCCTGTAAAATTGTGTGATAACAATGAGCAGCTGTGCCCACTAAAAAATGTTTTAATTATAATGCTTATATGCACTTTGTATAGTTACTGAAGGCAGAGCAATATTTCACTATATGATTACATATGTCACAGTGCTCCAATATCTATGCATGAAAAACATTGAATATAACCATTTTTCAAGTTGTTTATGAATAAAGTGAAAACACACCACATCTGCAGTATATTACACATAAGTATGTATATAATTTTACTAACATTGTATCAACTACATTAGCAGTTATCTTTTATTATTATTTACATCAATTTTCAAAACTGATCTCTGCCTTCACTGCAGTATATTCATATTTGCTCCACTGCAAACAGCTATAGAAATTAATAAACTTAAACAGGATTATGAGTGTGATTAGAATGTATCTTCCAGTGACCACAAATTACTGTTGCTCATTATTTGATATAATAGGTTAATTCTATCATGCTTTTTGATACTAACTTCATAATATATAAAAAAGTATTATGACTTTTCCTTTGTACTGATAGAATGCAGTAGGGCAGTACAGTTTTACACGTACTTTCTATGTTCACCCACAAGTTGCTATACATAATAATAATAATATATTTGAAAGATTAGTTATGTTATATGTCCTGTTTACTTCACACACAACTAAGTTTAATTTTGTACTGAAAACTAGCTTAAAGCTGCTGCATAAAGCTTGCTTTAGAAACCTGAAACATATCAAGGTTGTAGTATCAAACATCACCTCACAGGAGGGTTTTTCCCCTACGCAGAGAGGAGTAAACATTGCCCAAATTTACTCCAGCCCCAGAAGCACCTGTAAAAGTGTAATTCTACAACTTATTGCTTTGACATAGGCCCAACAGTAGACACATTTACTGTAATGAAGACTACCTTTCTGGTCTTCACCACAGGTGGACCCTGTGATAGACAACCCCATTCTACCATGACAGGATAATAAAGAGAGACAATTATTATTAATTTCTACTCCTTCCAGCTCCTTTCTAGGGTGCCAGGTCAAGTACAGCCAAAGAGCGTTGTAAGCACATTAAAATTTAAATTAAGAGAAACTGCATATGAAATACTTTTGTGGTATACAAGCTCTCTGTAATTAATATGAGATGAATGTATGATCAATTTCACAAGAACGAGAGGAAAATACAAATAAATCACAATCATTTACATTTCTACCAGAACAGCACTGTTGAAAACATGCTATTGAAAAACAAAGTTATTATCTCAAAAAGCAAGAATACAGAATGTGCTGCTAACTGTCCACTATAGCATAACACCTACTGCACTACAGTCCTAAATAAATGGCCAGCCACTTCAAAAGTGATTTGACATTAAAAGTCATCTGTCAGCCTGCATTTGTCACCAGGACTTTTATGTGATGAAATCTGATGACGAAGCATCCATCTGAATTTGCAGAGTACAGGAAAAATCACTATGCCTTTGGAAGTCTATTCTTTAAGGCACTAATTTTGTTTTTATTAATTTTTAGTTTGTGACTGGACCAGAATGTGATTGTGAGACAGACATCAGTCAAGTAGTATGGATCTAACACACGATCCAGGAGGTGAAGGGTCAAGAATTATGCATGAATCAAATTATGTTACTGCTGTTCATTGGCTCATAAGTGATTCTGCTATTCTCTAAGGACTCAAACTCTGATAAAAAAAAAAGATCTGTAAAAGATGTGTCAGTCATTTAATTTTATGACAGATTACTGAATAGATTCATGTCTGCTAGAAAGTTGGCCTTTCCAGTAAAGTAACCACTGTTGAATCTGTCTATGCCTGTGTTCATATATGTCTGCAAAATCTAACAAAATTCAGTGAGTCCTGCCACCTGGTCCACAGGCACAACATCTACAATACAGCTCAGTACCAGAACACTTCACGACTTTTTATTTATTTACTGTCATTTGTTTACCTGGAAAGTTTGACTGGGGACAAGTGCCCTTTTTCAATGGAGACCAGGAAGAAAAGCTTCAAGGTATCATATTTAATGCAATCAATATTTACAATAAAAAAATTATAATGCAGTTTCAGAGAATATATAGCATAATAGTATAATAAAGTTTGTATTGTTATTCGCAAATGTTAAATTTATAAACTATAACTCTGAAGTAGCAAAATCCATTACAGCAATAAAAATTATGAAAGTATAGAACTTACTTAAAGGCATGCAAATACTTAAGGTATATGATTAAAATTTATTTGAGATTCATTTTTTTTAATTTGGATTTGTATCTGTTATTTTTTGTTGTACAACAGCAGAATTCCATTACAAAAGATTTCTGTCAAACGGGTAAGTCTGTTATGCATTTATATACTTAGAAAAATCTGTTATGTGAACATATTGGTAATGGTGCATTTATATGACTTCCGGAAGAGTCATCAGATGCTGCAAAACCACATATCACATAGCTCTCAACTGTCCAGATTGTCCCAGAATGCCCTGATTTTTGCCTCATATTTTTCTTATGTCCCTCATAACATTTGTGGTTTTCTTGTAAGTCATTTACAGCTAAGGTCAATAAATAATGACATACATTGAGTTTCAGACTTTGCACACTTCAGAAAAATGTAGCTAATGAAATGTAGCTAATGCAAAACCCTTTACTCTAGCAACTTTCTAAGTTTATAAAAGCAATATTTAAAATCTGTCCCTGATTTTGCCCACTATTTTTGGCTTTGTCCGAATTTCTTGGGCTTAGAATTTGAGAGGTATTACATAGTCATAAACAGAAACAATTAACCTCATGCTATGAAGGATGTGGTAGGGCCTAAGTCTGAAGGGGTAAGATGGATTGGTGTTAGATCATGAAGAAGGGGGCTGCAGAAAACAGCTGTTCTGAGAACAGCAACAACAAAAAATAAAACAGAGCAGCTGTTGTGGCTATACAAAAGTAATTCTTAAGTAGCATAGAGTTAAGGTCATAAGTAACATACTGTCTCCTGTTTTACATGGCATAATTTTAGTATGTATGCCATCATAAACACTGTTGCAGTGTACTGCTTCTGCTATGCTGAGACAAATGGGATGATTACAATCCTTAGATCTACTGTACTCTTACGAGAAAAAACAAATGTAAGCAAAACTTTACAAAATAATACTACTTTGTAAGTAAACCATAATGCATAAATTAAATTAAATTAAATTAAAATAGATAATTAAGAAGGATCCTAAACCAATGTTCACATAATTTATAAGCAGATGAAATTCTGTTACTAGTTGCACAAGTTTGTGGAAGCGTGTTTAGTACAGTTGACATCCTATTTGTTTCTGCTATTTAGACATAAATGTTAAAATTTTGGAAGGCTCTTTGCTGCCCTCTTATGGCGATTTTGAAAATGGAACTTGTTGAAATGGAGATGTATACTGGATTTTGCATTATTTCACTGATGTGGAATAAATGCTGCACTACAAGAAGATGAGGAAGTACTTTTGATTACTTTCTGTGACCGTGATGCCTTTTATATCTGAGAAATATATTCTGTAAACTTGTACTTTTTGCAACTGTGTTCAGGAAAAGAAAAGTGGGGCAATTTTACCATTGTTTTGCTAAGCTCCAGTAAGTAATACAACCAATCTACTGCAGTGATTTAAAGTTTTGGTTTGTTCCCTTAAATTATTCATGCAATCTATGAAGTCACTACTTGGGGCTAAATGTTCCTGTGCTTTAGCAATGCAAGCTAAATCATTCTTTAAAATGTAGCTATCTGTCAGCTCTGAAAAATTTCCACTGCATACATTACTTTCTTTACTATACTGTTGATTTTGACCATCAAGAACGTATTCATGCCATATATACTTGTAGCCAAAAGCACATACACACAAATGCGCACACACACGTGCAAGCACACACACACGCACACACACACTGTGGCACACATGCGCGTGCACACACACACACACACACACACACACACACACACACACACACACACACACACACACATGCACACACATGCACACACATGCACACGCACACACACGCACACACACACACACACAGACACACACAACCACACACACACACACACACACACACACACACACACACACACACACACACACACACAAAATGAAATGTGTGAGTTTACACATTCAGCAATTTTTCCATATGAAGATATTTTGCTGATTCACAAGCATATATTTATATTCTCAAATCTGCTGAGTAAAACTTAAAACACAGAGTATGCACAGTTATAATGTTTGAATCTTGAGTTTGAGAATTCAACACGTAATCTATAATGTGACACTGAAAATGATACCAACAGAGTCTGCAGTCATTTAGAAGAAAACTCAATTACGGTAATAGAACAAAAGGGCAATAAAAGAAAGTCATATGGAACAAAGGATCATTTAGTGTTAAATAAAGTCATAGCAGAGAACTGTAAAAAGGGGTAGAATTTAAGTATGGTATGGATTGACTACAAAAAAAGCATTTGATAGTATCCCACATTCATGGATAAAAGAGTGCTTAAAAATGTATAAGATAACCCTACACTGATCAACTACATTACAGTGACCATGAAACAGTGGCAGACCACATTGCAATTAAGCCATGATAAAGGGAAATTATTATTCCAGGGATAACAATTCAAAGTGGGATATTCCAGGGTGAATTCCTGTCCTGCTGCTATTCTGCCTTGCCCTTAACCCATTAAGCTGTCTACTTAACAGATTAGGCCATGACTATAATTTGGCTCCTAGAAAACAACAAAGTGTAAAGAATTCTCATCTTCTCTTTTTTTATGATTTGAAACTGTATAGCTTGCTCATCAGATGAAGAACTGAAAGTACAACTGCAAGTTGTCAAAACTTTTTCAGATGATATAAGAATGTCATTTTTTCTTGATAAATGTGCAAAAGCAACCTTTAAAGCAGGGAAACTGGAGCACCAAGAAAACATCAGTTTGGGACAAGAATGTGATATTAAAGAACTTGAGCAAGAGGGAGTGTATACATATTTGGGAATTGATGAAGGATCAACAATAAAACATGAAGAAATGTGAATAAAACTTAGTAAGGAGTACTTTAGAAGACTTAAATTAATCCTGAAAACAGTGTTGACATCTAGGAACAAAATCCAAGCTATAAACCAATTTCCTCTTCCTGTCCTAACTTACAGTTTTGGAGTGACTGACTGGTCCAAAAATGTGTTGGATAGATTAGAAATGAAAACAAGAAGGATGCTTCATGCTCACCAAAGGAATTATAAAAATCAGTGCATACCAAGATTATATTTTCCCCATTCTGAAGGAGGGATGGGCCTCCTTGAATTTGATTACATGTACTGATCTGCAATCATGGGACTCCACACACATCTGTTGACCTCACAAGACCCAAATGTAGTGAAAGTTTTGAAACATGAGGAGAATAAATCTAAGATGACTTTCCTGCTTAGGCTAGCTGATGCATATTGGTGTCAACCAGGAATGGAAATCAAACCACAAGTGGATAAAAACCAGGCAGCAACTGAATGTGTCAAAAAACAAAAGAAAGAATATAAGGTGAAGGACCAGATGAGAAGGCGAGAAATATGGAAAATGCACAAATATACCTGCAAGTATAGAAAACTTCTAGAAGAAACTCATGTTGATCAGGAATGAATGCTAGAATGGTTAAGGAGAGGCGAATTCAAACCATGAGATGAAATGTTAATATTGGTGGCACAAGATAGTGGGCTACATACATGTTGGTTTACAAAGTCCATTGAACATGTGTGAGAAACAGACAAATGTAGGTTTTGTAAAACAGAAATGGGAACAGTTGCACACCTTCTTGCTGGTTGTGACATACTAATGGCAGAAGGACTGTATACTGAAAGGCATAATAATGTGGCGAGACTGTTGCACTGGGGATTGTGCAAACATTATGGTACTGAAGTGGCTGAAAAATACTGGAAACATGAGCCACAAAGCATCATAGAAAATGATTAAGTCTACATCACAAGGGGTCATCCATTGCCAACAGTTCAAAAGATAGATGCTAGAAAACCTGACATAGTGGTCCAAGAAAAGAGGACAAAAGTAGCATTGATGACTGAAATCACCACACCCAGTGAATACAGTGTCATGTCTACCCACACCCAGTGAATACAGTGTCATGTGTACAGAGAGAGACACAAAATCATAAAATAACAGAATTTGCAAGCAGAAATTAGAGCAATGTGGAAGAAAGATACCCAGATAGTTCCAATAGTAGTAGGAGCAATGGTTCTTATCAAGAAGAGTCTACAATCGTATTTAGATATGCTACCAATACTAGTAGCTCCGTACGAATTGTAGGAGTCATTACTGGACACATTGCGGGTGCTGCTAAGAGCCCTAGTGGGTGACATCAAAGAGTGAAACAATACTAACTTCATTAACTTTAATTGTACTTTGACTTAAGAATGGGATCCATTCCCATCATATTAGAAACCCAAAAGATTTGGAGAAATTTAAAAAAGTGATACTTCCTGGTTCTTGAATAAATATGAAAGGTAGTGTCTACATTATTAGCTTTACATTTGCTGTATAGGAGGAAGGAATTATATGTCATCTGCTCTTAAAGTGCAGTCAGCATTTTTTACTTAATGTATTTTATGTTTGTTAACAATGTGAGTGATCTGTTCTAAAGACCATATTCAGCCATGACACAGGCCATAAGCAGGCATAGCAAGAAAACAAGAAATTTGTCAAACTAGCTCACATATACAACAAAATAAAGACTGAAACGTTCTGGTAGTACTGGTATAAAAGTAGTGCAATGAACAAATTGAGGATCTGTAGATTAGGTAGCACATCTTAAATAACATTCATAAAATAAAAAAATGACACTGCATAGTACGAAGTCCCCACTGAACAGAGACTTGTTTGTTTTGACTTGTCATGTTGTAGAAGTAAGTAAGAGTTAGGTGTGTGTCATGTAAATAGGAACATGATCGGTTACTGTCTCTAAGCATTTACACTCATAAAGAGCAGCTAGACATTTCTAGCTTAATATGGAAGTAGAAGCAGCTCTGCTGGGTGCTAATATCAGAGAATGGGACCTTATTCTGGGGAGGCAATATTAGAGAAACTTTTCTCTTCAGCTGTACTGGCAAAACAGTGTCAAATGAGTGTGAAATCCCCTTGGTATAGAGGTTTGATAATCTGGATGAAGATTTTATATATATGCTTGTTTTCCAGTCGGGTGGGGGGAGGGGGGGCAGTATCTAAAACTGAGCTAAACAAGGCAAGTGTTAGCCATCACTCAGGTGGGCATGGAATGGCAAACAGTAAAAGGAAACCTTGTTTCACTTCAGGCAGATGAAATTAATTAGGTGATGAAATTACATGATAAGATCCCTGTGTAAATCAATAGGAAATGTTCACATAAAGAAATTAGTGCAGTGTTGGAAGTTACAGCAACAGAGATTAACAGGCCATAACTGGCAAAAGTGAAAGGCACTGAATGGTGAGTAACACACTTACATAAAGACCCTTGAAAACATGCAGCAATAAGCTGACCTTTGTTTCGTATAGAATGGGTTCGGGTATGTTTCTGCATGAAGTCAAGACCTTTCAAAGCAATCTGTTCTGTAAGGCCAGAGAATACACTATGAAAGTCACTGAGAAAAGTAGGAATGATTACTTTTGCTAAATGGGAGACGGAAAACTGAAAGAGGCCACAAAGAAAAGTATAGGAATTGAACTAGACAACAAGAACTAACATTTGCAAAAACATTAAAAGAAGAATAATTACAATAAAATGCTTAAACATACATCAGTGCTTAATAAATGCTAGACGGCCCATACATGGAGGAAGCTGCATTATCCCTATTCAGCCAGGATACAAGGAGTTAATATGATGTTATGCCTTAAACTGCCTTATTTGTTGTGCCATGTTCCTACTTTACAAACTAACCACCAGCTTGGGAAGATTCATAAGTTGTTTATTAACTTTGTGTGGAATGGTAAGAGAGGGAAGGTGTCCGCAGATATTTCTTCTGTGCTAGTAACCTCAGAGATGGAATTACCCAAATGCCAAGAAGTATGCAATAGCATTTACCTTACATATAGTGTTAACTTGCAAGATAGGTGACTGTTTACTCATACTATGGTCAAAACTGAAAATGCAGATCTTAAGAAGTCCTTTACCTTAAGAATATTTTTTTTACCTTAACGTGTTAGTAACTGGTATGATTTGCCGGTCACATTTGCATTGATCACAGCTCTAGGGAACCTGACTGCAGAGTCCTATCTGAGCTTGATAGATGAACCAGTGTGGGGCCACCCGGCACTTAAGGCAGATGGGAAAATTATAATAATAAAAGATTGGGTACAAAAGGGGCATTTATGCCTTTATGGATCATATCCAGAAGAGGGATCAGAAAGTAACAGACTATTTGTTTTTTGGAGGCAGAGATATGGTTTGGAGTATAAGGCTCAATGGAAATATTTGCATTTGAGTTACGGGGTAATGAGTTTGGACCCATTCTGGGTATTAAAAAAGTAATGATCAGGTGATAGAGGATATATTATACAAAAGCCAGGAGACTGCATACTCCCTGAAGAAACAAAGACTTCACATCTATATTGCCTAACATTATCATTTTTTTAATAAAGGAAGTAGAGAAAAGTATTAAAAAGAAATCTGAACAATTCTTTCCAGAAAGTCAACTGGGGCAAACATTTATTTACAATTTTGAGCATCAGAGATTTTAATTCAGTGGCTGGATTTGTTTGGCCACCATTTTAAGTGTGTTCACAGAAATGAATGTCATCTACAAGTAGAGAGTATGGATTTGTTCATGTATGGGCAGTGGTAGTCAGAACATCAATACAAGACATAAATTGTGGGAGTGTCTCTGTGTTCACTGTCTTTAGCTGGCAATCTCCTGTGTGGTGAGTAGCATTTCCAACATAGCATATGCAGCATCAGTAAGCAATGGCCACCTTTCTCATCTATTTAGTTTTGTCATTTGAAATATGGATATAGAATTGCTATAGTCCAGTTATCAGTAATAACTAGAAAATACATTACATCTCTTTGGAAAACTGGTAATCTTTCACTTAAGGGGTTGACAATTCTGTAACAGATACTCTGGTTATATTTTGGATTAAATTAGAATAACAGGAAAAGTCTTTTAAAGTTAAATATAATTACGTTAGTATATATATATATATATATATATATATATATATATATATATATATATATATATATATATATATACATACAAATTTTTCAAGCACAGGCATTAATGCCCTTCTAGCCTAAAAATATACCAAAACATGTGTTCCCATAATAAGTGCCCAAGCTGCATCTGAACAAGTACTTGCTTTAATGTAATTTGGTAGTCTGTTCTAAGCATTAGCTGCTCTGTCAGAGAACCAATTAGTACACTTCTCATTCCTATAGAATGTTCTACATAGGTATCTGATGATTCTCTAGTACTTTTTGATAACTCCAAACATTCCCAGGGGTAGTTAACTCTAAATGCCCTTTATACCTAAGATCTCCTCTTAGATATCTATAAAAGACATTGCACAAGTTCAGATATTTTAGTCTTTCATAGTAATTTAAATTTTCACATTCAGCATATACAAATGAAGAAAGAATAATGAATGCAAGGTAGATGCTTTCCTGTAATTCAAGGGGCTATATAATGTGCAAACTGTAGTGTACTTCAGAAAAAGAGCTAACATGAAGAAGACTTTCTTAGAGGAAAAGTTTTACACAGATATAAAGAACCTGAAAAATGTACAACCAGAAACAGCAGCTTTGTTTTTGGCAATACATGGTATTACGGCATGCTAGTTTCTGTGAAAATGGAAGTAGGTAGGACATTAGAGATCTGTATCTGGAGTTGTCCATTGGGATGGAAAATTCAGGACATTGCCTGCCATCAGATTGTGTATTTAAATCTGTTTTCTGCTAGTTTTTAATTTGTAAAACATGATTCATTTGAATAATTCTGATAATAAGATTTCACACAGCACACAATACATCAGAATTATCATAACAATATAAGTAAACAAAATGAAATCACAAAGGTTATATAACTTCCTGGTCAAATTTTCCACACAGAAAGTACTGGGATACTTACAATTGGGCCAGGTGGTCCAGGGGGGCCCTCACCTCCTTTCAATCCTGCAGGTCCCTAAAACACAAACATAAAACAGAAAGTGAATATTTTTCATCATTATTATTATTAACTGGACAATAATGGCAATGTTTATGCAGATATGAACAAACATAATATCAAGGAGAGTTAAAGGCAATCACGTTTATTAACCACAGAATAAATCCTACTTTAGCACCTCTGTATGAAGAGCCCATCATGATGGCCAGTAATAATGATGATGATTATCATCATCATCATCATAATAACAATAATAAAAATAAAGGTTTATAGTGAAAATATCCAACAAATTGTTTTGAAGCTTTTTAATCTCCATTGTTACCACTGAATGCTTAAAAACTGCAAAAATGTATTTTCACTCACAGTATATTTACCCTAAAATTAGCTGCAGGGATCTCAGTAGTTCACTTCCAGTTATTAGAAATTGGAGGTGCTGAAGATACTGTGCCACCTAACATAACAAAATGTGGTCTGTTGTGGATTATATATACAGTTTTCACATTAGTCAAGGCCTTATTTATACGATGGGGTTTCAGGTACCAGATACCTATCAAAATATATGTATTAACTTTTCGTATATTTAGATGTTCTATACTTAGTTGATAAGTGAACTACACAACAACCTGCACCCTAAAGTTGAGATGACTTCTTTAATGAAATTTAACCTGGAGTTCACACAATATGAAAACCTTACTTCAGAAAGCCTCAGCACCACACTGAGCCTTTCTGATTCACAGACTCCTTTACCACTGAGGTTTTCTCCTTAAGGGGAACTTAGTGTGGAAAGTAAAGTCAGCTGTGAAGCCATATGCTAATGCAGCAATCATGAGAATTGGCTAATGTTAATTAGTCTTGTGCTCCCCACTTGAAATGTATATGAATCCAGATTTGCTTAGAAAAGCTATTCATAGAATCACTAAGGTGAGTAAAATGTTACTGTAACAGGAAAAGCTGAACTTTGTCAAAAGACAGTGGTCACCCATTAAATTTATCGGAGTACTTGCAGTGTAGTTCAACATAGCCTTTGGGGTGAGATGGCTGTGTTAGTTTTTGTATGTGTGTAAACATATATGTGCACATGTGTTGGGGCATGTATAATGCTGAGTGAGTGTGTGTGTGTGTGTGTGTGTGTGTGTGTGTGTGTGTGTGTGTGTGTGTGTGTGTCTGGCGCTGTGTGTGTGTGTGTGTGTGACTGTGTGTGTCTGTGTGTGTGTGTGTGTGTGTGTGTGTGTGTGTGTGTGTGTGTCTCCTTGGGTGGTCAAACTAGGGGATTAGATAGGGAATCATAACTCTGGATGCCTGTGTGTTGGTGATTGAATGCCTGTGTGTTTGTGAGTGAATGCCTGCGTGTGTGTGTGTGTGTGTGTGTGTGTGTGTGTGTGTGTGTGTGTGTGTGTATGTGTGTGTGTGTGTGTGTGTGTGCGTGTGTGCGTGTGTGCGTGTGTGCGTGTGTGTGTGTGTGTGTGTGTGTGTGAGATCATGTGCATGCTCAAGCATGTGTACAAGTGTATGGACGATTGCTTCTGTGACTGTGAGAGAGAGGATGTGTTGTGTGTGTGTGTGTGTGTGTGTGTGTGTGTGTGTGTGTGTGTGTGTGTGTGTGTGTGTGTGTGTGTGTGTGTGTGTGTGTGTGATAATGTGCATGTTCAAGCATGTGTACAAGTGTATGGACGATTGCTTCTCTGACTGTGAGAGAGGATGTGTGCTTGCTTGGGAATGAGTGGATTGTGAGTGTGTGTGTGTGTGTGTGTGTGTGTGTGTGTGTGTGTGTGTGTGTGTGTGTGTGTGTGTGTGTGTGTGTGTGTGCATGTGTGTGTGATAATGTGCATGTTCAAGCATGTGTACAAGTGTATGGACGATTGCTTCTGTGACTGTGAGAGAGGATGTGTGCTTGTTTGGGAATGAGTGGATTGTGAGTGTGTGTGTGTGTGTGTGTGTGTGTGTGTGTGTGTGTGTGTGTGTGTGTGTGTGTGTGTGTGTGTGTGTGTGTGTGAGATAATGTGCATGTTCAAGCATGTGTACAAGTGTATGGACGATTGCTTCTGTGACTGTGAGAGAGGATGTGTGCTTATTTGGGAATGAGTGGATTGTGAGTGTGTGTGTGTGTGTGTGTGTGTGTGTGTGTGTGTGTGTGTGTGTGTGTGTGTGTGTGTGTGTTTGCGTGTGTGTGTGTGTGTGTGTGTGTGTGTATACAGGGGGTCTTTGCTAATATGATGCATGGGCAGCTATGGAAAACACTAGTGTGGTGGGGCCTAGCAGCACAGTGTTTGATTAGGAGACATGGTAATTTGCCACTAACTATGTCTTTCTCATTGCAGCTATAAGATGTTTTTGAATCAGAATTTCTTTCTGTCTCACTAATTGACCAACCTGCATTGGGCAAATACCATAAATGAAAAGAAATTCTGAGAAACCCAAAGTCTGTGTACAGACTATGCAGTTTGATTTATCAAAATATGATCCCATACCCATAAAAATTGTTCCCGCATATTAACACACACAAAGTAAAATCAGAGACACTGACTGACCCTAAAGAAAGATAAAAAAATAGAGGAGTTTGATATCGTATGAAAGTAAACTACTGCTATTTTAATTTTATTTGATCTTTTCTGATTTTGCTGTTACATTAAGCAAGGTATACAGCTTTTGAAGACCAAATCAGTTTGTTGTAAAATTATTATAACTTTGGCACTTTATTTCTATAAATGTAAACTATATGACAGGCCTGTTTTGCTTATTTTATACTACAAGGCATTTAATTGTAAATATAATAGACATATACTACTATGAAGATTATGAAAAAGTGAACATCGATCACTTTCATTTTACTTTCACTGCTTCTGTCTCTGCTTTTTAGTTAAAAAATGAATTTCACAATTCATTGTATTTTATTTGGGTTAATCAGATGAATGTGTAAAATAGATTAGCCATTGTGAAACTTTATGTTTCTCAGCTATTATGGCAAAAAAAGATATTTAAGGCTAAGATTTCAGAGGCATTGCACCACTGCTTAAAAGCTAGTGAATACAGAAATTCCAATATTTTTCCTAATAACAATCAGACCTGGACAAGCTGGTGAATGTTAAGCCATTTAGTTTGATACATTGCTTAGTCCACTTTATAGTAGTAAGAATCAGAGCCCACTCCTGAAACAGCAGGTAAAAGGCAGGCTATAATCTTCCCAATGTCAGTAAATGACAAGGCACAGAGCATTCCTCATGGACACAGGTGCAGAACTAAGACCAGTCTGCAGCTGCCAATGGACCTGGATGGAACCCACACGTGGAATTTGCATCAGAAGCTGAGAAGCAGCATTGCTCACCACTGTCAAACTAATAAGAAGCTGGAAATCATTTGTACTCAGCTGGAAGACAGAGCAGAAAACAACTGAAACTAGTTGCATTGCCTGCATCTTTGGCTGTATCAGCTATTTATCAATCATTTTACTCAGGTTTCCCCATTTTTCTGTCTTTTTCTATTTTCTGTTTTCTTTTTCTTCTAGCATGTGCATTTCCTTAGTTTGCTTTGTATAGCTCTAGTTTATGCTTACACCCTGTCTCTGAATTCTGTGATAGGGGACACTGCTAGATATGTTTTCTTTGTGCTTTTGGCTTCCATGCATGCTGATAATCAAGCATCTCATATTTACCTTGATCCCATGTGTTAGCATCCTGACAATGGCAACATTTCAGTTATTAGGGCATGTACTCTTTTCATGGTGGCTGACATGGGCAACTGCTTCATTGTAGGGCATCATATATCCTTCCCATATGAGAGCATGTGCTTCTACCCACACAGTAATGAGAGTTACTGTCACCATCTTGGGAGTGCAAGGCCTTTTCAATATTATGCAAACCTCCACTTTTATGGTGGTGATCAGATGGCCAAAACTCAACTACCACTCCTCGGCAGGGCAGCATAATCCACTACACCCCCTCATACTACCTATATCTTCAGCACCTCAGCTGCTAGTGAAACTAGGACCATCTGGGTCAAACTCAGAGTTTTATCCCTGTGTGGCACAGATCTGGTGAAATCATAAAACATCTTAGATAAAAAAATTCTGCAGAACTATACCATTAATTCCCTGCAGTACCATAACTTTACAAAGATTTGTCATTTCATGTAGACTTAACATGGCCTCAGAATGTCTACTTCATCACACCCCATGAGGATCAAAACAGTGAAATGTTATTTCTAAAAATAAGAAAAGTTGCTCCCAAGACCCCCCCCCCCCCCCCAAAAAAAAAAAAAAAAACATACATAACTAAGTTCCTGGTCATACAACTTAGGGGAAATGGAAGAAACTCCGCTTACTCCACATCACCTTTTGGAGAGTTACATGGTTCTATGGCTTTGCACTTGATAAATCAGCAGGTTTCCATCTAACATATCTAATGAATAATATCATACCTCACAAATGTCCAGATTTTCACAGAATGTCCAGATTTTTCCCTCATATTTTTTGGTCTGTTCCTTACAAAATGTGTGTTTTTTCTGGATTTTTATGACAAATTAATAAGGACTGAAGTCACTAAATAATGACAGGCATTTGAGTTTCAACTTCATATCCTTCAGAAACTGAATGGTATACCTCAGTGTCAGAAACACTCAGATAGAGACACTCTACATATCCACTCTGAAAAATTCAGACTTACTGACATTATTTTCTTTCATTGCTGGCCATGTCACCCTTGACTGCCATCTAGTGGAGACTTTCAGGAAGTTACACTGAAAAACCAGACTAGGGCAGATTTTCTAACTTATTGCAACATAGTGTGCACATACATATTGTAATGGGTAACAGTTCCAGAAGTAAAAAAAAAAAACGGAAATAAACATTTGACCATTTCTTAACAAGGGGCAGGTTATTATTTCAGATATTCACAAAACTCCCTCAGTCACTTTAGTATACTGGTCTCTTTTTTCCTAATGAATCCTTTGTAACAAGTCAAATTTGATTCATGGGTATGGTTGAGGGGCAGGAATACTGAGCTGCCCAGCATAGTGGAGATTAAAAGAGTACTGAACAGCTTGTTGGAAACCATGCTCTAAGCATTCCAGTCTACTTCAGGATTATGTAAATGAGCAGAATGGCTTTAGTAGCCTTATTACCCTTAAAACCTTGCATATGATTTATAGCATACTTTCTAAGTGTCTCGGCTTGTAGAGATATTCATGATTACAAAACAGAGTTTTTGTCCCACTCACATAAAATGTGGAATGTTTTGATAAAATTTTGAGAATTACGTTCATCACACAATGTCATAGATTATAGTTAAAGGACAGTTATTCTGTAGAAAATGCATATCGATGTAGCGCTTTTATTTATAAATTGCCCAAGTGAACATTATCAGTATTTATAAATTATCATTTCAATCTTTCACCCTTTTCCAGTTACCCAAGTTAAGTGCAATGAAGTGCTAGGCCATCTGGAACATTCCTGGTAGACGAAAGAATTGCAACAGTGACAGTCAGGAAGGAAACGCTTCCCTGAGTAAAGCTTAATGCTCATAGCATGC
This sequence comes from Protopterus annectens, assembly GCF_019279795.1. Classification (NCBI taxonomy): domain Eukaryota; kingdom Metazoa; phylum Chordata; order Ceratodontiformes; family Protopteridae; genus Protopterus; species Protopterus annectens. The sequence goes on from NC_056744.1 coordinate 952,253,487, forward strand.
GGGGCAGCATATCGAGTCTACTCCCAATCCACATCTAGGAAGAACAGTTAGAAGCACTGCCAGTAGATTTCTTTATAATGGCTAGAGGAAACAACCTGATGTTGAGTGATTCCCATCTAAAATTAGAGAGTTACATTAATAGAATTAACTAACCAAGTCTGGCAGTTACAACAGCAGACTAACACTCTTGTTAATGAGCTAGGTCCTGTGTCTAAAGTACAGAGTTTGAATCTTTCTACATTTATTTGCCTACTGTGTGACCTTAACCAAGTCATTTTAACTAGATAGTATTCTGGGGCAATAGAGAATTTGGGATAGGCTCCTTAAAGGTCACCAGGAATGCATGCCTAGTAACTACTTAAAAACTACCTATCAATCTACTGAAAGAGGTAACATTGAATAAATACTGAAAGATATGTTTCTCTGTCAGGGTTTCCCTTCTTCTTGTTTACTGCAAACTGGATGAGGTTCCCTTTGATTGATCCTGTCTCCTTAAGGGGGAACCTCCCAGTCACAGGTTTCCATAGTGCAGCACTGCTGGTGTAGTTTCTAAGTGTGCACAGGTCGTGATTGCAATGTGTGTATGTGCATTTCCCCTTTTCTCATATTTGTGTATTTGTGAAGTTTTATATCTAAGTATGGAGGGGTAGGGGGGCTTGGCAGCTCCTTCCTTTACCCACATTAGGGGTGTGTGCAGGAACTTGTCTCACTGTAAAAACACCTGTATTAAAATGTTCATGTGCTTGTATTTCTGACAAGCTGAACTTAATGAGTTGAGACCTCATGGAGTTGACCACTGGGGACTCATAGCTGAAGCCATCATCAGTGGCAAGGTGTCTGTTACCACATCCTCAAATAAATTGTGTGCATATAAGTGATTTCTGATAGGAGTTTCACAGTAGATGCTCCACTTATTATTTGGATTTTATGCTCATAATACCGTCTTCGGTTTTTATCAAATCTTACCATGTTACCTGTTATGGTGATGCATTCTTTTTTTTTTTTTTAGAATTGAAAAATTACTGTTTTGGTGTTGAATCTTTTTCTACACCTTCCAGGATAATATATACTTGCATGTTTCTATTACAAAATGAATAAAAAATTATATCAAAAATATTTGTAAACTGTCCATGATATTGGATTTTTATCTCTGGTAATTTTCAATTCTGTCCCTGACTATTTAGTTAAAGGAATGAATGCTATAGTTTTTAGATTCTGTCTTGAAGACTGGTTATAATTGATAAATCAAAAATATATTTTAAACATTATTCTAAAATGTAACTTTATACTAGTGATGGTGACTACAGCAAACAGACTTCAGTGTTTATTAATATTAGTCAGTTAGCATTCAGCCATTTTAAAATGATTCCATACATTACCTGTGCACCTAACATTAGTCAGTTAGCAGTCAGACATTTCAAAATTACTTTATACATTACCTGTGCACCAGGTAGACCTCTCTCTCCAGGGAATCCACGGAGACCTGGTGGACCATCTTTTCCAGAAACACCCTGTGGACCTGGGTCACCCTTTGGAAAACAAAAATACACATGATTTCCTTACTGTATACTAATAGATCATGACATATGGAAAGAATTACATTAATTCACGTTATCTTAGAAACAATCTGAATTAAATGTATGCAGAGCTCCAGCTTCAAAACAAATTCTCTAATTTTTTTTAAGTGTGCCAAAATATTTTAATTGTACAATTCTAGTACTTAGTTATGGTTAACTTATCTTCATTACTTTAAGATGTATTTGCAATAGCACAAATGCAGATATGGAAGTATGCTGATATGGACTCTACCTATATGCCTGAATTATTTTTTTTCTGTGTATGATTTATACTGTTAGTACGTGCTTGGTATAGCTCAGTCTTGGACCATTGAAGGAATAAAGCAATTCCTGAATCTGCCAGTTTATCAAAAGAAAAAAAAATCTGTCTTCATTACTAAACATTTTCTTTATTTTTTATGTCATCAGTTATGACACAATGTACTGTCTGGGCACATCAAGTCATTATATGACACATGACACAGGCCTGCATTTCCATGCCTACCACAGTTATCTGCTGAATTCAATAGCTTCTTCTCTATGACTGACCCTAGTAGGTAAAGCTTCATTGCAGAGGTACCAGTCATCACTGCCTAGTTATTATTCAGTTAATGGTGCAGACTGATGACATGCTTATTAGGACTATTTACTACACATTTGCCAAATTCCTTCAATGTGTCTTTGGCTTTCATCCCCTCACTGTACTGATATCATCTTATATGAGTATTACTTGTTTCTAAAACATATACTGTCAGCTATATGTTTCGCTCCTCGAGTGTTCTTTGCAAGACCTTCTCATTAATAAAATGCACAGCTCATGTTGTACAATAATCCATTTCAAAACCATATCCCCATTTGTTATCTGAATTATTTTCATCTGACTATGCTGTTCTTTTACTGTGCCTGGCAGTAACAAAGGGGAAGGGTTAGAAGCATAACAAAAAAACTTCTTAACTCCATATTAAATGATTGGCAAACATGTATAACTGGTTACCTCCTCCCATGCCTGGCATTCATGGATGCTAAGAACATCTTCTCAACTCTCCCTGACTTTGCAAAATATCCCTGATTTGCCTCATATTTTTGCCCTATTCCTCATAAAATGTTTGATTTTTTTGTAAACCGTGAGGATTACAGTCAGTCAGTAATACCAGCCATTGCATGTTGGTACAAATCCTGTCTTTCTATTACATTTTTAAGTGAATTATGGAAATACTCAAAAACTGTCCCTGGTTTGGCGCATTTTTCCCCCATTATCATTGGCTTTGTCCTTAATTCTTGAGCAAAACAGTTGAGAGCTAGGAAGCATGAGGAATGAATGGGTAAAAGTATGGAATGATGAATTTAGTGGTCAGGGGGAAAAGCCAAAAAATTAGACAAAAAAAACAGTGAAATCACCCTAATCCAGTACATGGTCTTATAAGACTTACATGCATAATCTCAACCACTTGACCTGCCAGGGCCTGTATGGGAAAGCTGGTGTTGTGTTATGTAGGTTCCCAAACTAATCGATTTCACCAACATTTGCAAACTGTTTTTATCATCATCAATATACAGAGTACTTTCCAGAAAACTTCCCCTGACATTTTCATTTTAGTTACTGCTGGTGTCTATGTCTGATACTTCCTCTTCCCTGTCTCTGTCACCTACTGTCACATACTTTCTGTTTCCTTTTCTGTTAGGTGTGTGACTTCAACATGGATTAGCTTGATTTCTCTTTGAAATGTTCATTGTGACACAATCCTCTCCCAGCTTCTAGTTAAAGTAGCTTTTACACAAAATCAGTGAGGGTCTTTGCCCCTATGGAGTCTTTGTACATTCCAGCTTAGACAAAAAGTTTAAAACTGGTACTTGCATAACATGATAAATGTTGTCCCAGTTCTCAGCATAAAAATAATCTCTAAAATAAAAGCCTAACCCTCATAAAAAGTTGAAGGATTCCCCAGTCCTGATATATATTATGGAGTTTGCAGTCAAAATGTCGACATTTTGTTGCACGACAGCCTCCTCCTTGAACATGGTAGGAGCAACAGTCAGAATGTCGACGCTCATGTGTACGTCCGTTTAGAAGGACGTACACAGGGCAGGGACTCAAAGGATGGTTGTCAATGGGAGATTTACACATTAAGATCGACAGAAAGTTGTCGACCTTGTTGCGTCGACCATACAACCTACTTAATATGTATGAGTCAAGGTTATTTGTCACAGAAATCACCATTTGCCTATGTGATTTTCGTTTTTTTTATAGTAAACCATATGGTATATTATGTGCATGACAGTTTGATGCTGTGACATGTTTTAATGTTAATCTTCTCATTAACTATTAAATAACTTTGATTTCTGAATTTAGTGTATTATCATTATTGTAATGTTTCTGCACCTTACTCAATTAATCTTTTTGTAATCCAATGTATTACTCCATAAAACAGTTGGTCCCCATCTTGCGACACCACTTAGTACAACTCTTAATGAATAAAGAAGCTATGTACTCACCATAACATTACATCTGTAATGATGATTTTTTCATCTCTCCTCACAAATGGGTCTGGATCCAATACATCGGATTTGACTTGGCCGTTATCAAGCTTGTGGCAACCAAAAATGCTTTTGGATACCTCCCACAGTACATCTCTCCCCAATACCTCAGATCTTCTTTGTTATAATTGCATCTTTTGAAAAAAATTAATTTTAGCATTTAACACCCAAAAAGATCTTAAAGGAGACCATTTCATGAGAATAAGGAAAACCAGCCTAACCCCTGAGAATGTCTTTTTTCAACCAAGAACTCCGAGAAAGGGGGTTGGAGGGAGGGGATGTGAGGGGAGATGAAAAATTGACAATACAGATGGAACGTTATGGTGAGTACATAACTGCTTTATCTGATATTGCCAGTTTTTCATCTCATCCTTACATATGGGACCAAGTCCCCAGCTACCTTTACACCGTGTGGACTCACGGGAGAATGTTTCTCAGAACCATCACACAAAAGGAGGCTCTTCCTCTGGAAACAAACTCTAACTTGTAATGAATGATAAAGGTATGATGGGTTGCCCAGGTGGCTGCTGCACAAATATCATCCAAGGAAGGATTTGTATGGAAGACTGCAGATGTGGCCATCGCCCTGGTAGAATGAGCCCAAATGGACTTATCAGGTTTTACGCCTTTTGAGGCATAAATAAAGGAAATACAGCTATAAAGCCATTTGATAAATTAACTTTGGAAACTGGTAGGCCTTTTCTGGGGCCTGCAAATGCAATAAACAATTGGTTTACTTTCTGAAACTCTTTAGTTCTATGCAAATAGAAATGTAACTGTCTAGGAACATCCAACAAATGTAGTACGTATTCACCTTTATTAGTAAAATTGGGGAAAAAACAGGCAAATGAATAGTCTGATTAATATTTGTTTGAGAAACAACTTTGGGCAAGAAACAGGTGTTGGTACACAAAGAGACTGTCTTTATGAAAAGCCAAATATGGGGTGCTAGGAAGGCAGTGCCTGAATTTCTGATATACGTCTCGCTGATGAGATAGCCACCAAAAAGATAGTCTTCCATGATAGGAATTTAATATCAGAAGATGCTGCAGGTTTGAAAGATGGTTGAACAATCAGATGTGGAACCAAATTTAGATCCCAAGGGGGAGAAGGATCCTTGTGTGGAGGTCTTAACAACATGGTCCATTTTAAGAAGGCTTTGCAAAGTTAGTGGGAAATCAAAAATAAGTTGTCTATCCCAATGTGGAATAAAGTGAATGGGAGCTGTGACAGGATTCATGCTGTGTTGTTCTGCCCAGATTAGAAACCTCTTCAATTTACTCCTATATCATTTTTGAGTAGTTGACTTATGGGAGGATATCAGAACATGACGGACCAGGGAGGAGAGCATAGGATGTCTGGCCATCAATGGAACTGGAGGAACCAAGCTGTCAGATTGATATTGTGAAGGTTGCGATGAAGCATTCCTGTTGGATGTGACAACAGATCTGGAAATGGTTCCAGACTCCAGGGCGCATTCTGTAGAAGAGGCCAGAGTAAAAGATACCAGATTTGTCGAGGCCAATACAGGGCAATGAAAATTACTGCTCTCTTCAACCTGTTGGCTTACTGAAGAAATTTTGGAATCAACGTAATGGGGGGAAAGTATACATCAGTCCGAGATGCCAATAGTGTACTAGAGCATCCCTCAGGGACTGCCCTCATGGGGGTATTAGGGCAAAGTAGCTACTGAATTTGTTGTTTAAGGGAGAAGTAAAAAGGTCACAGCAAGGCTGGCCCCATGTGCAAAAAATGTTCTCTGCAACCTACTGGTTGAGGGACCACTCATGAGTCATGAGAATGGCTGTGCTCAACTTATCCACTAATAACAATGGACCTTCCCAGAATGTGCATTGCTACCAGAAAACAGTTGGATGAGAATGCCCATTGCCACACTCTGAGCACTTGTCAACACAGAGGATATGATCTGGTTCCTCCTTGCGTGTTTAAGTACCACACCACCAACATGTTGTCTGACTGAATCACTACCATTCCTAGAGGAAGAGCAATCTGAAATGCCTGCAATGCTAGAAGCACTGCCCTCATCTCGAGGATGTTTATGTGGAGGTTGGCCTCGTCTGTGGACCAGGTACCCTGGACAATCTCCCCCAGATAATGCCACCCACCTTATCTGGGAAGCATCCATGGTCACCATAACCTGTGGTTGAACGAGAACAAATGGTTGATCATGTGTCATCTGTTCTGAATGAGTCCACCATGAGAGATCCTTTTTGCATATGTTAATTATAAGAGTTTGGTGAGACATTTGCTGGAGAATTATTGATCATTGACAACCCAGAAACCATTGCTGAATTCATATGTGACACCTGGCTAGTGGAACCAGCACAATCACCGCAGCCATAGATCCTAAGGCCTATAGAACATGGCAGGCATGTACCTTTTTGTTTCTGATGTTAACACCCTGGAAGGAGGAAGTTTTACAATCATCTGATTGGTGTCTAGTAGTGCCCCTATGAACTGTTGTCTTTGAGTGGGTTCCAAAAGAGACTTTTGGTGGTTTATGGTTATGCTTAGTTCAGAACAAACCTGAAGAACAGTGTTTCTTGTGTGAATAAGTAGATGCCTGGTTAGAGCGGATATGAGGCAGTCGTCTAAATAAGGAACCACCCAGAATCCTTGTCATCTCAGGTAAGCCGCAACCACTGCCATGCATTTGGTGAACACTCTGGGGTAATAGTGAGACCAAAGGGCAGTGCTCTGAACTGGAAATGACTGGCTCCCAGCCAGAAGTGTAGATATCCTCTGGAGTGTCTGTCCATTTTTATATGATAGTACACATCCTGCAGATCTATAGAGCACATCCAATCATCCTGTTCCAGAAAAGGAAGTATGAACTTGTTCAGTCTGCTGAGATCCAGGATTGGTCCCCAGTCCCTTGTTTTCTTTGGCACCAAAAAAACCCTTGAGTAAGTTCTGCATCCTCTCTGATCTCGGGGGGACCTCTTGGATGACTCTTTTTTTCTAGCAGTTTTTGAATTTGAGTGACTGCCTGATCCCTTGATTAGATGGAACATCTGGGATTTTTTTTGTTGGGATATGGTTGTTGAGAAAAGGGGATTTGGTAACCCCTGTATATTATCCTTTGCACCCACACATTGGAAACTATCTTTTGCCAGGCTCTCCAGTGCAGGGATAGTCAACCCCTGATTGCCTCCAGAGGTGAACAATTGGGCCTCCTTTCAGGAATGCTGAAAAGGATTCCAGAAGAAAGACTCCTGGGAACCTTGGTTATATGGACTTCCTCTGCCATGAGGGAGATGTCTTCCATTATTGTTTCCCCCTCTGCCTCTGGGGGAAAACTCTCCATGTCAATCATATGGTATGAGCCTGAATTCATGCAGTGATATGCACTTTTTCCTGTGTTGAACTGTATGACCATAAAGTTTACTTAGACTTTGACTTTAACGTGTATCTTGGTGGGACCCTTGAGACTTCTTGAACCACATTTTTCTGCTGCCTCTCTGACCCTTGGGATAAGGTTTCTGAGGAGCTGAAAAATGTATGCCCACAGCAGAAAGAGTCTTACCTTCTTTGTCACACATAGACAGCATATCTTTGACTTTGGGACCAAAAACAGACGTGCCGGCAAATGTAGTGTTAATGAGTGAAGACTTAAAAGGTTCCACAAAATCTCAAAGGTGCATCAAGGCATGCCTCCTCATAGAAATGCCATAACCCATCTGTCTGCTCATTTCTTCAGCTACAAATGTGATGAGACTCATGGAAGAGTTGGCTACTGAATGTTGTTGTGTCTTTCGGCTTTTCCCGGTTAGGGGTCGCCACAGCGGAACTCCGGTCCGCTAATGATTGGCAGTAGATTTTTACGTGCTGAGTTGCCAGCTCTGATGCACAACCTTCAATGAATGTATGCCCATTCATGCATGTCTCCACACAGAAGACGCTCTAGCTGAGAATCGAACAGGACGTCTTACTGTGAGGTGATAACGCTACCGCAGCACCACCACCGCAGTTGGCTACTGAATGTAGGGTGCCTAAATGGGAAGCTACTTTCTCTTTAGCTCCCTCAGCTATTGTTCCTTCAAGGGTATCTGAGAGCTCTTTGATCAGATCCATTTGCAACCTGGTGAAATGCAGAAGGTTAATTCAGCGACTGCAAGGCAAAGGTCACTGATAAGAAGAAATGCTTCCTACATCTATCCATCATCCTAGAATTTTTATTAGGAGGATGGATAGTTGAACTCTGATCAGAGAACTCTGTCTTGGTCACTGCTGCTACAACTATGGCATCTACTGCAACCCCTTTTGTCCAGAAGGCTTTGTCTGAGGGAGCTGTTATAATTTTACTTGGTCTCCAGGGAACAGGCTCGATGGATTCTGGGGTCTCCCACACCCACTGTGAGATCAACCCTATGAGGTCATCAGTGGGCGGAGTCAACCAGGAAGTAGATAGGTGGGAACCAAAGGCAGCCAGCTACACCAACTACTCAGGTGAAGGATTGCCAGACTGCCAGCAACCCCTCTGTATCAGAATCTCCCTAAAGGAAACATCTTCAGGGGGTGACCATAAGGCTCCTTCACCCTCATCAAGGTCAGTGTCTTCCATGGTTGACTCCTCCGTGAAGTCCAAATGCTTCCTCTTGCATTATCTCTTCCTAGGGACCTCCTCAGTGGGATAGTCTGGGGAAGTATCAGAAGAGTCAGGGGTATGTGGATGGGTATCCTGGCACTTGAAGTTTTACTGTCCCTGTGGAAATTGGTGGTGAGAGGAGGAACACAGGGCATCCCACTGGATAGCAGAACCTAGGGGGAAGGTGATTTTTTTAGATGTAGTGGCAGCTAAAGCCCTCTCCAAGGCCCCAAAGGCTGACTGCTTCAGAATGGATGAGGAGTCTGGCTCTGAAAAGCCATGATTTTGGGATGGGGTTCCTCCAGTCAAGAAGACAGTTCACCTGGGGTTGAAACTGGTGCTGTGCTCACCTTTGCTGAAGCCCTGAAGTGCATCGACTGCTCTGAAGACCTGGGACTCAAGCGCACTTGAGGTTTGCAAGGTTCACTATGGCTCCGGGAACTCTAAGGCTCCGAAAAGGCTGACAAGCTCCAAGCAAAAGTTTGATCCAAGGAAGTGGACATCCTCGGATCAGAGCTGAAAGGCACTGGGCATATTAGATCCCACAGCTCCGAAGATTGCCTTGAAGTTGGAGGAGGAGGAGGAAGAGGGGTGGTGCATGGTTTAGACAGACCTGGTACCATAAGGGTCGAGGTTGAGGGGGACTTAGTGATGCTCTGCACACACAAAATCTTCTGCACCATCTGTTCCGCAACTTCGTCTTCAGTAAGGCTCCTGGTCAAATGGGAGGATGAGGCAGATGGGGATCTTGGTCATGATAAAAAGGGGGACAGCACCCTCGATGGAACCAGATCATAGGACAGAGAATACTGTGTCCTTGGTAAAGCCAAAATAGGTTTAAATGGGCTAGTTGTTGGATCTAACATCATCGGATCCAATCCATCCTTACTAGAGAGTATCAGAGCTGAAGAAGTCAGTCCCAATAAGGTAGAGCTCAGTACCGAGGGGTCCGATCAGATAACAGACTCCCCAGAACTGGGAGATTTGGATATTTTCTGTTTTGGCTTTGAAGTATCTCTTGGCATGAAGAGGGTGCCTTTTTTCCCTCTGTCTGAAAATTTAGAGGACAAGGATGAAGTTGGGATCGAATCAGCCAATTTTGTCTTAGAGGACATACTAAATGTATCTTTACCTCCAGAAATAGCCTTCCCAAAGGTGGAAGGCAACATGCCCCTTAAGACGAGCTTTTTCTTTCTTTCTACTAAAGCTCACTGATTAAAGGAGTGGCAAATTGTGCAATCCTCTTGTAAATGAAGGGAGCCAAGGCAGTACAAACACAGAGAGTGCAAGTAGCTAATACACTTTGTGCATTTTTGGAAACCAGATGGTTTCTCTGGTTTCTCCACCATAACATAGGGAAGACAGAGACAGAAAATCCACTCACACAAACACACATACTTAGAGAAAAAAGGAGGGAGAAAGAGAAAGTTTTTTTTAATACATAGAAGCAAAAGAAGGGGAGAACTGCTAACAACAATAGTGTGAGATATACCTATAAAGGTAAAGGGGGGGGTAACCTATAAAAAAACAGTTACTGGTGGGGAAGAGAAAGAAGAAATGAAAGTAACCTAATTAAAAAAAAACAGTTACTACAAAGAAGGGTTACAAACGATAAGGGAGAGATACAAATGGTTAATTACACTATTAAATATATGGAAAAGGAGACTGTAGAAGACAAAAATTTTTAATTATATGACCTGACACGCAAAGTCGCAAGAGAGATCTGAGGTAATGTGGAGAGATGCATTGTCCATAAGGGGAAGTATCCAAGAGCTTTTTTGGTTGCTACAAGCTTGCTAACACCAGAGTCAGATCCTATGGATCGGATCTGGGCCCATATGTGAGGATACATGAAACATAGAAAATATCAGACAATTTTTTTTTCTTATTACACATTAATAGAAACTGAAATACAAGTTATTTGAAGTATAGCTCACATATTAGGTAGCAGTGTATTACACGTACTTCAATTTGATGGCTGCAAATCTCATTGGGCTATTAATTAACCATTAGCTACTATGCTTTAAAATATTTTCTATATCATTTATTTTGCTCCCAGCTTTTTGAGATCATGACATCTCTTTTTCTAATTTTCTCATTCATTTTTTCAAACTGCTAACATCAAAGGACATCAGGAAATGAAAATATGAATTGAAAACAGCAATTGCCATAAATCAGTGGAGCCTAAGAGACTCATCATAGCCTGCTAACAACCCTTTCCTGTTGCCCAGAAACAACAGTGCAAAGCACTGCTTCTCTGGATCCAGTGGGCATACACATTTCTGTGCACCTGCTATACCCTCTTAGACTGCATGGTCATTACACAGTAAGCTTGTGCCCCCTCAGTACTATGCTAACGAAGGTGTTGTACTTGAGCTTCCCAGACGTGGAGCTCTTGTGCCAGCATTCTGCCAATAACTTCTCCTGGAACATTCAATCCAGAATACACTGTCTTGTCTTATTCTTCCCTAGTTCGCTTCTCCAGAACTATGCTCACTAACTGAAATCATATAATTTGTGGTACAATAAGGTCCCACCCTCTATGACATGGACCCATCTCTACCATTTCTTAACTCTATTAGGACTTATCAAACCACACAGCATCCCATCCTAGACTTCTTGTTATTGTTTCATGGAAAGTTTACATTATGAAAGTCCTCTATGAGATGAATCAGATGTACTATCACACACCATACTACCTTTACCATCTGGAAGCCTAACTACTGTTACTGAAAATTTCCTGAAGTACAGTAAGGGCATAACAGACTGAGATACAAAACCATGAGATGATCGTATTTTTCCATAGTTAAATTTAAGGTGTGAGTCACATAACAAGTTGTGGTACAGAAAATGGACTACAAATCTGCATTGTAAGGAAAGGCAACAGTACATCAGCTTCTACTTGGAAACTGACATATACGTGTGAAAAAAATAGTGTGCAGGGCTGATATACCATCAGAGAGAGTGCCAATTCTTTTGTATAAGCAGAGTGATCTACTGGAATTTAAGGCATGTTTCTAAAAGGAGTCCTTTTAAATATATGGATCTTTTTCCACTTGATGTGTGCTCACGAGTTGGATAAATGTTGTAACAATCCCCGACTGTGTCTTAAAATCCTCAAAAAACAAGCCTAATTCCATTGCACAGAGAGATGAAATGCTGACGTGACCAGGACAATTAGGATTTGATTAACAGTGCCAGCACTGGAGGATCCAGGAAGGGAAGTGGGGTGAGTGAAGGGGCAAGATCTCCTAACTTCTCCAGGGTGAGGTAAGGCAGGGTGATGTGATCACATTGGGGGAGTCCAAAGATAGCACCACTCATGTTGAGGTGATGAGAGGCAGGGCTGCTTGGAGTGAATGCCCTTGAGGAAGTGAAGAAACATCCTCAGCAGACAGCCCATTTCAATCCCCTTTGCCAGCATCGCACTGGGTGTACAAAAGGTTAGGGGTGGGGATAAAATAGAAGAAGTTTTAAACCACCATGGAAGGCTGCTTTGCTAGATGCCTATTGCCCAGTGAAAGGAACAAATGGGTTGAGTGTCCAAGCAAGGGTATGATGGTCAGCAGTCATTGGTAAAAAAGTTGTAAAAATACTAAAAAACATACTTGGTCACTCTAATGGCAATAAGAATTTTAGTCTGGTTCACTACAGACACATATGTACAGAAATGCAGATCCATGTTTACTTCCATTCCTCAAGCTGCTAACAGATGATGGCAGTTTTACTTTAGACCACTCATTTTGCATATAGGAAGGTATATACTGAGCACTGTGGTAAAGCTGCAAAACCTCCTGAACCATTACTCTTTAAAGTAAAGCTATTTGCCCATTCAACCACTCAGATCATATGAAACTTCTTTATTGACCAGGACTGGTCAGTTCCATATCAGCACTTCTTCACATCTCACAACCCCCATCTTACAAGCGTAACTACTGTTCTTACAATTAGTACTCTTGTTTTATTTTACACTCTGTGCTATTGACAGCCAATATCTCATGTCACTAATTGAATATGAAAGAAAATACGGTTACTTTTTTTTACATCTGCATTCTTTAATTAACTTTCTGATACTTAATGTATGCTACTCTGAGAGACAGAAGAGCCTAAGCTTATTGCAGCACTCAGTGGAACTAAGGCAGACAACCAATCCTGGACAAGAAACCAGCCCATCGGCTGGCTCACATTTACATATTTGCCTAAAATATGGACATGGTACCAAATACTCAGCTGTGGTGATGTAATGACTGACTGCATGAATCTAATGACCTATCTTTATAAAACATTCAAGGTCTGGAAGCCAGAACACTGTACCTTTGCACCTTCTTTTCCAGCAGCGCCGGGAAGACCTTGTTCTCCTGGTGGTCCAGGAGGTCCTGGATGCCCTCTCTCTCCAATGGGACCAGTTTCTCCAGTTGGACCCTAAAATAAATAAAAGTGGCACATGACTTTTCATAAACTCAGCACAAAACAGACCATGAATTAACAAGAAAAAGAAAAAAAACGTCAGCGGTATAAGCACAAGAAAAATTCGACATGGATTATTTTAGCGGGGGGCAATTTTTCTGAGTTTAAATTCTTCTATTGCTATCCATTTTCTATCTAGTAGTAACAAATATAATACATAAGTACTAAGAAATGGCATTTGCAGATATGACAGATTGATAGTTTATCCATTATATCTGCATTAGTGTTGATACCACAAAATGATTTTTGAAGATGAACTTTATGTGACAATCATGTTTAAGAATAATATATTTTGCAAGTACAGTAATGAGAAGTAATTTAGAAGTGTAATTATTACATAGGTTGAGAACACATTAACAATAATTTAAACCATTAATGCTGCAAAACTAGAGGAATTTACAATGTTTAAATTTTGTAAACCACATTTTTATACAGTAGATGTGCAGTGATATTGCATAAATCCTTCCCCATATACCTTTACTGTAAGTACAGCATAAGTAAGCCTTTCAAGCATGAAAATTAACCATGTTGTCAACATTTGAAGAAAATGTCAGTATTTGCATTTCAACAAGGTTTCATGCAACAAAATTCTCTAAGGAAATCTGACAGAAATGCAATTCAAAGGACCATTTTATTTTTGGTCTTTATTTTGAATTGCCAGAGTTTTGACTGAGTGGTTCTCCCACTCCTAACACGGACCATCTAATGTCAAAATCATAGGAGGAATATGAGGTATAATATCAATTAATATTTCAACACACGGCAGAAAAAAGGAGGAATGATGTTGTGTCCTTATAGCTGTGTGCATTTATTTTTGAATACAAGTGATGTGAAACAGTGTGTGTGTGCCATTCAGCACCAAAAAATGAATACACATGGCTACTAGTATAAAACTGTGAATGATCTGAATACAGGTAGCTAGGCCATGAGGAAATGTAGCTACAAAATGAATGCGTTTATTCGATACCTAATAACTGCCAATATGCGTGCACAAATGAATATTCATCGCAACAGTAAGAGAGCTATAAAGTAAAACTACTTTCAATACTGAAATATGATGTTTAAAAAAAGGAGATATCCAATAATTAAAATTATTTTAGTAGCTAACATTCTGTTAAGACTAAATACTTCAGGTCCTAATAAAAGAATTCAGCTTCTATCATACTGTTAAAGAATTGCTGTGTTGATTAACATCTACAGCAAAGTTTTCCTCCTTACGTCTAAGTGCACACAGGAACTTACAAAAGATAACAACGGTACTAGTTTGGGACAAAACGTGGTATCTCTACAGACAATTACAGAGCATTAAGCAGACTAACTGACAAAAGGGCTCACAGCAGCTGCAGTCGCAAGGGTTTACTTAAATATGCATACATTTATCTTCGTGGGCACTCCAAGGAATAAGATTAAGATGAAATAAGCTCACAACGAAAGGGACATACATATCTGCCTATAAAAGTATAGAGCAGTGGAAGGTGCAGTTAATTTGCTTTCATACATTACATACTGAAGTACTAAACACCATATAGTTCATAAGCTATACTTTATCTCCAAAGCTTGTGTTTTCAGATTAGCAGCAAAATAAATAATTCCTGTTGTGTTAATTGGTGTATTTGATGTGTATATATACTAGCTAGAATTATATAAACTTTTTTTTTTTTGCATAAATTCTGGTACACTGTTCTATATTTTAATTTTCTTTAGTGATGGTGTTCTACTACACACAGAATAAATTTAGCACCAAGTTAGTCTCACAAATGCTAGAGTGACCTCACATTGTAACACCTAAGCAAACAAAAAGTCACAATCATAAATAGGGGCTTAGTCAAGTAATACAAAGTAGGTATTGTCAGAATCACCATTCTTATGATGCTGTAAATGTCATAGCAAACAGCGTGTAGGATCGATGCTTGTTAAAGTTGCTTGGTCACAGTAGCAGAGATGAATGTGCTGTTGCCATGGATACAGGAGGTATGAGAAGAGCTGCTGCAGTCCTAGTGACTCATGGGACAGCTGTTGCATACATGGAAGTGGTAATAACACATAGTACACTGGTTCCAGATCTTGTCTACTAGTGTGGTGACAGGATAGAACAAATATGTTTTCAAGTGTTTTCAACACAATAGTTACAGCTTTAGCTCCGTTCCATTCAGTCCCATTAAAGGGAAAACATACACTGTGTTGGTAGGACATGTGACAGTTACAGAAAAACAGCACCACTCTAATTATTCATAGGGGCAATACTGTGAAACTGTGAATGAAAATAAAACTGCCCAAGTGAGAAAAATAGTCATTAATACCTGCTGTATACCTTCTACTATATTGTGTATCACTGGGGAAAAAGAGAACAAAAGATAACTTAATTTCATATTTCCTTGCATGATCTGTTTAAGAATGAAATAAATAAAATAATTCAAACTGTTTCCTTTACCTGTGGGCCAACAACTCCACCTGGGCCTGGAGGTCCTGTCTTGCCTTGGAATCCCTAAAAATAAATATAAATATTAATATATGAATATAAATATAGTTATAGTAAATAAATACTTCAAGGTGAAACTGTACAGCTATGTTTCAGTCTCCTGAGTGGTAGCATGATCTGTCACATACTGCAAAATGAAGAAATGTGTTGTGCACTAAACATAATAAACTGAAGTATTGCAAAGTTAAACTGTATGCAATGATGTATTCACAATTATTCCTAGGGCTGGCAAGAAATTATGAACAGACTGATCACTTCACAGATTAAGTCTGAGAAAAAGAAAAGAAAAAATGATTTCCGTGTTACAATTTAGGGTATTTATTCAATTTTATAAAAAGTTTATACTTTCATTTTTTATAAGGAGTTTAAATCATGTGTATGTTCAAACACGGACTGCTTGACTTATGGGTTAGAGCACACTTATCAGGAATGTACTATTCTGTGCATTTTTGTTTTCTCGTATTCTTTATGCTCTTTTTGTTCACTCCCGTCTCTTTGTCACCTTCAAGTCCTCATTCTCATGATCCAATCACTACCTCCAGTTGCTGGTATTTGAAGACTCCGGGTATGGAAAACTATAGTCTGGGTTTGAAGGCTATCACTCATCTGAGACCTGTGAGGCTTTCTTCTGTTCCTAATCATTCCTCTTACTAATACATGGGTGCATGGATCCACACACCTGCAATTGCTAGCTGGAGAGCTATGCTACCTTTGATACAGTCATGCATTCATGTCTTGCCTTTTCACATGGAGTATACACCTGTGCTCTGAACCACAGGTGCCACTCCTGCAGTGGAATACACTTCAAGCCCTGTGATCAATATTGGTGACCCAGTCACTGTTACCCTAACCTGCTCAGATTCTCTAGAACCTGGGCTACTAACTGAACCTAGGTCAGCTGTGATATACATAGTGCTTTATAATTGAACTATGGAGTCCCTCATTATGATTTCTTCTAGCATTTTCTGCAAACATTTAACACAGAGCATGCTAGGTCTACATAATCCTACTTTCAATATATATGAAGCAGAGACTACATTTTGGAAATTTGAGTGTTATTAAATTGTTCATTTTCAGACAGCAACCTGAAATTAATTTTTGCAGTGCACAGTGGTATGGATAATTCACATTCAACATTTATACATTCTAATGGGCACTTGACTTCTGACTAAGGTGTTGCTTTTTCATCCTGACTTATTGCATATTAATTTAGACAAATGACATCTTTATATGCTTAAATGTATCTCAATCACAAAATTCATCAGTTTTACATACAGTGAAATATTTCTTTATCCTACCAAATGTAGAAGGAAAAATGCATTTAAAAACTGGCACATAGAGCTTCACTGAATAAGATGAAGCATTCGTGTCTTAGATGACCTATTTGATTTGTCATTGGAAACAGTCATTACAGTATGTAATTGGAAGAAGTTATTAGTGAAAATAAATAATCACAAAAAGGTAAAAAATAAATATTAGTTGTAAATAAAAAATATTATTTATGAAAATAAAAGTAAGTATACAGAAAAACAGCAATAATTTCTTACCCTTCACTTCAGTATGCACTAGGTACTGACTTTCTTATGTATTTAATATTTATCCTAAATATAATTTTTTGTACATGTAGTCAGTATACAAATTAATTACACTTTTAAGATGCAAATGAAAATATATTAAATGATATTTGAAAAATCAAGCATTACTGGTAATGATGCAATGCACCTTATTGCATAAAAAAATAGCAAAAAGAATGAAATATTCTTATTTCTAAAAAAAAATCTTAACACGTGCAGAATGCAATACAGCAGCATATAACAGCCCGATAGAGAATATTAGGCTACACTATACTAACCAGATAGAACTGAGATCAATTATACGTCTTAATGGTCTGATATAAAAATAAAGTTATGTGACCCCAAATGTTCCGTAAACCTGTTTTCCTTGTTTCTATATTTTATAATGAATTAACATGTGTGTGTGTGTGTGTGTGTGTGTGTGTGTGTGTGTGTGTGTGTGTGTGTGTGTGTGTGTGTGTGTGTGTGTGTGCATGTGTATGTGTGCGCATATGTGTGTGTCTGTGTGTGTCTGTTTCTGTGTGTGATTTGGGAGGATTTAGGCCTCTGGGTACTTTTTTGACACAAACTGTCTACATCATGACATGTGACAATGTTGCATCTGCAGACACTGTATATGCATAGGTAGCATTGTGCTTTGTATATGCACCCTGCAATCTCAGCAGAATACAATGCTGTTGATTATACAGTAAGAAGTCATTAGTATTCCAAAACCTACATGCTGACTGGGCAGCTCAGGTTGCGTACCCATTGTAAACTGAGCATAGCGACAGAAAAATGTCCAGCTACTGAACACTGACAGGCCAGACTTTCTGTTGGTATTTGCTGGGGGACAGAGCAAAATAGTAGAAAAAGCATGTGCACTCTGCAAAACTAAAGAAGCAGAATCATGCCTGATTCTCCTTGTAGTTCTGTTCTCTCCCTAGTAAAAACTCCATTTTTTTGAACTGGGAAAAAAAACAGCAACAGAGATAGTTTTTTCTTTGTTGCTTCTCCTGTACTACCCTGATGTACTGTGAAACTATGGGAATGTAAGTCCCATATGCATACACAGTACATCAGCCTACAGCAAACAACATGGAAGAAGACTGAAGTGATGTTATACAAAACCTGTACCACCCTGATGTACTGTGAAACTATGGGAATGCAAGTCCCATATGCATACACAGTATCAGCCTACAGCAGACAACATGGAAGAAGACTGAAGTGATGTTATACAAAAGACATTATTCAAGGAATGTAAGCAATTTCTTTCTTAAATAATGTCATTGTATAATAGCAATAATTTACTCCCGTCTGTGTATATATCAGGATTTACCCACGGTTGGCTTTGTTTAATCACTCTGGCTTTACCCTCATGATCAAACCACACCAGCTGGGCGTAGCTCAGGATTTATTCACACCCAGTTGTAGATTATTTTTTATTATTCAATGACTGGCTATTAACATTCAAAAACATGCATGCTGATTGGTATGCCCAACCAGCATGCCCATTGTAAAATTGACCATATACGAATAGACAAATGTCTAGTTATCTGGACTTTCACTATTAATATATGATATGGAGCTTTCTAGTTTTCTTAATTAAAGAAAATGAAATAAACTTTGAAATCCAGACAGGTACAAGAAACATGGGACAGAGAAAATGCAAGGAAAATCAGATATGTTATCAAAACCAAAGAAACATACCTGGTTATCCTTGTATTTTCTCTGCCTGTTTCTTTCGTACGTTTGAATGGTTCTGGATTTCAATTTTTTTTTTTTTTTTTTTTTTAATTAAAAAAAAAAAAAAAAAAAAAAAAGGAACAGAGATCTTCCTTTCTCCACTGCTTCCTTTCCAAAGCACTGATGTACTGCTTAAGCATGGGAACATAAGTCCCATATGTATGCTCAGTACATCAAAAAAGCCCTATGATACGAGGAAAAAACAGAACACCACAGCACCATTATAGTAAGATATTATTTAAGAAAAGTAAGTAACTTTTTTCTTAAATAATGTCATTGTATAACAGCAATAACCAATGGCTGGGTGTGGATAATGCTGGATTTGCCCATAGTTGGCAACCAGCCGTGGTTAAATCCAGCATTACGTACACCCAGCCATGGGTTATTGCTATAATAATTAGTTCCAATAAACAGTTCATGCATAAAGCACTTTACACCATATCTGACAAAATATTGCATTTTGCTTCATTAATGTTTATAAGCACTTTTAAAGAAAACCCAATGAGTCTGACTTGTGCTATAAAATTGAATGACCTATCTCTATATACTAAGAATCGCTGCTGTAGTACAATTTCAAACTTGCTGCTACAAAGCAGTTGAAGCAGTTTAGGTATATGTAATACCATACTTTCACAATCAGAGCCACTTTTACTACAAACATTTCCTGCTAAGAGAGAAAAACATCTTTAAATGTCATAAATGAGGCACAGAAGTGATTTGGTTTTATGAAGATGTTGAAGGACAGTCTTACCATAGTGGATAGGGGAATTTAAAGCCATCGTCTTTCAATTGCTGGGAAAGAATGTTAGATCCTGTGTGGACGATGATATGGGGAAGTGGGTGTGAATCAGAATAGTGCATAACTTGTGGTCAGGTCTAAGAAATAAATGGCATAAAAGGAATGTTACATATGCCATACCCTCCCATGATGCACACATAGCTGTCAGCCATGAACCTTCAGTAGATATTTGATCTTAGCAAAAAAACGGTAGCTTCTTTCTCTACCACACATCATAATAATGCAGTGTCTTGTTTGGAGGAAAGCTTACAAAACAGGTTTTAGGGGATTCACACACACACACACACACACACACACACACACACACACACACACACACACTGATAGCTATGTGAGTGTGTAAGTATGTTGGTGCAGGTGTGTGTGTGTGTGTGCGTGTGTGTGTGTGTGTATTAGTCTAACATCAATGCCTAAATTCTGGAGGCATAAAGTCAGCTGTAGATGTACTGGGCATAATAGAATGTTTGCACAGAATTTCACAAGTGCTATGGGCATGGTTAAAGGTACACAGCAGGGGTGGGATGCCTAAGTAATGTCGCTAGTATTTTGGATATATCAATAACATTACTTAAAGGGTTAAGGCTGCTGAACAGAGGCAAGAAGAGGGCTGTTTTACATCACATATACTTTAGGAACATCACCAACCCTAGTACCAGAGACAACCTTCAGTAAACTTATTAATGACACAGCCTGGGATGCAGACAAAACCCTACCACTAATGGAAATTACCTACCACAGGTAAGTCAACTTCTGAAAAATACTGTTCAGAGAAAGCACTGGCTAGAATGTGGAAGACCTTAATATTGCCTAATTAACGTGTCTATGAATCACATATGTTGTACTACCAGCAGACCTGTGGAAGGGATAGTGATTGCTCCAGACCTTTGGTTATCAACATATTACATTAGCATGGGTATCTCTCTAAACTCACACACACAAACACACAAACACACACACACACACACACTCACACACACACACACACACACACACACACACACACACACACACACACACACACACACACACACACACACACACACACACACACACACACACACAGGTTAGGGTTTGGTACTCTCAGAGTCACAGAGTGGGATCAGTTCCCAGTGCACGGGTTTTGATGGGCTGTCTGGTACCTCGCACAGAGGATTAAGGCTATGACCTATTAAGGAGCTACTTCATGCTGTTAAGGGTTTGATTCCCTCTGCCTTTTGTATGACCTTGAGCAAGTCACTTCATCAGACAGTGGTTTGGGGCAATTGGAAATTTGGTCTCCTCAATGGTCCACTGGACTTGATGACTAATAACTACTTTGATCCTCAGCTTAATATGTTTGTATTGAGAAGAAATTTAATAAAATAATGTGGGTCCATACTTTTTGTAGCTATTTTCAATCTGTGGCCCATTTTTTTCAGAATATTCATGTTAGGGATCCATCTCATGAACTATGCAAGTGAAAATACAGTTATGCAGTTCTGTCCCAAATATGGCCTTGAAACCAAAATGTAAGAATAGATTATTTGACAAAACTGCCTAAAAACAGTACCACAGCTCATAAGACTGGACACTACAGCTACCATTTTAAAATCTGATTCAAGGAATTAAAAATAATAACTACAAATGATAGTTTTTGTTTTGAAGGTCCACTGAATCACACCTTATGATTTTAACCTGACCAGAATGTTTTATGGAATGCATCTCCATTATATGTTAGCCCTGGAGAAGTAAATCCATGTTTTCAGCCACATAAGAAGAAAACCTTCCAGTTCCAGAAAAGGAACAAGGACAAGGTCAATACTCGAGTGGATAAATCAAGTGGACAATGTAAGGGTTTGCTTCAAGAACATGAATGCTAGTGCACAGTGTTCATTATTTCATTTATGACCTCAGATGTGTCAAATAATGTGGGTGTATGATTTAGGTCTGAACAAAAAGCATGCAGTTGATGGACACCAAACTATTATTATTATTGTTGTTGTTTTTCTTTTGAAAATATAATCATTCTGCAGGTAGTGGTTTACACATCCAATGCCCTATATCAGATACAACTTTAAACAGGTCTGCAAGATACAGAAAGATGACAGACTTACGCATTTTAATCTTTATAAGATCAGGAAGCACCACTGACATATACTTGAGGTGGTTCCAGCAGTGTGGGGTGTGTGTTACATCCTGTTCTTTTCTGAGCACTTTTTGTTCTTTAAACAAACTTTTTTGTCCTTACATGCCATATGCCTAATTCTTTTAAATATCATTTATTCGTGACCACTGATGGTAGTCGTCATTAGTGTGTGTACAGAGATTACCAAGTCACTATTGGTAGTCATCATTAGTGTGTGTACAGAGATTACCAAGCCAGGGGGTGGTAGTTCTCATTAGTCTGTACAGAGAGCTTACCAAACCACTGGTGGCAGTCATCATTAGTGTGTGTACAGACCTTACCAAGCCATTGGTGGTAGTTCTCATTAGTGTGTGTACAGAGTTTACCAAGCCATTGGTGGCAGTCCTCATTAGTGTGTGTACAGAGTTTACCAAGCCACTGGTGGCAGTCCTCATTATTGTGTGTACAGACCTTACCAAGTCACTGGCGGTAGTCCTCATTAGTGCGTGTACAGAGATTACCAAGCCAGGGGAGATTTTCACACACACACACACACACACACACACACACACACACACACACACACACACACATATGTGAGAAGGGCATTACAGACTCCTGAATAAAGTAACAGAACCTGCAGATATATGTATATATATATATATATATATATATATGTGTGTGTGTGTGTGTGTGTGTGTGTATACATATATATATATATATATATATATATATATATATATATATATATATATATATATTTGGGTTACCTTCATTTGATCAAAATTTCAATTGATCTAAACTAATTTGATCGAAATTTCATTTGATCGAAAACCAGTATTCAAGGCAAATAACAGGGATTTGTCCCCCTCCCTAAGGTCGTGCAACCCTAGAGTTGGTATATATAGTTGGAGGGGTGTGGGGGTTGAAGCCCCCCACCTAGTTTCCTTTAAAGGAAGAAAATAACACAAAAAGTACAGTGCACCCCCCCCCCACACACCCCTAATTATATATACCAACTCCAGGGTCACACGACCAAGGAAACTTCATTTGATCGAAAACCAGTATTCAAGGCAAATAACAGGGATTTGTCCCCCTCCCTAAGGTCGTGCAACCCTGGAGTTGGTATATATAGTTGGAGGGGTGTGGGGGTAGAAGCCCCCCACCTAGTTTCCTTTAAAAGAAGAAAATAACACAAAAAGTACAGTGCACCCCCCACACCCCCCTAATTATATATACCAACTCCAGGGTCACACGACCTTGGGGAGGGGGACAAATCCCTGTTATTTGCCTTGAATACTGGTTTTCGATCAAATGAAATTTCGATCAAATGAGTTTAGAAATTTTGATCAAATCAAGGTAACCCATAAATATATATATATATATATATATATATATATATATATATATATATATTCACTTCATAATCTGAAAATACTAAAATATCGAATTTCAGTATCTCAAGACCATGAAGCCGAAAATCCATATTACCGAAACACCACAAAACTGCAAAACACAAAATCTCGAACACACACAGCATTCATTACACAAACATACAAATACAAATACACATACCTTCCGACACTATCAAAAAAGAAATGCAACACACATGCACACATCCAAACAAACACACAGACCTACCCTTACTATATGCTGTGCCTCCCCACAACCCCCCTACTAATATATACTAACTCCGAGGTCACACTAAACACCAACACACACAAAACCCGCCAACATACATTCCACACCCCCTCACACACACATCACACAGATACAAACACCACCACTCACAACATTGACACATTCACATTCTCACCTACATACCCTAACCCACACCTAACACTCCCCAACACACTCACAAACACACAAACCCTCCCCAAAACCCTTAAAAAAGAACACACTCACCTAACGCGCCATCAGTACTGCGGGTTCAACATTTCCGGGATCGATATTCTGCAGTTTCGCGCATCTGCAGATTCAACAGTTTGTTCTCGAGATACTGAAATTCGACATTTCAGTATTTTGAGATTCCAAAGTGAATCTATATATATATATATATATATATATATATATATATATATATATATATATATACATACACATACATATGGGTTACCTTTACATCATCAAACATTCAAATGTTCGACACTGATATGATCGAGACCATATCATCGAACATTTAAATGTTCGACAATGTAAAAGTAAATAAAAAAACCTAATCCAAAAAAATCCAATCCAAAAAAAAATAAGCTATTTGTAGCAGGGGGGCAAGCCCACCTGCACCCTTCATGTGGGGGGCTGTGCCCCCCCAAACCCCCCTACTTAAATATGCCAACTCCGAGACCACACTACATTTCAGTAACAGGAAATATTCCTGTTCTGCGCTGTACGGATGTCCGTATTCTGTCATTTTCTGTTACCAGAATATAGTGCGATCTCAGAGATGGTATATTTATGTAACGGGGGTGACCAGAATACACGGGATCATATAGATATATATATATATATATATATATATATATATATATATATATATATATATAAAATATTCCAATCAGCCACCAGGAGATGGGTTAGGATCTGAAATAGAAATGCCTTTTTGCCAACAGATGCCAGCAAGAGTACAATCTCCCTCCGTGTCTTCCTAGATGACAGCCCAATATGGTTGTCTCTTACTCTCCTACCAGGAAGGCCTAACTCGTGTAGATGGAAGGACAAAATCACCTAGAAAAATGTAACTGATGACAGTGCTGGAAAAAAAAATCCCAGTGAAATCTACAAGGACAATTTTTTCTTTGGGATGTATGAACAGCAGTTGTTTTGGAGAGTACTTTCTAACATATGGGCTAGGCTTGTAAAGACTCCATGGCCATTAGCCTAGTACACATCTATGAACCTATGAACCTATATGCAAATGCAAACTAACGTAAGTCTGCTCATATCTATTCAACACTATTCTCAGAGAACTTAAGTCTATCTGTACATAAACGTGAGAGTATAGCCATGCTGCTTTTAGAGGTATGAAACTACAATTTAAGAACTACAACATATGAGCTGCAGTAAAACTATCTAATAAAGAAACATTTAACACATATTGAAAAAAAAACACAGAAAGCAAATCTCTTTGAACTTCACACATTTATTTCTCTCACTAAAAAAATAAATAAATGATTAAATAAATAAATAAATAAAAATACTCATGGAATGCAACTGACATGCAACTATTCTATTTTTACCACATTTACCTCTAATGGCTTTGGTGACAAATGTAATGTATTTTTCTCCCCAGCAGGACACTCTCCTATCTAAGGTTGATTGACTTTATAGTCTTTCCATATGTAAAAAAGTGGCTATCCTTGGTGCCACAGTACAAGTACCACTAATTATTGGGAAATTAGACTGCCCACGCAAGCCTGGGTTAACAGCATCCCCCGCAAGCTCATTACTATGGACAACCACAAGAGGAGACTGAATTCAACAGACAGCACTTGCCGATTACAGAAGGTTTGGCTTTACAATGGCATGACCCTATATTTAACCCCTTGCGATGTGCACTACTGGTTCTAGAAGAGGGCATACAATGTGTTCATTGAAACTGCAAGTGACATATACAAAGGCCATGTTACATGACTGCACTGTTGCTCCCTTGTTTCTGGTCTCTACTGGATAATCTATCGGGAGATACATATGCACCTTCCCACTCAGCCTCATTCCCACCACTAGTAGATATGAGCAGACAAAAAGCTCCCCTATTATCAGTTCCAGAAGGTATCCAAGGCACTAACTGAACTCAGGTCATTTGGGTCATGTTCAGGGCTTTATCCCACTATATACATGCAGTACTTTACTATTAAATGTTTGTGTCCATTTTATAAGGTTTTCTTTTACTTACTTATTTTTATTTCATAAAATAGTCCTTATGGTGAACTTTTTTAATAGCATTGCATTATCTTGAAACCTAATGACTACTGTTGCTACAGTACATAACAGCAGCCCCTTAACACTTGCTAGTTGAAAACATTTTTAATCTGACTACTTAAATTTGTGGGGGGTTGGGGGGCATGGCAGCCTCCCGTCACATGTTGTAAACAGCAGCAGAAATTAGGAATGGAGTTCCTTTAGTCTTAACATTTTCTTGCAGTGTAGTCAACTGCTGAATATATGACTTATATGTGTGTGGGGGGAGGAGGGGGCTGTTGCACCACTTAATCTCTCTCTCACTAGCAGAAAATTTGATCAATTATTGAAAAAGACAAACCAAGCAGGTGGGGGGTTTAGGTGGCAGCAGCCTCCCCTCATATGCAATTAAAAGTAGCAGTACATTAGCAAAGATTTGCAACATCCTTCTTCTTGTATTCTCTTCCTGTACTTTGTTTTATTGTATTCATACAGCTAGTTCATCAGTAGTTTAGCAAAGCAGCCCCAAGACTGACACATACATCTCACTGATCCTGTCAGTCCTATCTTACTGATGCCATCAGTCATCACAATGACATTGTCAGCTGCCAAGTCTCAACCCTAACCTACTCAGAAAAATATACGAGTTGTGCTCACACATGCCTACCATATGAGCATTATCATTTTTTGAATACATGAATGACAATTCAAGTAAGAACTTTCAGGTTAAATAGCATTTACCATGTTCTTGTTTTCTTATGTACAATGGCATGCATTGGTTAAATGGTTTGAAATTAAACTTATCTCGGAGATGCCAATTCAAGCTTCCAGCAGGTCAAGTTAAAATCCATTTGTCTGTAAGAATAAATTTCTTAAACATTTGAAACACACACACACACACACACACACACACACACACACACACACACACACACACACACACACACACACACACACACACAACTTTTACCAAAACATCATTGTATACTCACCAGAGCAATGGTTGTTGTTGTGTCTTTTGGCTTTTCCCAGTTAGGGGTCGCCACAGTGGAACTCCGTCCACTAATGATTGGCAGTAGATTTTTAAGTGCCGAGTTGCCAGCCCTGATGCACAACCTTCAACGAAGGTACGCCCATTCATGCATGTCTCCACACAGAAGATGCTCTAGCTGAGAATCGAACAGGACAACATCTTACTGTGAGGCGACAATGCTACCGCAGCACCACCACCGCAGTCACCAGAGCAATGGTGCATTTAGCTAATCTATTTGTTAAATGAACTTTGGCAACAAACAAAGCTGTCCCGGGACATCTTGTTAGGTTGTTACTAGGGGGAGCTAAGTGGGTTAGGGAGGTGAAAGGGTTAAGTGGAGACAGGGATGTTTGGGAGGAAATGAGATAGGGATAGGGAGGGGCTTAAGGGGTTTAGTCTAGTGTAGCTGGGTTAAGCAAGCACATTTTGGCGTGAACTTGCTACAGCAGGTTTGGTGCCCAAGACAACCTGTAGGTATTGGTGTGTTTAGGTAGCCTTTAGACTAGTGGTCTATGGAAGAGGTGGGTACATGTTCATTAATGAGGGTTTTGGTTAGCAGTAGTTATATCACTGTAAGGTTTGCTAGTAGTAGTAGATTTTTTTTTTCAGACTCCTGTAATGACATCCTTCAGGAGTGCTACTTTGCCTGGCAAAAGCATTATCATCAAAGTTGGGAGGAAGAGCAGTTTTGGCATATAGCCTTAAGCTGTGGGCAGTAGTGTGGGGGTTTAAGTAAGGTAGCGTTCCGAAAGGATATCCTTCAGAAGAGTCATGGTACTGCACATCTGTCAATTTATTGACTTGCTACCTTTACTGGCAAAAGCATTTGTTGCCGAGTTTTGTCTGACTTATTAAGTCTGTCAGAGCTATAACCTGTTTATATTTTAGGCTCCATGGCAGGAGTGTGTTCTCATGATAGTTCTTGGTAGCTGTATCACCAATATGGTTGTTGTCGGTGGAGCTTTAGCTATCAGTTTAGACCTGTGTGGTAGTGTCAGAGGTTGGGTTAAGTTTCTGTCTTTCCTTCTTTCTGCCCACTGTGTTGGCCATTCTGTGTGTAGTGTGAGTGTTTTCGCGGGCTAGAGGTACTCTGGTGACAGTAGGGGTGGCGAGCATGTGCTGTCAATTTAGAACTAAAAAAAAACCCGATCATTTAGATAAATAACTCATAAAGGATAATGATCAGTGAATGTCCATTCTCAAGCAAGGCTGGGATTGGATTACCATTCTGTAAAAGAGATGGTGAGTATGTGTTTTGGTCACTGGTGTTGGGGTCCAGAGTTGTTTGTAGTCAACAAGGTGCACTGCGTGAGCAGTCCTACTGTTTTCTGCTTAGTTTACCTGCCTTTCTGACTGATGTTGGGGTCCAGAGTGTACATGGATATAGTTTGCTAACTCTGACTGTTGCTGTCATGACATGTGGTTGGGCCTCCGAGTAATGGCTGCTTGATGCAGATGTGGAGTGACTCAGAGGAGTAAATGGGGAGGTTTCCGTTTCTCAGATCCAGAATGGGGTTGAAACTATGGGGGAGTGGAAAACTGCAAGCTTAGAGTGATGGTGTTTTTAAGAAGTACCCAGTATGTGTAGCTGAAGTGAGAATGACTCCATTAGGGTGCTTTAGAGGCCAAAGAGTTTGCCATGGATTTTATTCAGCTGGCTAGTGATCAGACACTTTATGTTTAACTGTACAGATGACGTACTTTGTAAGGCACTCCCATAATCTGGAAGTACCTTTTGAGATACCCTTTTATGTGATAAATTAGTTTGTTTCATGTAGTCCCCTGCAATGTAGCTCATTTAAGAAATGTGGTAATTTATTAAGAATTGTGACTGACATATTAAAATTCCTAAAACCATATCAGTTTTACTGCCGATGCTGCCTTTTATTTCATAGGCGTCTAACAGACTTGAGAATGATTACCGAATCCAGTGTTTTGGAGGACTGATTGACAGGCTGCCCTCGCTCTTTGAAAGGCTTATTCACACAACTGCTCCAGCTTGTAACAGCAATGTGTAAAGGTGGAGGGTATGTTTGTGTGTGAAAATGCCTGGACAGCTGCATCTTTGTAATTTACTTGAGCACTTGTAGTAAACGGGGTGTCAATTTGTGGATTGCTTATTATAAAAGTTGGCAAGAAGGGCTCATCAGACATAGTTGTCTCTTCAGCAATATAGTGGCAAGTGATTAAAGGATGAAGTTGGAAAATGATAGGCAATTAAGTTTCAGGTTTCTTAACCTTCAGGAAATTCATAAGGCAAAACCGGTTATTTGGTCCACTTTCTAAAGTTTGTAAAAGCAGTACATTTCAAATCATCCTGCATTGATTTGCTTAGTTCATGCAGCTGCCTCCATGCATGTTGAGATGTGATACTGCAGGTTGGAAGGTTTGGACAACAGGGTTAGGAGAAAGGGACAGTCACCTGCTAAATGTCAGCAGTTGAGATCTGCCATTTACGGCATATGTACTTAATAGGTTGGGAGGTACGGGTATAACCCTTGGGTGTTAATGGTTCTTGACCCTTTTGATATGGCATTAAAGTGGTTTGAATAGGGAATCATAGTGGGAGAGTACTATGAGTTAGGCTTAAAGTAGCCCACAAAGGCAGTTAGCCTGGTATGAACTTAAGAAAATATTGGAGGGCACAGTAGCCTTTCTCTCTAACACTGCTGTCGAAGTTGGGGTTTCTTGGTTCGAAAGCAGGAGGGGCAGGCAGTAATTGGGTGGTGGGGGGTTGGCAGTTTTAGTGAGCATATTTTGTTGACTATACCAGTGTGCCTAAATCCTTGAAGGTCTGAAATCTGGTAAACTGATTAGTGAGGTTACAGATAAGGTATGTCTACAAAATAACTTGACTAAATCGACCATTTGGCACAGGAGGATAATATGCTGATAATGTTATCAAACTAAGCATAGCAGATTTGGTAGGTGTAAATATTTGGTAGGTGAATATTTTGAGAATGCAGGAACCTGACCCTGCTGACAGGGAGGGCAAACATATCTATCCTGAGAAGTGAGATATAGTTTTAGTTTCTCTCATGGCTCTGGTCAATGAGGTTATGACAGCAGGCTGAGTTACATTCAGTGGTGTGATCAGGCCTGGAGGCATTTTCAAGCTTCAATGTTCGCTATTTGCAGGTGACTAAAAATAAGTACCAGTGTGTTTCTTAAGGTTTAACAGAATCAGTGATTTTGCTTGGGATACAGGTGGTGATTTACACTTAATACATAAGCACGGTGATTATAGTTGCAGACGTTGCATCTGGAGACATTTATTAATCCACATTTCCTTATGCTGTAGATGTCAGCTTAATACTAAGTGCCTATTATCTCTGGAGTGGTTTACAGTTGAGAGATGTCTGTGATTCACTATCAGCTATATACATTCTTCCTAGAGGACTGCAGGAAGTAGTTTGGGGTGAAACAATCTATACAGTGGGCCACAGGCAACGGGTTTATATATCACCCTAATAACAATCGTGATGGGGAGGGTCGCAGGGCAGTTAAGGTATATTATTTTCAAAAGTTAAATAAATAAATAGACACATAATGCTTAGCAATTAAAGCAGATTGCTGTTTGGGTCACAGTATAAATTTATAATGCAGGTGCTTTGTCCAAGTTTGAGAGTTGTCTGTGGGTCTCTTATACCAAAGTTAATTGTCAGTTTGATTCGTCCATTGGTCTCGGGAGGCCAAATCATATTATGTGTACTAGGGCAAGGATAATGCCAATCCTATGCCTGGCATACAGGGCTTTGTTAGAACCCACTCTGATGGACCGCTTGCATATCTACAAAACAAGCCACACCAGAATTACCCATTTTAAAGACTTAGGGCTTGCCTGTGATATAAATAGGTCCTGCTGGAGAGATAGGTATATATTCCAGAGAGACTATCCCATCTGTGGAACAGGCTCCCCATTCATGTGAAGCACAGTTGTATTGAAGAGGTCTTGGAATGTGTTATTTGGAATGTGTTATGTATTTCCGATGTTTTACATGTCCTTTTATTTCTTGCAGATGGGGTGTTGGAACGCTGTGGTTGTAATTTGGAATAGGTGGGTATAAGATGGAGCTTTCTTTTTACTATTAGAGGGTTTAATTCTGTCCTTTTCTTTATAGATGGGGGTGTGCCGAGTATCAGTGGTGGCAATACAGTGAATTAACAGATGATGGAAGGGGAGCCCAATACTTCCTGGTATTGGTTTTAGATGATGGTGTGCCGAGTTCCAGCTGTGAGATGCAGTGAGTTCGCAGATGATCATGCTTTGGTGTCAAATAAGCTGTGCGGTCATTGGATGGTGGTTTCATGAGTACCAGTTGGTGCCACACAGTAAGTTCACAGATGATGGAAGCAGTGGCGTGCAAGGAGGTGACACATGGTGAGTTCACAGATGATGGAAGCAGTGGCGAGTGAGGAGGTGACACATGGTGAGTTCACAGATGATGGAAGCAGTGGCGAGCAAGGAGGTGACACATGGTGAGTTCACAGATGATGGAAGCAGTGGCGAGCAAGGAGGTGACACATGGTGAGTTCACAGATGATGGAAGCAGTGGCAAGCAAGGAGGTGACACATGGTGAGCTCACAGATGATGGAAGCAGTGGCGAGCGAGGAGGTGACACATAGTGAGCTCACAGATGATGGAAGCAGTGGCGAGCAAGGAGGTGACACATGGTGAGCTCAACTGGGCAACAGTTACCGGCTGAAATTTCTGAAGTGCAGAAGGCCTCATAGAGTGGCCTGGAAAGTGGATCTGAAAGGTGATACTTTCTGATAGGAAGGATGTTCTTGCCACAGGCATGGGGCACAATGAGGGTCTGAGTGATCATATTAAGGCATGTTAGAGCACAGTGTTCAAGTAGTTTGGGAGCTGAGCATTGCATTGGTATGGGGTGGCAAGTAAAGAAAGGTAGGTGAGGGCTAGGGTAAAACTTTTGGGGATGGTTTATGGAGAGTGTGGGGATTCCATATGAGAATTTGAGTCACAGCATTCAAGAGCACAGGAACAAGTACTTCATTGTTGAGCATAGGCGAGTTTTCAGGAACCAGGTCAAGGGGTGCTGGTTTTCTGCCATCTAAAGTTAAGACATTTAAAGTTTTAGTTAGACTATTCTCTATGGTAATTAAGTTGTTGCACATCCAGAACTGGGTAGTTGGTGGGCTAGGGTGATATACTACAGTTGTCAGGGTCCTGGGTGTGAGACTTGATGCTAGTTGTTTTGACTGGGTGTTGAATTGAGTTCAAGAGGTTATAGTCTGTGGTTTTGTTGTGGTTATAGGTTGTCAGTCTGTTCAGGTTGAGCCATGATTTCAGCTTTGAAGGAAGTGGGTTAAAAGGGTATGTTTTCTCTTGGTATGGATGCTCCGGTGGTACAGTTTGGTCATGGTAATTCTACTTTAGTTTCATTAGGGTGTGTTTCACTGATGCTATGGCAATGTGGGTTTATGTAGGGAATCTAAGGTGCTTTACAGATGATGGGTACACTGAATGATGTTTGGCTTGACCTCTTCCCTTTATGGGAAGTAGTGGGTTGAACAATTTTGGGTAGATGGGAGGGGGAACAGCCTGGTAAGGCTGGTTAGCAGAGAAGAGGGATAGGCTTGCCCTCTTCTGTTCCCCCTCTGGTGTTTGGATGTTCATTTCAAGGATCTGGGGAAAGGAAAATAAGTAGCTGGAGGAAGCTTGCTGAATAGATAAGCAAGCTGAGGTAAGGATGCTGCTTATTTGGTGGAAGGTAATTCGATGGATGGTGTATGAAGTGAGTTGGGATGCTGCTTCATAAGTAAAGTAAGTGAGCAGAGGTATGGACCCTGCTTGTTGGGCAGAGTGAGTAGGTACGCTGCCCTGATTAACATTACAAGGATGGTGCTACATAAGTAAAGTAAGTGAGCGGAGGTATGGATGCTGCTTACTGGGGCAGAGTGAGTAGGTACGCTGCCCTGATTAACATTACAAGGATGTTATGCTGTGTTTAGAAGCAATTATATTATGAATAGTTCTAATTAATGAATTGGTGAACAAAGCTATGTTACGAAATTTAATAAAGATCATCAAATGTCATTTGGTGTGATGTGTTTACTGAAGGGGACCGGGGCAAATGAAGTTTGGCAACAAACCAAGTTGTCCCGGGACATCTTCATGGGGGGTTGGGTTGTTATTATGGGGAGCTAAGTGGGTTAGGGAGGTGAAAGGGTTAAGTGGAGGCAGGGATGGTTGGGAGGAAATGATAAAGGGATGGGGAAGGCCTTAAGGGGTTTAGTCTGATGTAGCTGGGTTAAGCTAGTATATTTTGGTGTGAACTTGCTACCCACCCACCCTCCCTCTTTTCGGTGGTGGGTAATTGGGTTTAGGGTCACTTATCATTGGGGTAGGCGGAGAAGAGGGATAGGCTTGCTCTCTTCTGTTCCCCCTCTGGTGTCTGGATGTTCATTCCAAGGATCTAGGGAAAGGAAAATGAGTAGCTGGAGGAAGCTTGCTGAATAGATAAGCAAGCTGAGGTAAGGATGCTGCTTATTTGGTAGAAGGTAATTCAATGGATGGTGTATGAAGTGAGTTGGGATGCTGCTTCATAAGTAAAGTAAGAGAGTAGAGGTATGGACCCTGCTTGTTGGGCAGAGTGAGTACGTACGCTACCCTGATTAACATTACAATGAATGGTGTATGAAGTGAGATGGGACGCTGCTTCATAAGTAAAGTAAGTGAGCAGAGGTATGGACCCTGCTTGTTGGGCAGGGTGAGTAGGTACGCTGCCCTGATTAACATTACAAGGATGGTGCTTCATAAGTAAAGTAAGCGAGCGGAGGTATGGGCGCTGCTTACTGGGGCAGGGTGAGTAGGTACGCTGCCCTGATTAACATTACAAGGCTGTTATGCTGTGTTTAGAAGCAATTATATTATGAATAGTTCTAATTAATGAATTGGTGAACAAAACTATGTTATGAAATTTAATAAAGGTCGTCAAATGTCACTTGGTGTGATGAGTTTATTGAAGGGGACAGGGACAATAGTATTTAGATTAATGTGTTTTTGATAAGGCTATGCATAACCATAAAAGGGAAAATGATTCTCTACCATAGAATGGAAAATTCTAGTATGAGTGGCTCAGTGAAACAAAAATAGAATGAAATGAAAATCATTCAACATGTATAAAAGTGGATTGCAGTTACTGTTTGCAGGACTCTGGTAGATTGGTCTAGCTGTTATATCAATGAAGAATGAAAGGCAAGATCAGAGGTTTCCATTTCATCTCAGGCACTGGCAATCCATGCATTCTAATCAGGTCACATAGCAATCATGTCTCTCCAGCTTTCTTTCTAAATGCATGCTGCAAAATGCAAGGATATTTATAAGAAGATATTGCTTTTGTACTGTGCTACGTGATGAAAAGTAATGCAGCTTTTCAAATGAAAAAAAAAACTTAAATAGTGCGTTCTGGTACCTATGAGTTAATGAAACACAAAACCATGGCAATACAAAATGCTAATTAGTATAGAGAATAGCATTGTTGCTTTTTTTTTTTCCTTTTGTGGGTTGACATAACATGTAGATGTGTAACTTAATAGGAAGGAGGAGGGATAGCCTCCTGCAAACTCAAGTACAGAAAAATAATCTGTGAATTACATACTATATTCTGCACCCAATGAACTTTAAATTTCTCGCGTGTGCTTTCTGAATATTATAAAATGGTAACAGTTCTCGCACCTGTATTTAATAAAAAGCAATTGGATCAATATAAAGTGGATTTGCTATGCTTTTTTTTTTCCTTTTGTGGGTTGACATAACATGTAGATGTGTAACTTAATAGGAAGGAGGAGGGACAGCCTCCCGCAAACTCAAGTACAGAAAAATAATCTGTGAAAATGAACTTTAAATTTCTTGTGTGTGCTTTCTGAATATTACAAAATGGTAACAGTTCTCGCACCTGTGTTTAATAACAAGCAACTGGATCAATATAAAGTGGATTTGCTTAACAAATAAAGGGTACCAGCATCTATCTTTTTTTTCCTTTTTCCTTATTAAACAGGAACTCTATTTTTGTTGTTATTAGCTTATTTTTAGTTCATTATTTTATTATTAGATTATTTTAAATCAGCTCTTTCTCATGCTACTTGCTATACTAAATTCATGGTCAGTGTGAGTACTGAATGGACAAGGTTCAATACCTAGATGTTCACTTACTGACTGGAAACTTGGTGAGTGGAATTTGCCATAGAAAAAAACAATATAACTGTAAATGTGAATTCTGTGTCTGAACTCAGGTAGTCTGTCACCCTCTCTAATGTTTTCTGTTTTTTTTTTTTCCTGTGGTTCTCTGACAACGGATTCAGTATATTTAAGATAATGGAGAATGGCAGAAAGTATGTGAGGGCCTACACTTTGCAAAGATGCCTTGTTTTATTTGTTTAATTGGGTTTGGGATCGCAATGACATGAAATCAAAGATTTGCATTCTTATTAGGCTGGGACTTGGCAAAACATAAGGAAACCTATTTATTGTTTCATAGGTTCATAGGTAGGTACTTGGCTATCGGCCTGAGGGCCTACGTAAGCCTAGACAACAAGGTTCCCTGGCTTATGCCACCCAAGAAAATTATTTTCCTGTACCACTGTCGAGCAGAGACACAGAAGTGATCCCCGGGGTGTATTTCCTATTTCAAAGAAAACACAACACGTTGGAAAAAAGAAAAAAAGACTTTATCAACAGCAAAGCTTTTGGGTAGAACCCTTTCTCAATACTAATAGAAATACACTCAACACATGACTTGTTTTAAATAAGAGCCCACAGATCACATGATAGCAGCCCATATCATATGACCTTAAAATAAATATGCTTTTATGTGTTTTATTAGCATCATATTTATTTTAAGGTCATATGATATGGGCTGCTATCATGTGATCTGTGGGCTCTTATTTAAAACAAGTCATGTGTTGAGTGCATTTGTATTAGTATTGAGAAAGTATTCTACCCGAAAGCTTTGCTGTTGATAAAGTCTTTTTTCTTTTTTCCAACGTGTTGTGTTTTCTTTGGATTTTGGATTCTCTTACTCAGCGTCTGTTTTTTTGTATTTCCTATTTCCCATCCACTCATCAAGATTTTTCTTGAAGAGTGCTAATGAAGAACTTTGCTTGACATAGATGGGTAGCC
Source organism: Protopterus annectens (assembly GCF_019279795.1). Taxonomy (NCBI): domain Eukaryota; kingdom Metazoa; phylum Chordata; order Ceratodontiformes; family Protopteridae; genus Protopterus; species Protopterus annectens. The sequence goes on from NC_056744.1 coordinate 952,289,411, forward strand.
TGTTCCAGACTATGGGAAGTCTCTGGGGCAGGAATCCATTCCTCCAGCATGTCCTATTTATTGTGGTGACAAGGTTTAGGTCCCTAGAGCGCGTAGCTCAGAGGGATTGTAATTTCTTAAGTGTAGCATGTCCAACAGCTCTGGGTTTGACATAGCTTTATATGTTAGGCAGAGATCACCTCCACTTGCAGTTCTTTCATCATTGTATACTATATTATTCTGGTGCTGAAATTGGTCAATATGCATGCATGAAATATGCCTCTTATAACCATTGGCAAAAAATTATTTGACATACTAACAAAACACCAAACCAGGAATAAATAAATTCACCAGCAAATGAACTCAGGAAGCAAACAGTGAAGAAATGAACAAAGCCACGAGTTGACCTAGGTTTCGTCTTTAATCCGACTTCATCAGAACACAACTTAATGCAAATAAAAAGCAACCTTATATACACACCTAAAAATGACATCATGAACAATTCAATTGAATAATTATCTTAATATGAAGGCCAGCATACATAGTAAAAAGCACAATCACAAACCTTACTAAAAGGTGTATCAACACTAAAATCAGAATGAAAATTAAAAACAGCCAAACAAAACTGAATTGCTGCAATTTGTAATGAACATTGATCATAACAACACTACAAATCTAATTATTAGATGTATACATTGTGTACAACATTATAAGTGCAAGCAAATTTAACCCAATATACTTTTTAATTTTAAAATGGGCATAATAGTAACGCAGTAATTAATGCCTGGGAATTCCAATGCATTAAGTTTCAACTGCCATTTCATCTCACCTATATCTAAGTGCACATCCAGTTTTCTTCCAAATTTATCTACCAAAATCTGTTGGATCACACAAAACTTAAAATGATGCCCACTATTGGTGTCAATGTGCCTATACAGGGCATTGGTCTTTTTCTTTAACCTAATATCAGACTGATGTTCAATAATTCGGTCTCTTAATGCCCTGCAGGTCTTCCCAATATAAAAGGCCGGACACTGTGTGCACATAGCCGCGTATACGACACTTGTGCTATAACAGTCAAAATGAGCCCCAACCCTAACAGTAACTCCAGCCACCTTAAATTCTGCACCCGTCACATTGATCAGGTGACAAACACTACACCTACCGCACTTAAAATTACCCTTACTCCTATAAGAAACAGTGTGTGTAATATCACCTTTTTCCAATAATTGTTTAAAAGAAAGTCCTTTCCTAAAAACACATTTAGGCGGTCTCCCCAATTTCCCACTTACCGAATGATCCATTTTCAAAATTTTCCAATTATTGATGATAATCTCAGCAATATAAGGTGCATCAAAGGAGAAAGTGGTAATAAAATATAATGGATGGTCACCACTGACCCCTGCACTAGATTCATCCTCTCTAAGAATGATGTTACCCATAGGAACAGCATTACTATCAACATGCTCATTTCCAATATCAGGCTTTCCATGCAATAAGGCCCAATACACACCATTGGCCCTTTTGGATTTTACTTCATCCGCAATACAATCACACAGTGCCGCTGGATAACCCCGCTTAATAAACATCAACTTGATGAAGTCAAGTTCTTTAAAAAAATTATTTGAGCCATTTGCACTTTGCAGCTCAACAAAAGTAATTCTATATATAGAATCTGCCTACATTTTCTGACAGTAAAACGTATCAGTCTTCTGATACGTACTTGCAATTTGTTTTACTCCAGAAATGATGTTTGCAAACAAAATGACCAAATTCAGTAAAAAAAAAAATATATATATATAATAATTACACATGCATACAGCTGGTCAACTTGATAAAATAGAACATTAATAAATCAGTGCAGTTTGACAATGGTTGGATTATACTTTCTCAAGAAAAAGGGATAAATTCTTTACCCATAGTATATACAACCTCAGAGTTAGTACATGTAAATAAGGGGGGTGGGGGTGTAAGGAGATTTGTTCTCTCCTGCAGAAAATACTGTCTGTATGTTTCTTACATTGTTATCACAGATTTTGAAAAGTCATTTTTTTTTAAATCAACTTCATGAATAGTCAATATCTACACAGCTGACTTCTCAAATGGAACTCTTTTATCCTCTGTAACAAATAATGCTGATGAAAGAGGCACATAAACATGTACTCATCTGAGTACATACAGTGTTTTGCTATAACTTTAGGTAATGTAACTTGCAAGAAAGTTTTCTGGGGGACAGCCACAAGAACATGTCAAAGACCATAGTCTGTGTGTAAACTCTACTTGTTTTGCAAATGAATGCAGCTAAATCTAATGATTGCTTAACCTGTTCAAGCCTACAGCTCTTTTTTGCATACTTCTAGTGAACACCCACAGCTCCTTATGGCATCCAGACCTGATTTTAGGTCTGGCTTCTTTAACAAAGTAACTTACCAACTATGAATGGTCAGTATTAGAAAGGGCAAGGATCTATTAACCAAATGACTCTAAGATTGTTAATCTGCAATGTCCTGCAGTATAGAAATTAATCAATGTTGCCAATTATTATTTAATAGTTCATATTTATGTTCATATTTTCATAACTGAGAGACTTTCATGCAGTTTAGGAGTACAGTGTGGCATGCCATGGTGGGAGAAAGACAAAAATCATTATCAACATCCATTTATATGACACTACACTGGAGATATTGCTAGCTGGTTGTAAGCAATTATGAAAATAAGCCATATTTCTGAATGTACTTAATAATTAAAAAAAGTGACTTACAAACTATTGCATGGCACAGAGTGAAATCTTAGATATTGTTTGTTGAAGAAAAAGCTCATTGATACTTGTACAGTAAGTTGCACATCCTGAGAAATATTTAATGTTATTTACACTAATTATACAATTAAGCATATGTTTCCATATTTCTGTAAATACCTCAGTAAACATGCAACTAGAAAGGAATTTCTTGCCATTATGTAAAGGTTATATCTGATTAACTAAAGTGCTATAAAAATATATGCCTAGGTTTTACAGGTTTCAAGATATAACAATTTGTGACGGTTTAAGAAAAATATAATTTTGGGTTTGTGTACATTATACTATAATATAGTATTAATGGAAAGACTATGAATACACTTACTCATCACTTATTTCTGATAGCATTGCTTTTTGCACAGATTTAATAACTTGGTTTTGCATTTGTTTAGTTTATGATTTTAAGTTGATTTTTAGACACTGTCCTGGAATACAAACATGTCTGTAGGTTACTAGAGGTGTAGTATTCCACACCATATATGTGTTAATGACTTAAGTCATACTATTCTATTTTGTACCTGAAGTCCTCATGAAGCATACAAAGGTGTAATAGTCATTTGTTTTGTGTTGAAAGTCAATAATTATTAAACTTTATTCTTATTGCTTATTTTTCACAAAAGGACACATCCAGGTGATCATTCCCTTGGGAAACAGGGAGTATATGATAGCATTTGGACCTCACTGGCAACCGTAAGTGTACTAATGTAAGCTGGAAGACGGTAATATGGTTAAGGATCAAACACTGAAAAGGATGCCAAGTCCTTCTCTTCTAGCACAGAGGGATAAAGTGACCAAAGTTCGGCTAGTAGATCAGGTGCCTTCTAGCACAGAGGGATAAAGTGACCAAAGTTTGGCTAGTAGATCAGGTGCCTTCTAGCACAGAGGGATAAAGTGACCAAAGTTCGGCTAGTAGATCAGGTGCCTTCTAGCACAGAGGGATAAAGTGACCAAAGTTCGGCTAGTAGATCAGGTGCCTTCTAGCACAGAGGGATAAAGTGACCAAAGTTTGGCTAGTAGATCAGGTGCCTTCTAGCACAGAGGGATAAAGTGACCAAAGTTCGGCTAGTAGATCAGGTGCCTTCTAGCACAGAGGGATAAAGTGACCAAAGTTCGGCTAGTAGATCAGGTGCCTTCTAGCACAGAGGGATAAAGTGACCAAAGTTCGGCTAGTAGATCAGGTGCCTTCTAGCACAGAGGGATAAAGTGACCAAAGTTCGGCTAGTAGATCAGGTGCCTTCTAGCACAGAGGGATAAAGTGACCAAAGTTTGGCTAGTAGATCAGGTGCCTTCTAGCACAGAGGGATAAAGTGACCAAAGTTCGGCTAGTAGATCAGGTGACTTCTAGCACAGAGGGATAAAGTGACAAAAGTTCGGCTAGTAGATCAGGTGCCTTCTAGCACAGAGGGATAAAGTGACCAAAGTTCGGCTAGTAGATCAGGTGCCTTCTAGCACAGAGGGATAAAGTGACCAAAGTTTGGCTAGTAGATCAGGTGCCTTCTAGCACAGAGGGATAAAGTGACCAAAGTTTGGCTAGTAGATCAGGTGCCTTCTAGCACAGAGGGATAAAGTGACCAAAGTTCGGCTAGTAGATCAGGTGCCTTCTAGCACAGAGGGATAAAGTGACCAAAGTTCGGCTAGTAGATCAGGTACCTTCTAGCACAGTGGGATAAAGTGACCAAAGTTCGGCTAGTAGATCAGGTGCCTTCTAGCACAGAGGGATAAAGTGACCAAAGTTTGGCTAGTAGATCAGGTGCCTTCTAGCACAGAGGGATAAAGTGACCAAAGTTCAGCTAGTAGATCAGGTGCCTTCTAGCACAGAGGGATAAAGTGACCAAAGTTTGGCTAGTAGATCAGGTGCCTTCTAGCACAGAGGGATAAAGTGACCAAAGTTTGGCTAGTAGATCAGGTGCCTTCTAGCACAGAGGGATAAAGTGACCAAAGTTTGGCTAGTAGATCAGGTGCCTTCTAGCACAGAGGGATAAAGTGACCAAAGTTCGGCTAGTAGATCAGGTGCCTTCTAGCACAGAGGGATAAAGTGACCAAAGTTCGGCTAGTAGATCAGGTGCCTTCTAGCACAGAGGGATAAAGTGACTAAAGTTTGGCTAGTAGATCAGGTGCCTAGAGCCTATAAGAGCTGATGTAGGGAAAGAGGGGAATAATGAGGCTTTCGCTTACTCAGCTTTCCTTAAAGGGGAGGTTTTGGAGTGCTTGGCAGGGAACTCACTACAGGGTATAATCAGCCACCTGTTAAAAAGATAGCCCACAGAGTGTCTGCTAAAAATAGGAATCCTGATCTTCACTGTCACTTCAAATTATACTTCTCAGATTATAATGACAGGAACTAGATGCTGTGGAAATGTTGAGGACTTGTGACAATGTTAAAAACCATTGGAGCTCATGCCCGAGTGATAAAGTGAGTTGATTCATAGGTTAGTACTAAGCTAACTGCCCTTGCGAGCCATTTTAGGCTTAGCCAATTACCTTTGTGAGAATCAAACCCTACACTTTGTGTTTGTAAGGCAAACACCTTAACCATTAGGCCACCCTCTTGCAATGAAAGTCAATGGCTCCTTCAAGTGGAAAACCTCAGGACATCAGATTCTCTTGTCAGGTCCATTTTGCAACCACCCTGTACAACATTTATGTTAGTCAACAGGTTTCTAAAATCTATAAGAGCTGGTATACCTTTTCTTCCTACCACTAAACATATAAGCATAGCTAGGGTGGGGCGAAGGGAACAAAGTGGTCATCACTAGTAGAAGCTGATCAGTGTGCAGTTCAATACTAGCATCTAAATGCCAGTATTATATTCAGACTGAAGCACTTTAGCATTCCATGAGTGGCAGGCATAAAATGCAGCAGCTGTTTGCTACAATTTAAAAGAGAGAGAAGAGTTTTTTGGCCCTCAACTTAAAATTGAGGATGGGCACCAGATCAGGATAGAGCTCGGGCATAAGAGTAGATAGCCATACCTCTGAATCAACTAGTCAATAATCAGAAGCTTCTGAAGTCACGGACATGGACTATGTTCAGACTGATAGGTAAAGGACAGGTAGATCCTTACGAACACTGCCTGCCAAATCACCTTTAGTCGAAGATCTCAAAGCAACAGCAGTGCTCAGACTCTATACTGCCCTTACTCCCTCTACATCTAATCAGCCAAAGCTGATTAAAGCAGGCAGTCCTGACACCAAATTGCTTTCCTCTATTTACTGAGGAAACAATGAAAGAGAATAAGACCCCACATTTTTAAACACCAGATCCTCCAGTAGTGCAAAGTGACCAACAGCAAGATGACATTTATTGTGCTGTGGTCTCCAGTGGAGCTCACAAGAGTGCCTCAAAGCAAGTTTGTCCCTCCAAGGATAGCCACTGCCATCCTCCAGACCTGGAGTAGTCACCTGGACCTAGGCATGTAGTCAGGTCTTTATCCCTCTTGTCACCACTGCAGGTCTGCATCACTTAATTTATAGCAACTGTTTCTTTTTTTTTTTTTTCTAAGAAAGGTAACAATATCCATCTATTAAGAGTCTATCATGAATTGTTAGAGGTTTGTCCACTCTCTTAAAACAGAAAGTCTGACTTTTTACTATCTCCTAACCTAAGGCTAATGTAATATATATTTTAATGACACTAAACTTAAGAGAATAATTTTAAATTTTACATAAAGGCGGAGAGGATGGGGCATTTCCAGCTATGCCAAGAATTGCTAAGAAAGGGTTACAAACTTGGTGCTCAAAAATGTAAACTGGATTTTTGTTGCAACCTTATTGGGCACTATGGACATTGGCTGGTAGCACCTGGTTGTGTATCCAGGGGGGTCTCCAATAAAAAAAAAATGTATTGCCCCAGTTCTGCTGATATAAAAAACTGATTACAGACTGTTTCAGTTTCACAGATACACTTGGAGGGAGATATAATATCAATAGGAGGAGACCTCAGTGCAATCCTAGACCCTGAGATGGGGAGGATAGCTAGTGAGCATATTAAGCTTAAAAAGGTAATGAGAAGAATGCATTTTTTTCTTCAACATCACTTAATTTGCAATATATAGAGAGCTTTCCATCCTGAAGAAAAGTATTACATTCCACTGGTATCATTTAGGAGCATGCTTGGTCAATAGGACTGGTTATATCTTAGTGATTCTAAAGTTCAAAATTGTTCTTTATCTCATCACAGTTATGTATTAATGATAGGCTGGCAGTAGACAACCCACTGCACTGCCCCACCCCCCGCCCCCCAAAAAAGCCTGAAACCTGAATATTTCATTGCTTAAATCTTCTAGTAAGAAGGACTATATGGTACAGTAATTACTGATGTTTGGATGATGTTACTGATACTGTAAATCTGACATGTGCTAAATGGACATTCTTAAAGTCCAAATTAAAACAGTGACATTAACATTAAGGTGGCAGAATAAAAAGCTGAGACAGGAACAAATAAGCAGGCTGGAATATCAGTTTGCTATAGCTAAGACCATTCCCAGTACTTATAAGTATAACCATTCCCAGAACATATAACCATAAAAGTTAAAGTCTAGTGCGCCAAACTCATCAGCTTAAAAAAGAATGTGAAGAATTACATTTTTATATCTTGAATGAAAAATGTCCAAGACGGCAACAAATTCAATAGCTAAATATATGGGTATCACCCCCCCCACACACACACACACACACACACACACACACACACACACACACACACACACACACACACACACGCACACACACATACATACTACTAGCATGCAGACTTGAAAAGAAGAGGACAAATGACAATTTATTCTACTATAGAATCTGGTGTAACCCAGCAAGATTTTTTTAATTGATAGCATTATGTAGGTTATTTTCATAAGTTATATTCATCATGCAATCAAACCTTCTTTTCTGAGATGCAACCTTTCTTCAAATGTTTATTGTCTTTCCCTGACAGACAAATAGCTTGAGATAACTGAACAGCTAGTTTCACAGCCAGAGGTATTAAATACCATAAATACTCTTCCCTAAGATAAGGAGCCTGGTCCAGCATGCTAAATTTTATAAAACATACTGCTTAATTCTTTATTCCAGTTACTTTAATATTTGGAGGATTGTGATTGGCTACCTCATTCTTCAAAACTGGCCTCTACTGCTTTACTTCCAAAGAACGTGCTGATTGCAGAGGATAGCAGCCGGTTACAGAGCTATTTGTCTGCTAGACTTAGAGATCAAAATTTACACAAAGGTCCTAACCACTAAGATAGAACTTCTGCCAAAATGTTACATCTATTTCAGCAGTGTTTTACAAGGCAGGCATGTGCACATACCTCATTTGATGACAGTTTGGTCCTACCCAGCTCCCTAGTAAAAGGGGCATCCCTACAGCAGTATTTTTCCTAGACATACAGAAGCTTTTTGTTTCTTTAGAAAGTACAGTTTTGTACCTACCATAAATGTAGATGTTCGAGGATCTACATTGCTGCAGTCATAACCTGTGGGTAGTCCGCTGTCCTCGGTCGGCCCGAATACCAAAGATTTAGGCTGGCGTCGGTCATGCCGCCCGGAGCTGACGTCAGTACGTAGTAGTACTTAAGCGCATGACCGACGCCATATCCTCAGTCTTTCTTGCCCCAGATGTCAGAAGACCTTAGAAAGGAAAGGCCAGAGTAAAAATAGTAAATACCCAACAACCACAAGTGAGAAAATAACAATTATCCCAAAGGAAAAAACAGCAACCCCAAACAATAGAGGGGAAGGAGGGAGGGAAAATAGGACTGCAGCAATGTAGATCCTCGAACATCTACATTTATGGTAGATACAAAACTGTACTATGTTCTTCGTCTCACATTGCTGCAGTCATAACCTGTGGGTAGAATCCCAAAGCAAAGGAAAAGGGAGGCTGGCAAACTAAAAAGCATTAGGAGCTGCTAACATGCCTTGTAACACTGCAGTGGCAAACCCAGCCCTAGACTTGGAATAAAGAGGGAGATGGTAATGCTTAGTAAAAGTGTGTACTGAACTCCAAGTAGCTGCTTCCAAAATATCCTTAGTAGCTACCCCCCTCAAAAAGGCAGTAGATGTGGCAGTAGCCCTAGTGGAATGAGGTCTGATCCCAGCAGGAACATTCTTCCCATGATGAGAATAACAAAAAGCAATACAATGACCAATCCACTTAGAAATAGTTTGCTTTGAAACAGCTTTCCCTTGAGAAGCCAGAGCAAAAGAAATAAATAACTGTTGAGTCTGCCTGAACTCTTTAGTTCTGCTCAAATAATAACATAGCTGCCTGTGAATGACCAAAGAATGCAAGACTTTTTCCCCCTTATTTTGGGGATCAGCATAAAAAGTAGGCAAATGAATGGACTGGTTCAAGGCCACATTAGAAATCACTTTAGGCATAAAAGTAGGGTTAGTACGCAAAGACACCCTATCCTTATGGAATACCAGAAAAGGTTCAACTGCCATGAGTGCCTGCAATTCAGAGACCCTCCTAGCAGAGGTAATGGCCAACAAAAAAGCAGTTTTCCAAGACAAAAACTTCGGCTCCGAAGTAGCTGCAGGTTCGAAAGGAGGTAAAGTAAGCTTCTCCAACACAAAATTGAGATCCCAGGAAGGAGTAGGAGCTCTACATGGGGGTCTTATATTTTTTGCCCCTCTAAGAAATTGCTTAAACAAAGGATGAGAAAATAAAGGAGGGTCACAATCATAGTGAGCAGAAATAGCTGCAGCATGAACCTTCACAGAGGAAAATGACAAACCCTTGTCTAGTAATTCAGTGAGGTATTGTAGCGTAAAACTCAAATTAGGTACTGAGACATCAAAGCCCTTTGCTGTGCTCCAAAGAAAAAATCTCCTCCATTTATCAGCATAAACTTTTCTAGTACTGGGCCGCCTGGCTTCCAAAATGACATCTAAAACCTGTTGAGGAAGCTGAGACCCCACCGGCTCTAAAACAGAATACGCCAGGCTGTTAGATGCAGGGACTGCACCCTGACATTGAGCAAATGATTGCTTGACTGGGACAACAAGTGAGGGATCTGTGGCAAAGGCCAAGGAGGCTCCTGAATTAAACTCCTCAGCAGAGGATACTAGGTGCTGACTTGGCCAATCTGGTGCTATTAGAATCATGCAAGGCGTGTCCCGCCTGACTTTCAAGAGTACCTTGGGAAGGAGAGGCAGAGGAGGAAAAGCATAGACGTGAAGGTTGTTCCAACTGAAAGATAGAGCATCCACTTTCCAAGCTTTTGGGTGAAACATCTTTGCGCAAAATTTTGGTAGTTGGAAATTTAGTGAAGAAGCGAACAGATCTATGTCTGGAGTTCCCCAAGCCACTGTCAACTGTTGGAATACCTGAGGATCCAATTTCCACTCGTGGGGTCCACAATTTGTCTGCTCAATACATCTGCTAGGGAGTTCTGTGCTCCTGGCAGAAACCGTGCTTGAAGAGTGATGTGCAAACTCAGAGCAGTTTCCCACAATATCATTGCTTGTCTGCAAAGAGGGTAAGAATGGGTTCCCCCCTGCTTGTTGATGTACCACATGACTGTTGTGTTGTCTGTTCGAATCAACACCTGTCCTGGTTGAAGTAGGTCCTTGAAGGCCATCAGGGCAAATTGGACTGCTAACATCTCCTTCATGTTGATATGCAAATGCTGTAGTCTGGGAGGCCACGTGTCTTGAATCCATTTCCCATCGAAGTGTGCTCCCCAAGCCAAGTCCGAGGCATCTGTCGTTATGATCTGACTCGCCTCTGGTCGGGTCACAGAGAGTCCCTTGTTTAGGTGACATTCCTGCGCCCACCACAAGAATTCCTTCTGGATGCAAGGTATTATCCAAATGACAGTGTCCAAATCGTGGCAGTGTTGAGTCCATACAGTTTTGAGATACCATTGTAGCTTCCTCATATGCAGTTTGGCATTGGGAAGTACTAGAATGCAAGATGCCATGAACCCCAAGGCTTGAAGGACTGTCCTTGCAGTCAGCCTGGACAGTACTGATAACTGCTGGAAGTACAGGTGAAGAGTTCTTTGTTTGTCCGGGGTCAGAAAAGCCATCTGAAAAGCTGTATTCAGTCTCACACCCAGAAAGCACATGTCCTGAGAGGGTACTAGACTGGACTTTATTTCGTTCACAGAATACCCTAGGCACCTTAAAACTGCCATTACATACTGCAGATGTTGAAGTAACTTGTCTTTGTCTTGAGCAAGAATCAGGCAATCATCCAGATAAGGATAAATTTGTATTCCCCTCTGTCTGAAGAAAGCTATTACAGGAGCCAGAACTTTTGTGAACACCCTGGGAGCAGTAGATAAACCAAAGGGCAATGCAGAGAACTGATAATGAGAAGTACCATCCCGAAATCACAGGAATCTCCTGCAGCTGGGCCTGATAGGAATGTGAAGATAGGCCTCTTTGAGATCCAGGGTTACCATCCAGTCATCTTTGCCTAGCATAGGCAGAAGTTGTTGTAATGTTAACATCTTGAACTTTGGAATGTCTAGGTAGATATTGAGAATGGACAAATCCAGAATTGGCCTCCAAGTGTTTCCTTTCTTTGGCACTAGGAATAGATGGGAATAAAACCCTAGGCCTACTTCTGACGGAGGTACCACCTGGATAGCTCCCATCTGTAAAAGCAAAGAAATTTGCTCCTGAGCCTCCAGCCTTTGCTGAGGAGGCACATCCGGCATGCCTTTGAAAGGAGGAAAAGTGTGAAAGTAAAACTTGTAACCTTGATTTATTATTTCCAACACCCATTTGTCCTGGGTGACCAAATGCCAGTTTTGTTTGAAAAGTGCCAACTTTCCTCCTAGAGGAGCTGCCAGAAAAGAAGGGTCTGGCAGCTGAAGATACAGGTCATTGGGTCTGTTTACAAAAAGGCTGACCCCTGCCCTCACCAGAAGACTGTGCAGGAGAACTCCAAGTCTTAGGTCTGAAAGAACCCTGAGCGTGAGCCCTGCCTCTACCACGTCTAGGCCTGCCCTTAGACTGAAAATCCGAAGAAGGGTAGGACCATCCTCTAGCAGGCCATTTCCTGCTAAACTTAGGGGGCTGCACCTGCAAAAAATCCTTGACCGTCTGCATAGACTTAGCTTTATCTTCCATCTTTTTCAAAACTGACTCCACAGGAGAACCAAAAAGAACTTCAGATTGAAGAGGAGCATCCAAAATCCGAGCTTTAACATGCTCTGACAAATTTTGATCCTTAAGCCAGGCATGTCTGCGAATAACTGAACCAGTAGCAGCTACCCTGGATGAAGCCTGAAGAGCATCGAAACCACACTGCAAAGAATGTTTTCCAACTTGATCTGAAGCATGAACCAACTCCTGCAATTCCTTACACTCTATACCCTCAGATAAAGCATCCACCTTAGATTTCAATTGGCCTAACAAAAAGTTCTGATACTTCAGCATATGAAACTGGCAATTTAAAGCCCTCATAGCTAACGTAGAAGAGGTGTACACTTTTTTCCCCCACCTATCCAATGCTCTAGAATCTTTGTCCAAAGGAACTGGATTCTTAACCACAGAAGCCCTGACACCCTTCGGCCCTTGAATGATAGTTTCCGGGTTAGCTCTAGGACTCTTATACAAATATTTATGTGCTTCTGGAACTCTGTAATATCTGTCTGGCTTGACAGGGGCAGGGGGTAAAGAATCAGGATTAAGTGAAGCTTCAGAAAAAACATCCTGAACAACATCTAAGACAGGGGGAATAGCCAAAGGCCTATGTTGTGGTAAAAACAAAAATTCCCTAAGCCTTTTTCGAGAATCTGAAAAATCCTGACCTTCCCACTTGAAATGTTCCCTCATGGAATGTAAAGTTTCAGAAAAGGAAAAATCCTCTGGAGGAGAAGCAGAAGGACAGGAATCCTCTGCATCCAAATCTGAATAGGGAGGGTAATCCTGAATATCCTCAGCTAAGGACTCAGAGTAGTCTGAAGAATGCTCCATTCCCTCTAAATCTGTATCCACCCTAGGCCTCTTCTCTGGGGGGAGCAAAGATCCCCTGATCAAAGTAATCAAATCCTCTGCCATTTTCAACATATGTTTTTTAGGAACAGAAGCTGAAGAACTAGGGCTATGGCCAGTACCAGTAAGACCAGGCTTAGCCTTAGCATGGCCTTTAGCCACTGAGGTAGTAGGCCTAATAGCCTTTTGTAAGGCTGGAACTACAGATACCTGAGAAGCACCCTCGGCCTGGTCTAACTCCTGAGAGGCCAACTCCTGCAAAAGTAAAGGTTCCCCCTGGGATTCAGCCGAGACCTCGGCCGGATCCACAGATTCAACCGGAGGTTCCATAGAACCGGCGTCCGCAACGGACGACTCATCCGGTTTAGACCTTAAAGATTTATCTTTACGTTTTTTAGCGGTAGTGGGCGTTGGAGGATCCGACGGCATGTTGTAGTTACACCGCTTACCGAAAACAAGCCTGGCACAGTCTAATCTTCGTTTAATGGTGCGCTTATTAAATCTAGCGCAAAAGCGACACCCGACTACGTCATGTTCAGGCCCCAAGCAAGGAATACAGAGAGAATGATAGTCCCTATGAGGTATCTGTTTCCCACAAGAAATACAATTATTAACTTTTTCTGACATCCGGATTAACTGAGGCAAGAAAAGACAAAAATTTTCCCCAACGGGGTACTTAGCCCAACTTGGTCTTCGGTCTGAAACTCGATAATTGAAAATTTCAGAACGCCGAATGGCACTTGCAAACGCTGCTTCTGCTTCGGACCACGCGGCAAGAAAGACTGGGGATATGGCATCGGTCATGCGCTTAAGTACTACTACGTACTGACGTCAGCTCCGGGCGCCATGACCGACGCCAGCCTAACTCTTTGGTATTCGGGCCGACCGAGGACAGCGAACTACCCACAGGTTATGACTGCAGCAATGTGAGACGAAGAACATCAGACTTTTCTTTCAAATGACTGAAAAGGTTTTGGTAAATGCAGTATATTTGTGTCCAGGTTCCAAGTGCTTAATAATGAAATATTAGTTTAAGTTAATAGCTAGTGGAATTACCAATTTTACTGGCATTTAGCATCAGGTAAAGATGTCTCCTGTCACCCTTGTTGTTTGTTATTGTTATTGCTATGGAAACATTTCTGCATATCTCAAATAAAAACTATGGGACCTGCGGAATGCGAGCCATACCTACTGAACCTGTTGTGCTTAGTTAATTTGGAGATGCTGGTGTTTGACTGCATAGGGAAACATCTTTCACACATTTTTACAATTATTTTAAAGTTTAACAAATGAGCAGGACTAGCCTCAAATTACATTAAATTTATGCTTTTTTCCACATATTGAAAATGCCTTGTGTACTCATCTACCCATATAAAATAGATTATTTTTATCCTGAACACATACCAACATGCATATACAAATTTGTGATGATTTATCTCACTTGTGCAAAAGTATTATGCAACTGGTGATAACAGTGCTTGCCTTTTTTCAGCAAAAATATCTGCAATAGAGATGTTTGGTTTATCAAAATGTATCACTCTAACGAGACAATTACCACAACTTTATGTATCTGAATACCCCAACAAGTGAAAGAAGTTACTTTTAACTTTTATCTGGGACTCCCACCACCATTTCTCTTAGTATGAAAGATATAAATACCTCCAAGAGCAAGACACTTAGGCCCAGCAGTCTTAAAGGCTTACATTTTAGTTGCATCCTTTTGTCAGGCACTTCAAGCTCAGTGTCACCTTTGCCATTTAGAAAAATACCTAACCATTAGGTGATTCTAAGTACAGCAGTCTGAAGGGGTCAAAACAAAAGATCTAGTCAGTCAAGCTTTGGAATTTGGGATATGATTAGGGATTTTAAAGCAATTCAGATAGATTTGCAATCCAGTCACTGATATACATGGATTGAGGAGGGATATATGTTTCTGGTAAAATTTCTTTTAACACCAGAATACTAATTTTCCAACTTTTCACGCTCATTTACATTGCAGTACTAATATTCAAGTTCCATTCTGGCAGTACCTAAAGCTCAAGTCACTATTCCAAACTTATCTATGCTGTCATCCTCTCTGGTATATTGTTAGTGAGAAATCAATCTGTTGATGACATTTAACAACAGTGGGGCATATCCAAATTACATTTGGCACCCCACTATAATAGATAAATATGTAAATATGTTAGATGATATTGAACAAAATTATTATAGACTTGAGTACACAACTTTTGTACAAACAAAAACATGCTGTTAACCTGGAAAAAGTTAAAAAAAAGGTTAGTTTTATGCAGTTCAAGCTATTGCATTGCTAGCAAACTACTAATCTTCAGCTTAATAATACAGGGCAAAACTGAGATGGTAGACAGTAGAGATGTTTACAATAACTTGCCACTTAAATTCACATGATTTGAAACTGCCTATAGATTAAGGACCTATGGAAGATGGTAACTGATGCAGCCTAATTGCTATAAAATCTCTGTCTTCCTTTTCTTAAGCAATGTAGGGATTTGAAGAATAAGCCTTTAAGTTCCAAGTCTTAATTAATCTCAACATTGATACATGTCTACATTGTGTAATTCTTATAGCTGTCACCATTACAATTTAAAACAGGAAATTGTCACCAAGGATTGTACACATCACCTCTTTTTATATTAATATTAATTGTGGGAGGCATACAAATGCACCAGACATGATTTCTGTGCTTGTGACTTCTGGAGTACATTTTAATCCTTTCCTGAAAACACTGTTGCATTTCTTCATCCCACTTAAAGTTTTACCAACATGGCATGCCAATTATTTTGGTAATGCATATCCTATTTTGGTGATAGTTTACTTCCCATTTTACTTTCTAAAAGCATCTTGCAGCACAGTTTTGTTCCTATTAGACAATGGCTCTCATATTTAGTATCACATCTGGTATGCAATTGTTACATGATACAGCTGATAAATGTTATGTTACATTGTAAGCATTCTGTATCCTTTGTTAATTTACTTCTGCATTTAATGACTTGGATTTTCCAATGAAGTTTTACTTGTTTGTTAAAACAAAAACAGATAGATGTTGGCATTTATCATTAATTGGACCAATGCAGTTTTAACTGGGTAGATCTTACAGCATCACTCCTGGAAGCCTAAATAGTCAGTTTTAAAGTTAGCAACCCTACAACAAAAGTTCACTGTATCTCTGCTGGATTCAAATTACAGTCCTTGGAAATTTTGTACAGGGAAAGAAACATTGTTTCTGTCATGTTTTTTGTTTTTTCATAGAAGCAGCTTTTTCACAGGATTCATAGAAGAATGGGGAAGGACAGAACCCATAACAGGGAGACGGGAATGGTGTAGATAATGCCAGCAGCTACAGAGACTTTGCACCAATGATCTGCCATTAATACATATTTTAGTTGGGTTTGTGTAGTTCAGTCAAGAGCAGTTTATCTGAATTCCTTTTTTGGGGTAAATGGAACGTAAAGATAAGTTCTGATAAACTATTACCGAGTAAAAGCTGTTTCCAGTAAGATACAGAGGAGATTGGGTCCAGTATTAGTACTACAACCATGTTAAATTTCAGATATTTTAAGGTTGTCATTTTTTTATTATTATTGTTATGTCTAGACTAGAAATGTTGTCTGTATTTTACATATAGTGTTCATTTTGTTTCATCAGTGGAACACTGGAAGTGTAGCATGGGATATTTCTTATATTCCTACTGACACACATGGGAGTGAGGGGATATTTCATATTTAACGCATGCCAGATTCATTGTATCTTGTTTAGTGGTCATGACTTTGTTGATTTTGTTTCATTATCATGAATCCTTTTGTGACTGCTACTGAATCTACCAGCCACTGTCATGCAGATAAAGCAATACAGTGAGTACTCAACATTTTAAGCAGAGCAAATGTATCAATCAAAGCTTTTTCATAGCAGCATCAACACTATCAGCACTGCAGCACTTACAATTATTTATTTTCTACAGCATCACAAACAACAAATGCAAAATGTTTAATTCTTTTCATTGTGTCAATTTTACTTTCAAACAACAGTTGTTTATCAATCTTACTGATACAAGAGATATTTGAGTGCAGTACATATTATAAGTAGGGATGCATTGTGGGCATTTAGTTTTTATGCACAAGATAATTATTATGGTCTGGCATGCAATATGCAATTATCATTACCATGCTGGTTCAATATGTTCAAGGACTTGGAAGCACTTGTACTATTCTGTGCTTGTTTTCTGAATTTCATTAATGCCTCTAAACTCTCATTTGTGACTCATCATAAAGCAATCATTATGTTCTGTTCTCCTAGGAAAAAGGGGCAGATTATAACTCAGTCCATCCATTTTTGTGCATACTCCTTAGATATTTTGAAATTGGGCTATAGCACAGATGAAATTGGAGTTGAATTACCTTTGCATTTAAAAGTTTATATGATCTTCTATGAACCTCAAGTGCATTTGAGTGTATGGTAAGTGGTCACTGTGAATTGTTCATTTATAGATCACTCAGATGGCAGCACCGAAGCTAATGTGCATGCATGTGTTTATGTGGTAATGAAACACGTTTTCCACAGTGTAGGCAGCACCTTTGTGTGGATTTGATTTCCTGAAGCCTCCTACTAATAGTATGTTAGAATGTAAAAGCAAATGATGCTCTGAAAACGAATAGATGAGTTAGTTCATTCCAGAAATATCAGAGTTAACAAATGGCTAATGCTTTCATTCACATGGAGCTTCCTCAAGTCAGGATTTCTGAAATTGTTTGCTTTTTCACTGGATTTTTTATTGAAGTTAGAATATGTTAGCAAATGTCAGTCCCTCATTCTTTTTCAACTGCCCCTTCTGATTTAGTGAGATATACACATTTTCTGACTTACAGAACATATACAGTAACAAGTATCTGTTAAAACATCGGTATCAGAACTATGCATAATTTTGTTATTTATTCTGTGATTCAGATCTCAAAACATAATAACATGACCTATAACCCACAAATCAAGCATACTTACTGTTTCACCTCTTTGCCCTGGGTGTCCAGGCAATCCATCTTTACCAGGTGGACCCTGAAAAAAAATGACATCTATTATAATTTGTCAGCATTTGTGCATATGACAACCTCAGTCTTCCATATGAGGCCTTTTCCATGTATATATTTGTTTATACACACAGACATAATCACACACACACACACACACACACACACACACACACACACACACACACACACACACACACACACACACACACACACACTCACACACACACTCAAAAGCATGAATGTTTTACTTCATTATCCAGTTCAAGGGTTTAGAATAATGTAACAATGAGAGGAAAATATAATAGTTTTTTCTACTCAACAGGACACTAAAACAAAAAACAAAGAGATTCCTCTTTTCTACTACAACTAGTAATAATAATAATAATAATAATAATAATAATAATAATAATAATAATAATAATAATAATAATAATCATCTTAATGTGTTGCTGTGTCTGGGTTGTGTTAGACCTGGGCATAATCACAACATAAGTATCAGTTAAGCTCTGACCAAACACACATGCACACATAGGCATGCACACACAACCACACGGAATCTCTCTCTCTCTCACACACACATACACACACACACACACACACACACACACACACACACACACACACACACACACACACACATGCACACACATAAAACACACATGTACAAAGGTGTATGCACATATTCATGTCTGTCTATAAGCACATGCATTCAGACATAAAGACAAAGTTGACATGAGGTGTTTAAATATCTCTGCATATGAAATATAGCTTCCAAAGCAGAGAGATCTGTAATAGTTCATGTCAAATACAGTATGCAAGCAAAAGATACTTACTGGGGGGCCTTTTGGTCCTGGAAATCCAACGGGTCCCTGTGGCCCTTGAGGTCCCTGAAATGCATGACATAATCAATTAACAGCCTGTTAAAAGTAATTATGCATTTAAAACTCTAAGACAGAGAATAGCTGGGAGAATATGCTATTTAAGCAATTTCACTGCTTAAGCTGTTAATAGTAATTGGTTAATTTCAACTGCACATTTGTTTTACTGACTACCAGTAAATGAAACTGGAACAGAAGTGAAGAAAGATAGTGCATGCATTGCTCTAATACATCTAACCAGTTATTTCTAATCTTGGTGGCATCTATATAGAACTGCTATGATAGCTAGAAACTAGAATACTGGCAAATCACATATCATTTATGGCCCATGTGACCATGCCTAGACGTCATCATCTGCTTTTTTGTTACTGTAGACTGTCAGTATGTCATATGTACTGCTCTGGCTCTGATGACTGAAATCTTTGACATAACATTGAGGTTTATGGCCAAGGCACTGAAACCTAGTGATCTCATTTCACTTGTTACGCAGTCATAACTAGTCATTTTGCATCAAAGAACAGGTAGGTGTGTCATTTGTGACAGACAAAAGGGAAATATGCTTTACTTTTTTGCCAAGATTAAGAAAATTTAATGTGAAGCATATTAGAAAGGAAGAAGCTAAACTAATGTACAGAGCCAAACATATTTCTTTTTTGCACATCATTTTAACCAAAGTCAGAAATGGGATATAAATAAACTTCTTTCCAAATGTGTTAAAAAACAACTTTATTTGGAATGTTAATTTTAACACAGATATGACCATAGTTTGAAGATTATAAGAAAAGATAACTAAAGTTTTAAAGCTAACGAGAACTGCAAAAACGGTCAATATCTTTTTTCCATGTAATATTTACTGGCTGGTAATGTTAACAACACTAAAATAATGACAAGACATACTGTAGAATTTCCTAGGAATAAATTTGGTTTTATTCTGGATAGTGCTTGGTTTGTATAACTATGTACAGTATGTGTGTTAATCTTCCTTTCAATTGCAAACTCTTTGCACAAACATTTACAATAAATAAACAGTAAACTTTACAATGTCAACAGCAAAGTACATTGTTTTAAAACCATATGAAGTGGGAGCACATTAATTAACAGATTTTGGATAACAGCTCAGGGGTGTCTTGCATCTAAGCCATAGGGCTGCCTAATTTCATAATTGTCTCCAGAAAAGGGACAAAATGAGCAGAAAATTGAAAAAAGTACATTCAGAGGCTGAAACATGCATTCTGTAGTTGGTAAGGTTTGACTTTATTGGCCTGAATGTACCCATAAAGACTTAAAAACTAAAAAGAAAAGTAAAAAAATGTCTGTCCTTAAGGGGTCATATGCATACATTTTCCATGGGCATCTACTACAGGAGGTTTGAAATATTATACATTGAAGACTCTTGCTTGGCTAGCTCTTTTATGCAGTGGATAAAAAGGTCACACATACAAATTTTTCAGTAAAAATTGCAGGAAAAAACTAGCCAAGCTAGACTGTGTAATACCTTAAACCTCCCCTAGTGAAAGTTCATGAGATATATGCAAATGACCCTTTAAGGAAACACCAGTGTTTTGCCTACATGGCTTCTGAATAGCAATGCTTTATTGACTGAATCTCCCTATAAAGATTTAAAAAATAAAAAGTTATTGGTATTCTAAAGCCATGTAGCTGAAACTAGTATGTCCTTAAGGGGTCATTTGCACATTTCACATGGGTCTCCACTCAAGAAGGCTTAAGGTATTACACAATAAAGCATCTAGCCTGGGTAATTCCAGCTCCAACCAACTTCTCTGTTATCACTTAGTGTATGTCAGGTAGGATATGACATAGTAATGGCAATATGAAATCCTAATCTGCTTATCAGGTGTGTATCATAGCCTATTACTAAGTTTTTACTTTTTAAATATGTTAATGGAGTGTTCACTTTTCAGCTATGATGTATGGGCACAAGTACAAAGGTAAATATAAAAAGAGAGACAGAAACAAAGAGAGAGAGGTTACATTTTTACAGTTAAGCGTTCAGGTATTATTTCTTAGAATTGGAAAAATGAAAGAACCCAGAGTTAATACATGTTAAGAAAAAATGCAGCATCAGTGCAGACAGTAACTGCTAAACAGGACGAATCTTAAGACCATTGATGTGTGAGGTAGAAACCTCAACCAACAAAGGCACTGTAAAATAGGCTTTATATTTCTTATCTGAGCTGTATTGTAAATGCATGCATTTTTTATTGCAGTGGAAGCCATATTGAGATGGACTAAAACGCAAGCATGGATTGAAGGATGCTGTAGCCATGCTTAAGTACACTGCTGCATCAATGAAGATAAATAAATTGTAGGAAGGGAGCTAGAAAAATACAGGGATTCAGAACTCACGTATCCCACCCTCGTTCTGATGCTGGGAAAGAAATGTATATTTATACATATTTTGACATTTAAGTGGACTGTACACAATGGACAGGAATATTACATGTCCAAGACAAAGTAACTACAGAGCTAAGCATGTGTAACTACAGAGTTGTGTCAATGGCATGTCAGCAGATCAAATGGTGTTGCAAGTTAACCAAGTGGCACATCCATTTAGTAAACTTTGCTACCCACTCTATTTGGAGCATATTTAATAACAAATTGCTTTGATCTAATTGTAAAAATGTAATTACTTCATTAAGGAGATACAAATGTGCCTTGTGCTACTGGAGATGCATGCATGTAGGTAAATTAACTTCAGCAAAAGTACATATTTAATTCAGTTACTTGGTCATCCATGTTGCTTAAAACATATTTAAACACAAAGATACTGAAAACTATAACTGCTTTATTCCATCAGACCTGGTTGATCATGAATTGTTAAACATTTCTATAACATCATCAGAAAGTAAACTTAAACACTTTTCTGTTTTCCATTTCTTCTCCTTTCCAGCCACTGTTCTATTTGAATGACACCTAATTTTGCTTTCTGTTCTCTGCAGAGGACTTTGAATTTCCACATGGAAAGACTTCTGAGACTGATACAATTACCTCTGGTCCCAGTGCAGATGACTTTTAGAAAGAAAGTTGTTAGTGTTGTGTGACAATCAGAACACTGTGCAGATGCCAGGGCTTGAATGATATATCCCAGGGCTATAGAGTATGCAGACATTCAGCAATAGTGCCCTGAAAAAAAGAACTAGTGCACATAATTATGTGCAGCTGAGTCATTACTAAGAATGCTTTCATCAATCACTAGTACTTAGCTTCAATGGGAAGTGGACAAACACTGGGTTCTGTCTCCATGACAACAGAAATATTTCCTTGGCAGGCCTAATTCTCTACCTCTTGGTGAATCACTGAGTACTGTTTTAAGAAGTACTCATGCTAATATGTTACTTGGCCAGATATATAATAAAATATTTCACTACACTGACTGTATGTGCAGAAATAACAGGTTTCACTGAAAATGAAAAGGTTTGAACTTGCATCATGGCTTACAAATCAGCCTTTCACAGGCGGTGCAATAACTCATATATGCATTGCTCTAAAGTATGTTTCTTCTGAGTGGTGCCTCAAACTAAGTGAAGGTTATATCAATAGCAGAAATGTAATGCCCAGTTTCATTTCAATCATATAGTGAGAAAAGGTGGCATATCTATACTAATGATCTGAAATATGTATTTTATAAAATGAATTACAATTTCCTAAAGTAAACTATAATGGAGATGACTAGTACAACAGAAGGACCAATAATGTTGTAATAGTTGTAAAAACTTAAGATTTTGCAATCTGAGAATCTATGTTTTCTGGAAGGTTAGCGGTGATATTACCTTTAAGAATATACTCTTCAAAAGGGTTTCTTGTAATACAAAATTTAATAAAATGTTCTTGAACTATCAAGTTGAGCAACATTCTAATTCCTAAACCATGCCAGATAAGCAGTGAAACACAAACATCCGTAAGTGACACCTGCTGAAGCAATGCCTCAACATTTCAAAACTTTTAAGGAAAATGCATTACATGCAAAAAGTCTAAGCACAAATATATTGTGTCATCAAGGAGAAAACTGCTTTAATATTCTGCAACATTCATCTATCAGATCAGAATCCTTCTATTCAAATTTCCAGTGTCAGCTACACTATCTAATTTCTAATCAAAATTCCATTTTAATTATTGCTACTGTCTATAATATATACAGCAAACTCTTCATCAACCGGCACCTATGGGAATTGGTAGATACCAGATAACTTGTTTCTGGTTGCTTGAGAGTTACTATTAAAAACAGATCTAACTAATACTGCACCAAATACTATTTGTTTGGTTTGACTTGTTCTTGGGTTGTAGAGACAGGGAATTTATTCCTATCTTCCTTTTCAAAACTCTAAAACTCTAAAAATGTAAGGTATGTTTCTGCGGGGGGGGGGGCAGAAAGTGCAACACATGAAAATTGTACTGCATTTCTTTGATTTTTTTTTTTTGCTTGCTTGAGAGTTCTGGTTGCTTGAGTTCCCGTTAACTGAGAGTTTACTGTGTGTATGTATGTGTATATATATATATATATATATATATATATATATATATATATATATATATATATATATATATATATATGGGTTACCGTTAGAACATCAAATGTTTGAAACATCGACAAGCAGAAACCCGGTTCCAAAACATCAACACCCGACAACGTAATTGGTCAACCTTTAAAGTTTCAACATGCAATTTGAAATGTAGGAGCGCTGAGGATCTGAAGTTTCAGAGGAGAAATAGTGTGTCTGGGAACTGTTGAGTACAATCAATGAACACTGATTCGGAGCAATTTATGCAAGCAAGCACAATGACTGATGTGGATTTACCAGGACCGTATATATAATACCTTGAACAGAGCTGGAATGAAAAGAGGTACTGGTGTTGTAAAGAGAACTTCACCGCTCGTTGTATGGGTGGAGCGGTATCTAAAACAGTTAGTACTGGTGACGAACTGCTGAAATCGACACCACATCAGCATAGTGGTGACCCTAGTGAGATAGAAAGATACAGGGTGTGTAGTGAAGTTAAAGTTAGGGCGCAGTTTAGTAGAGGTATGCCCTGTGTTGTAGTGGAGGACAGTTTAGCATCAACATCTTTAGATGTGGTACACAACATACCACGTAGAAAAGCACTTTTGCAATGTATTGCAAGGGTATGGTGCAAGTATCACCTCACACCTGGAAGTAGGGAGCTCAATTTATTAAATCTAGATGTGAGCAGCCATAACCTGAAAGACGGGTCATTTGTTGCTAAACGGATCACTGATAGTAGAGGAAACACTGTGGTGTATGCATTTAGTATTATAAATAATTTGTATGATCTAAGTAAGGCTTCCATCTGGATGATGGATGGGATGTATTTCCACAGGGTTCTTATTTGCAGACAATTGTACAGTATTCACAGCCTATTAAAGCTAGGCTCATATAGTAAGGTTGTACCTCTATTCTATGCACTGATGAGTGCTAAATCTTAGAAATGCTACAACTACTTGTGGAATGCGTCATTTGCGTTACTGGCTGAAAATGGTTTTGTCAAAAGTGTGAAGTTTATACTATGCGACTTTGAAATCACAGCTCTTAAAAGTGTTTGCTTAAACTTTGACGATGTGCAGTCCAAAGGCTGCTTATTTCACTTTGGACAAAATGTCTGGCAAAAGATTCAGCATGTGGGTTTGAGTGCATTGTACAACACTAGCATGCAATTTCAGTTATGTATAAAGTCTTTGGTAGCATTATCTTTCCTGCCTGAGGATCAGGTTTTGCAAATATTTAATAAACTAAAGGAGATAGTGCCAGATGAGGGCAGTAAGTTAGTGAGGTACTTTTCTGACTACTATACCAATGATAGGCTCCGTAAGTTTAGCACTGGTACCTCCAGTACTGTGTGGTTTCCTCCACTGTTACCAATCAAGTTTTGGAACGTGTCTGAGTTGAACGATCTATTCCTACCCTAGATGCAGAACTCGGTGGAAGCCTGGCACAGGCAGTTAAAATGCCTGGTAGGTCCTAGAATGACTGATTTAGATGTACTCATTCGGGTACTGTGTAGGGAACAGGATCATATAGATGAATTGCATGTGCACATGGTTAGTGGAGTTCCCCCCATCTCCAAAGAAGAGAAGACTAATTGAGAGACATGAGAGATTTCAACAAATATTGTGCAATAGGGAAGAGTACACCCCACTGGACTTTGTTACCAGAATTGCCCCATTTTCAGTTGTATGTACTCACAGCAAATGTAATTTTGTGTTCTGGATGAGCAGAGGACGTACTGCTGAACGGTGTTAATTGTATATTTCTAACATCGGGTTTACAAAAGAACTATATTTTGTTTGGTTTTCAGTTGCAAACAACGATGTGTTGTTTGAATTTGAGCTGTCATTTGTTCCGTTCTGTTTGCAAACACCGCGGTGTGTTAGTTTATTTCATGCTTATGTTGACAGGTTACTTGGACCATTCACTGCAGATTAGCATTTTGGATGTGTTGGTGTTTCCACTGTCGGCTATTTGGGTGTCAAAGATTTGTATGTCGATATTTTGATTTATTGGGGAAGAGATGTGTAGATGTTTTGGACCTGGGTTTCCATTTGTCAATGTTTCAAACGTTCGATGTTCTAACGGTAACCCATATATGTACACATCTATATCCTTGAAGCACAAAATATTAATCCCAAAAGATCAAAACTCACATTGATGCAAAAAAAGCTAAAGAAAATTAAAACATGTTTTATTTAGGAGGACAAGGTCCCCTGCAACCTCTATATACCATGCTATTTATAAATACCAATGCTGAGACTTGACAACAGCAGGGAAAGGGAAAATTGTCATGCCGCATAGTTCTGTGACTTCCTAGAAAAAGATTTCAACCATGTGAGATTTTGATCTCACAAGCCAGAAGAATACATTTGACATTCTGAATGGTCAGTGTAATGAATGGATCTCATATATACATATATGCATCTATCTATCTATATATATCTATATCTATATATATATATATATATATATATATATATATATATAGATATATAGATATAGATATAGATATATATAGATATATATGTATAGACATAAAATCTTGCACTAAATATCGACTTACCCTTTCTCCGGGTGGGCCAGGAGGACCATCATTTCCAGAAGTACCCTAGAAGGCAAAAGGAAGTGTAATGAATTAAAATCAAAACATTTTTAACAATTTTGGAAAAGTAATGTTTGATTGTGAAAGTTTGAAAAAGTACCTTCGGACCAGGTTTTCCAGTGGGACCTCTAGGACCTCTTCCACCACGAGGACCCTAATGAGTTTCATAAAAAAGTAGCATGGACAAGGTTTAGCTCCTATTGTAATGCAATAAATGCAGTTTGCAATGTTAGTGATATGCCATTTAATTAAAGCAGACACATCTATAATGACTGCATGAATGTAAGGAAAACTGAAATGTTATGCATATTAGTGTGGAAAAGGTCTTCATGAAGCAGTTTTAGACACAAGCTACTGAAACACATACATTCATGCATTTTTTCTATATATAAAGTGTTCGTATGCTACTATTTTATCATGCAGACATAAATCAAATAAGCATGTTACAGTTACATATTAAATTCGCTCTTGCATGCCATAGTAATATAAGACTAGTACATACTGTTGGACCTCTCTGTCCTCTTGGACCTGGTTTCCCAGCCAAACCCTGTCAAAAACACATCCTAGTGAGTATCCACACTCATCGATATAAAAGAATGAATATGCTATTGAATAAATATGTAAGGAAGTACAGCAAGCTCTTTTGTTACATAGTAATAATCATGTTGGATGGCCTCCTAGTCATCACTGATTACTGAGATAATGTAGGTAATACCTTAAATTACACAGCAAAATAGCTGGAAATGCTTTACTACAGCTCTTAGATTCTGAAAGTACAACAAATTCCTTTGCTACAGATCTGCAAACTTTTCCAGATCCAATATTGTCACAGTCATTAAAGTGTCCATCATCTATGTCGTTATTAGACAAACATCCATGAAGAGGCCTTAGGGATTGATTCAATCTACAATAAATTCTGTTTTGCCATACATCTGTCAGTGATCAGTAAACAACTTGACTACCAGCTTGCATGTTTTGTGTGTTATGCCAAACTAAATTTATAGAATTCTGGATCCAACATTTATCTTGCAGTTTTAGCATTAAAAAAATGCACCAGAAATGTAACCAGAAAAAGGAATTTGTTGAAGTATGACAGTATACAAAACAATATATTAAAAGGTGTTGCAAAATTCAGCAATGCAATCCTCTGGCTCACAACATGCAACTACAATTAAAGTATTTATCACCAGTTATGTGAACAAAATTCTGAAAGTTACTTTTTCCAGCATCTGTATAGTTGCAACTTTTGGTGCAAAAAAAAAAAAGAAGGATGGTCTGCCTCAATGAAACAATTTCATTCTTTGGTTACTGTGTGTTAAGAGTACCAAAGCCAAAGAATTAAACATGTGCATAGGAAAAAGAAGAAATAATCAGTGTGGTGTTACAGACTAGACAGAAACATATACTTTGTTGCAGATAGTCTGGCAGGAGCACACTCATCCTGGCACAGCATAACTACAAGGTAGCAGACCATACCATATGCTCAATGCATGTAAGAACAGAGAACTATGGAAATACAATGGGTCAGAGACTGATTGCATACTGCACAAGTGGCTTTGTGTAGCAAAGTAGGGGCTTGAAATTGAGAAAACCATGTCTACTCTGTAATACAGAGATAATCTACACAGCCCCATGGAACTGTGGTGGTATGTTGGCATTGCTTATACAAATTAAAGCATCATCTGCCTATGTGCACTGCTCTGAAAGGATTGTTTGTGTAGCAGTTCAGAGATGTCTGTACTACGCAGGATCCATGCTGAGCAGTGACAAGAGGTGTAAATATACATGGCTATTAGTCACGCTGCAGCAAGTGTTCATAATAAGGGAATGGAAGCAGGATAAAGGGATTATGCTTCAAGGTCTGGCTACCAAGCCAGATGTGCAATGCTGCGCAGTGTACTTATATGAAGGCACATGCATATATACATATATATATATATATATATATAAGAAGTATGCGCGCGCATGTGTGTGTGTGTGTGTGTGTGTGTGTGTGTGTGTGAGTGTGTGTGTGTGTGTGTGTGTGTGTGTGTGTGTGTGTGTGTGTGTGTGTGTGTGTGTGTGTGTGTGTGTGTGTGTGTGTTCAAGAGAGAGAGAGAGAGAGAAAGAGAGAGAGAGTGCTATTGCTAGCCAAGATACTGTCCTGCTGTGGGAATAAATATCAGAAATGAATCAATAACAAAAAACATGGACTTAGGTTGGTGCAGCACATGACTGAAAAACAAGCTTTGTACACCTAGTGATGGTAAACAGTGTTTGACTTGTTTGCAAACTGGAAAACAAGGTACTAAAATATATACAGATTTGTAAATTAATATGTAAACCTGAAGGGTGGCA
Source organism: Protopterus annectens (assembly GCF_019279795.1). NCBI lineage: Eukaryota > Metazoa > Chordata > Ceratodontiformes > Protopteridae > Protopterus > Protopterus annectens. The sequence goes on from NC_056744.1 coordinate 952,317,522, forward strand.
GTTAAAACCTCTACGAATTATTACATCAGGACTGGATGATAACATCTGACTTAAAGGTTCAGGTGTATAAATTTGGACAGGTAATGTTAGGAAATTAGGAAATGAAATTCTTCAGAATCTCAAACCTAGTTGACATTATCACAATATAGGAGGTCAGTATGGTTACGTTTGTTAAATATTTAACAAATTAATGTAATTTAATAAACATTAACAAGATGGTAAAGAAAAGCAAGAGGAAAAACTGTGTATCGTGTGTTGAACAGATGAAGACAGGACACTCATAGGTTGGAAAACAAAGCCATATGCCTGGGAAAGCAAAACATGGCTGGCATAAAGCAATCAAGAAGTAATAGATGGAAAAGCCAGAGTAGTTACTAATAATGTATTTATAGCAGTGCCCATAGCATGGACTTATGAGTCAGTAAGAAAGGAAAGAAGAGCTAATTCAGAATTCCGGAATGGCCGATTGTTTCATTTTTGCAGTGTTGTCTAGAATGGTAGTATCACCAGTAAGCAAACCTGTCAACCTCTTTGTGTAAGAACTCAAGACAAAGCCAGTAATGGGAGGGCAATGAACAAACATCAGGGAAGTACTGAAAATATTGTTCTTATAAATGAAGAAAGGTGTTAGAATAACAGGTTTTGCTTTAAAATTCAAAGGTCTCTCGTTATTTAGTCACAACAATCCTCAATTATTTGAATTAAACCATACATTTTACAAGGAAAAGACCAATAACATGAGGTAAAAGTCTGGACATTCTTTCAAATTCTGTTCATTAAAGAGGTTTGCCAGTAAGACTGAGAACCATTATAACCAATGGTTTCATGTTTAATATCGGGTCAGGAAAAAGGGGAAGTTCTAGTAGAAAATAAGAACAACAATAGTTTCATTTAGTTTTGACACACATACCATTGATAAAGATTAATGAATCTTTAAAAATCAATAGTTATGCCATTATAGCAAACAGATTCGAAAACAGTTTTTTAAGGCAGTAGAAGTAGTGTTTGTTTTAAGGCATACAGAAGCTAAATGTTTAGCCTGTGTGAAAAGCAGTAACAGTCAATAAGAAAATGAGTAGCTTTGACTATGTTATCAGGACACTTCATTTGGTCTAATAGTGACAACAAGTAAAAAGGGTATCATTGCCAGCGCAGAATTAGAAACTGCACTGTCAGTTATTTTCTGTCTCCTATTACAGCTTCATTCTGTTGACAGCTGTAACACAGTCAGTTGTCTCTCTGGCAATGTCACATGCAAATATTACTATTCAGGTATGTGTCTAATGCTAACTAGACATGTCCTCTCCCCTAGAAATGGCTCTGGTACCTCAAAAATGAGGTACAATGATTCAGAGAAATGCCTGACCATGCTATTTTTCTCACAAGGAGGAAAAAGGTTTACACCATCATTTGGCAGTGGGCACCCACTCACTTCTGTGGACTGGCCACAGTTTGCACTACAACTTCAAGTAGGTATTGTGGAAGCATCTATGTGTGCCTGCATGTATGAGTGAGCGATTCTTTGAGTGTAAGTGCATGGCTGTGTGTGAGTCATATGTGTGTGTGTGTGTGTGTGTGTGTGTGTGTGTGTGTGTGGGTATGTGTGTTTGTATGTATGTGTGTGTGTGTGTGTGTGTGTGTGTGTGTGTGTGTGTGTGTGTGTGTGTGTGTGTGTGTGTGTGTCTGTGTCTGTGTGTGTGTGTGTGTCGGTCCATCTGTCAGTGGTGAGAGCATGCATGAGTGAATGCTTCTTGGGAGCGTAAGCAGGTTTAAATGAGCCATTTTTTTATCTGCATGGGTGAGTGCATATGTAAATGCATGGTTGTCTGTTAATGTGTGTGTATATATATATATATATATATATATATATATATTTTTTTTTTTTATTTATTATTTATTTATTTTACATTTGTTGACCGGGCTAGTCCAACTGGATACATGTCCATTTTCAGCAGAGGCCCGGGGAGATAAGCTCTGTGCAGAGAAAAAAAAAATAGCAAAATAAAACATTTTTACAAACAATGTTGTTACAGGTTAATACATAAATTATCATAGAGGTCTAAGTACCTCCCATTTTAAAATTTGAGTACAATACTAAAAATAGGTCTAATATTATACTATAGTCTGGGAGAAATAGGTCTGGGATAAGAGGAAAATAAAACCTTTATATTTATAGAGAGTATTAGAAGTTAGGCTGGAAAAATCAAAGAGGACAGAAATACATCACAGTGCCAAAGGCAGGTACAGTGGACAAAATTACAGAGAGGGCAGCAATACTTTGCAGTGCAGTAGGCAGGTACAGTTCAGATTGCAGATAGAATACAGAAAGTCAAAATAAAAGAGGCATAAGTGTGTCTTTTATATATATTAAAGAGTTTCCACACTAAGAGTAAGCTTAGGGGATGAACAGAAGGGTAAGGAATAGCAAAAAGGTAAAGTGGCAAGAAGAAAGGTAGAGCTAGTTATAGGGAAGTAGTGGGTAGGCAGTACCTGTTATGAGTAGAAAAAGTAGAAAACTGATCAGTCAGGTTTAGTACAGGGGCATAGCCAGTGTGTTCTTAGGAAAAGTTTCAGTTTGTTTTTGAAAAGAGACGTGGAGGAAACTGAAGAAAGTTCACTGGGGAGAAGGTTCCAGGATTTTCCAACAGTGTTGCTGAAAAGAGAGTCCCCAGCCTTGTTATTAGATTTAGAGGTGTTTACAAGAAGTTTGTGTGATGGGCACAAGGATTTCAGATTCTTATAGGGATAGATGAGGTTAGTTAATATAGAAGTACTGGAAGGTTGGTAAAGAGTCTTATGGGCAATGGTTAGTTCGTGGAATTTAAGCAGATTCTGAATTTCTAGCCATCCAACCTGCTTAAGATTATAGCAGTGGTGGGTTCTGAAAGGGTTGCCAGTAGCAAACCTGGCAATGTTATTGTAGGAGATTTCCAGTTTGGTGAGGTTATTTTTAGATAAATTAGTAAATATGGGTGAGGCATAGAGGAGTGTAGAGATTAGATGGGTATAAGCAATAGTTTTTTTGACTGTTGGTGAAAGGAACGGTTTGATTCTGTAGAGAGAGCCTAGCTTTTTATTGACGTTTTTTATAGTATTGTTGATATGGGTGTCAAAGTTAAGATTGTTGTCTATGGTAATACCAAGTAGTTTAGTAGTTGGGTCAGGTGATATGGGAGTACCATTTGTGGATATTACTGAGAAATCTATTGGGACAGTCTTACGAGTAGGATTGAAAAGGAGGAGTTTTGTTTTTTTGGGGTTCAACAGAAGGCAATGTTGTGTAAACCATTGTTCTACTGTATTAAATACTTCTTGGGTAAGGGAGTGAAGTTTAGAAGTGGATGTGGCTGTACATATAAGTGTAGAATCATCAACGTACTGAACACATGTAGCTTGGGGGATTGCTAAGATGAAGATCATTGACAAATATGGAGAAAAGAAGAGGACCTAATATGGACCCTTGAGGGACGACAATGTTAATGGGCAGGTGGGTAGATAGAGTGTTGTGCCAAAGTACTGCCTGTTGTCTGTTACCTAAATAGGATTGGAACCATTTAATAGTGAGTGTATCTAGTGAGAGAGATTTGAGGATATTTATAAGTATTTGGTGATTAACCATATCAAATGCCTTGGACAGATCGATAAATAGTGCTGAGGAGAGCATATCAGCATTTTGGTTTTTGTTAATACAGTCAGTAAAGGAAAAGGGGGCAGTAGTAGTGCTTTGGGATGGTCTGAAACCATGTTGACAGCTGGAAAGTAAGTTATTTTGGATTAGGTGGTCTAGCAGTTGCTTATGGATGCATTTTTCCATTAGTTTTGCCAAAGGTGAAAGTAGGGCTATGGGACGGTAGTTGGAGAAATCAGTAGATTTTCCACCTTTATGAAGGGGGATAATATGGGAGACTTTCCAGATGCTAGGGATGTGTCCTTCACTAATGGTTCTGTTAATCAGAATGGAAATGGGATAGGCGATGGGTTTGGTTGATTTCTGTAGATATTCAGCTGGTAATTGATCTGCTGAACGAGAGCAAGGTTTAAGTTTTTGGATAAGGGAAAGAATATATGTTGTAGGGACGGGTTGGAAGAGAAAAGGAGGGGGTGGAGTTGTGTTAGAGATAGGTAAAGTGAAATTATTAGGTGATAGGTGACTGGCAAGTGATTGAATGGCTTCAATGAAAAAAGTATTAAAGGCATTGGCAGTGTGCTTTGGGTTCTCCTGGTCTGTGCCTTGTGGGTTAGGTGTAATGGATTGACCTGGGTGTAATAGTTGGTTAATACTTGCCCAGAATTTTTGTGGGTTATTATGTTTAGTTTGCTGGAACTGTAAGTAGTAGTTTCTTTTATCAGACAGTATAAGTTTCTTAGTTTCATTTCTCAGTTGTCTAAAGTTTTGATGGTCAGCAGAGTTTTTAGTCATACGCCATTTGGCCCAGTATTTATTTCTAAGGTGGAATTTTTGTTTGGTTTCTTTTGACAGCCATGGGGCAGATTTAGTTTTGATTCTAATAGAGCGGTTTGGTGCATGCTTATCTAGGATGGTGAGGAATTTGGAATTAAAGTATTTGACAGCTTCCTCCAATGGGAGGAGTCTTAAGGGAGACCAATTGCATGCTCTTAGTTCACTTTGGAAGAGATCAGGGTTAAAGTTTTTCTTGGATCTAATGGACTTGACAGTGGGTGGAATGGAGGCATTGGTTTTATGCCTGATAATGTAGGTAAGTGAGTGGTCACTAATATCATCAGGGAGGGTTCCAGATTCATATATGTGGGGATGTTTTTTTATGAGAATCCAATCCAAGGTACTTTCTTTCTTATTGGGCTTGTTTATCCTGGTAGGGGAGGTAATGATTTGAAAGAAACCAAATAGGTTAATGAGGGTGGTAGGTTGGCTGCTGCAACAGCTGTTCCAATCTGTGTTAAAATCACCTAGGATAATGGTTTCGTGGGGCAGGTTTAGTGATAGCCAGCAGAGGATATCTTCTATGGTGGTATTGTTATTGCCTGTATTGCATATATACATGTGTGTGTGTGTGTGTGTGTGTATGTGTGTGTGTATGTGTGTGTGTGTGTGTGTGTGTGTGTGTGTGTGTGTGTGTGTGTGTGTGTGTGTGTGTGTGTGTGTGTGTGTGTGTGTGTGTGTGTGTGTGTGTCTTGAAGATGAGAGGAACCTGTACAACTTTGATGCATAACCACTCAAAAGTCTGGAATAATCTCCCTACTTCTATTACTTCTGCCTCCTCCACCCAAACTTTCAAATACTCAAACTTCATCTTACTAAAAACTGGATATGTCCATGCATCACATAAATTATGCCTTCTTTAATATCTCACTTGTTCATTTGTTCTATGCTTGCTTGTTTATCCCTCTGCTTTTAATTATTGTTAATAAACTGTGGAGCTTTTCTCCCCTCTGCTGAAAATGGACCTCGATCCTGTTGGACTATCCTGGTTAACAAATGTAAAATAAAATAAAAAAATAAATAAATAAAAATAAGTCAGCGCAGGAACACAAGTGTGATTGGATCTAACAGTGCAATGCTCAACCCAGAGACACAGTAATTATCTAATGATGTATTTCATGGTGTAACTTTACCTTGTCTCAGAATCAGACATTTTTGCTGTCATACTAATTGGCACCAATGTTAACCAGGTCGCATGGCAGTGATTATCTCTCTGAATCCTAGGTAATATTAACACTGCTTTCTTAACAAACAGGAAATGTAACTTCTGTACTCTGTTTACTGCATCAGAAACTATTTTAATACTTGTATTCATGGGCATCTTAAAGATAAATCTCCATTTTATGATAGTAAAGGACAGCATTATGATTTATCTTTAATACAAAATATTTTAGATTGTTTTTTAACATTGTAACAATGTACACTAAAGTAAAAAATACTGAAGCTAGAAATGCAATTACTAGTGTATATTTCTAACATTCTACAATAGCTGATTGCTGTTACTGTAAAATGAAACAGATTTCCACATCAGCAGATAAGATTTATCAGCATGAATTCTTGTGCAAAGATGATGTTTAGTGACTATTGTGCAGTGTCCTTTCTGTCTTGTAGCTAGTACAACCCTGTTCGCTATACTAATTTTCCCTTCATTAAATAATGTGTACTGACTCTATGCTATCAGTATATCAACAGAGGATTCCTAAACATATTACAGGTGTTATGCCTTGAGCACATTTCTCTCAAACATAGTTCGAATTCCATCCAGCAATACATCTTAGTTTCTTCTAACTGTTCTGCTCATGGAAAACACAAAATTAGGCACTGCAGTCTTACTAAAAATTAACTTACTCGAGCACCCTTCTCTCCATTGGCACCTGGGAATCCAGGGAATCCAGTTGAACCCTAAGATATGGAAATAAAGAGGCATATTATGAAAAAGGGCAACTTGATTTGCAGCCTAGACTCATAACATTCTAAGCAATAATGAAAGTTTTTACCCACAACAGGCAAGACAGACTAACACAACTGATCACAAAATTACTCATGTAAAAATAAAAATGAAAAAAAAATGAAAAAGCAAAAAGGACCTTACCGCAAACATTTGCATCCTGAGTGCATTAAAATATCAACATGTTTGAACATAGTTACTTTATGTAAACAAAATAAAATTTATAAAAGTAGCTTATGAGAAACATGCACCTTTTTAAATCGTCACTTCATAAATGCAAACTATTTTAAGCTCTTTTTAAAAATATGTCTTTTTTTATCTAAATGGGGAGTGATGGCTTCTGCTGAATGATAAATGTTGCACGAAAGAAGTTCACACTCTTTGTACTGAAATTGTTTTTTTTTTTTTCTTCAAATTTCTCCAAGAAAGGCAAAGGAAAAAGGAAAATACTCATCTTTTTTCCAGAAAGGAAGTATTTCTCATTTCTCTAAATAGTGATGATTTCAGAGAAAAGTTTAATGGAGGGGATCAAAGCTCTGCACTGCTAAAGAGCCTCCTCCCTTCCCATTTGCCTTCTGTGATACTCAGAACAAGTCACATGACAAACAGTGCTTCTTGGTCATGCCTAAAAACGGGGTTGAACCTAGTGTGTTTATCTTGTAAGGAGTAGCTCCTGACATTTCCAGTACAGGGAATGCCACTCACGTAAGATATTATAAATATTCATCCACAGTCTTCACATTTTTTTCTGTATTTCATGCAGAGTATTCAAGAATCTAGGAGTATTCAAGAATCTAGGGGTATTCAAGAATCTAGGGGTGAGGAAAAAATAAAAAAGTAGCTCACTCACATGAATGAGTGATGGCTGTGGCCACATAATGGTTTATAATCTTTTTTTAGTGTTCTACTCCAGTTTTCTTTTACAGATTACTTGGAATTATTTAACATACATTTGGTGTTACAGAAATGCAAACATGAATAAAATATCTGAGGCTTCAGTAACATTCAATAGTGCCAGAAGTTGACTATTATTTATTATCAAGTCTATATACCAATTATATTACCAGATGTTAAAGTCTCTCAGAGTGATAGAGACTGGGATGTCTGCCAGGCTACTGGAGAAAGATCAAATGCCATTTTGTGGTACTTTTCAGTACGTATATTTATTTAAACTTCCAATGAGACCTCTGAAATCAGCTACATAACCAAGAGCCCTGCTTCTCAAAATGGTGTGATGACAAAATGTAAACGGATGATTTACTCAGCTGTTCACAATGAGAGTTGAAGCTGGAATTGCTTTGGATACCTCAGCTAATACAGCCTGCAAAAAAAACATTTTCTAAATGAAAACTCCATAAATCAGTAAGAGGACATATTTTTACAGTGATGCCTAACTGTAAAACCTAAAAGCAGAGTATGGCAGTTTAGATACTGATTGAGTTTCATTGGAACACTGGGAAAGGTGTTATTGGAAATGATGTCCCATATGTGTAGATAGTTACTATCTATGAAGCTGATGACCCCTACATTGGAGTATCAAAGTAAGCACAAAAGCACAAGTGGGAGAATGACAGAACAGCTCTGTCTGACTCTCTTGAGTGGATGGCGTTGGATTTTTCCTGATTTGTTGCATTCCTCATTGGAGGTCATAATCTGTAGGTCAGACATGCAAAATAAAATGAATACAGGCAGATCATGCACTAGCAAGGGTGTTTGTATGCTAGGCATGTGTTCCAGAATGGTTCTGATAGCACTACAGGATAACTGCAGGAAGCAGGTTTTAAGGGAAGACAAAATCTGAAAAGCCACCACTATTGTCAGGAAGGGGCCTCACCAAGTTGTCCTCATCTGTTTTCAGCTTTGTAGAAATTGAAAAAGGGATGTACAGCACAGCAGGTGGGGTCCCATTAAATAATTACATTAATATATGGAAAAATACATTAGCAACAATACTGTTCAGGAGTCAGGTTGCTTTGTTAAAGGTTGTAGTACATTTGTTTGCAGAAAATTGTTCCATAGGATAAACAACACAACACTAACATCTGTAATACTAATAATAACAATGCTTGCTCAAGCCTATATTTTATTTTAAAATATCTGTAAGCATTTTGGTCATTTTCACTGTTGCAATTTTAAAAATATTTTAGAATCATGATGAATTTGTTTTCCACTATGACTAGACAAAAGCAAATGCACTGAGGATCAGAATACCCAAACTGCATTCCCCAAAAAGAACTTGCTGAAAAACAGTCCCTCCACATTCCCTGAACTTATCCATATACACCGACTCTGAGGTCACACTTACTGAAAAAAGTGGGAAATTTCCCCAAGAGGGAATCCCTTCTGGCACAAGTCACCAGCACTGATCTCCTATAGAGGAAACCTGATTGTCAAGCAGTTGAAGCCTGAGAGTTCATGCTTCATCTACCTGTAGGATAGCCATGAATTTGCACAGTTTTTAAAGAAATAACAGCCATCTATTTATAAACTATGCATTCTAGACACATGCTGGTCCTATAGAAATATATAACAAATAACTGGAATAAAATGCATAAAACATAAATTTGTTTTAATCAGGAAGTGCTATTATATCAGCTATTAAGTAAATATTATATATTATTTGCATAGCAGCTTTGTCAGACTGAACTTGTAATTGTCCCTTGTCTTGATCTGTGGATGTCAACTGAATCTCAAATGTATTTTAACTACTGATTCTCACTAAATAAATAAAGGTGTATGTAAATATATAATAATGAAGAAATTCAGACTGAGAATGATTTTATACGAAAGAATTAAAAGCCTTTTCCAGAAGGGGTTGCTTTTTGTCAAGTATAAGAGGTTTAGCCAAGAACCTTCTAATTAGAGCATGTATAAATTGAATCCAGAAATCTGGATACATTCAACAAGCCAAAATAACAGCTAATCCCTAGTTACTTATTATTATTATTCTATAAAAAGTGATTTATTTGCCTGTGAAAAAAGTACAGGTTTTGACTGTAATGAGTTTGGCTATCAGTTATAAAACAGAGGCTGTGATGAACCTTACCAAAGGAGACCTGACCTGGACTGAATCATCTCGGCCCTATCTACCTTTGCTACAACTGCAAGAAAGTAAACTGTGATGTATCATGCTATAATGACAAACTGATAGATGATAAGACATTGGCCAATGATTAGCAATAAGAATGTGGAGCAGCACATACAAATCATTTGACAAGTGAATAAAATGCAAGCAAAGTCAGAAGATTCTTTTTTGAAATTCCATCATTTTGCTGGGGGGCACAACCATCCCTATGCAGTCAGCTTTGGCCCTTGCACCATGGAGATTTGATTTAATTAATTCTGTGACTATTGCCACCATGGGCAAGGGTCCCAGCCACAGCAACTTTCTTCAACAAATGTGCATTTGGACCAAATGCTTGTCATCTAGCCCTCAGCTTTCGCACATCTGGATGACAACAATATAAAATGCCTTGAAATTGTAAAAATGTCATTAAACATCTTTAAATTCAAATGGTTCATAGAAGCAAAGATCAGTTGCATTTAGTAGTAATCAGTCCTGGATGTGTTGTTATTGGTAGATCAATATATGCCTAACCATGACTTAATTCAGTTAACCAGATAAAATAGCTATGTATAACCATTGCTTTTTCTCCTAAATTCTGAAATTCAGATTCATAGTATAAAAAACAATTTGATCAAAGTAATATAACATATATCTTAAAATGATTTAATAAAAGGGGATTCATTGCAATAGTAAAAGTGAGGAGAGAGAAAATATAATTACCTTTGGACCTTGCCTTCCCGGATATCCTGGTAATCCTGGTACTCCAAGTTTTCCCTAAGTAAAAAGATAACACATGCATTGATTTCTAGACAGTCCTTAATGGCAGTCAATATTGGTTATGATATGCATATTGTTTCATCTGTTAGCGTCTAAAGCTTGAACATCTGCTGTTAAACAGTAATCTTTTGTTAAGGTATAGAACTAAAACACTACATTAAAGAAAAAGGCAACCTGCTCTTGTCACGTTCCTGTCAGAGGACTTTACAGTTCTGAGGTTCACAGGCCTACATCTTGTGCAAGCTATTTAGTTTAGAATTTCAGTTTTCTACTACAATAGATCCTTGACATACAGCTACTTTCCATATTCAGCACTATCTCTCTGACTGAATTGTTTTTCATACGTATTTCATATGTACTACTACAGCCATTTTGGATGCTCTTTTTTTCCTCTGATTTTTTTAAAATATATTCTGCATATTACAAGCAATGTGGCAGTCATGTAATCTGCATATTGTTTTGTGAAATTTAAATGTTATCCTGGCTTAAGTTAAATCTAAAATGTTTGTACTGTGCTCATTTTTCTATGTTTATTTCTACAGCTTATATTTCAGTCATGCCACTCACTGTTTTTTATTGTTGTTATTCTTACTTATAATACTGTCATGGTCCAGGCAGTGCCTGAATGGGTCCTTACAGGTCATCCCACTGCCCAAGTAATGAAACAAATAAATAAATATGCTAGAGGCTCATAGATGAATATGAGGTTAACTGCCCATCTTAATCTCAGAATCAAACCCTGTACTTAGTGCTTATAAGGTGAAGACCTTACCATTATGCCAAATGCATACCTCATAATTCTCAGTCTACATTCATCCATCCATCCATCCTCAACCCCTTTTCCCATTTTGCACATGGGGTCGGGGTGTCACTCCAGCAATGGCAATCATCTCAAACCAAGGTTTACACCACCACGTGGCTAGCCCTGCTGCAGTACTTCATTCATACCACTCACTAGCACACACACACACACACACACACACACACACACACACACACACACACACACACACACACACACACACACACACACACACACACACACACACACACACACACACACACACACACTCAGCTATGACCAAATTAGAGTGTCCAGTCTACCTACTGCATGTCTTTGGAATGTATGAGGAACAAATATGCTATTTAACTGTGGCAGCTAGTTAACACATATGTAGTTCCTTACATAAGAAGATGGCACTTATATAGCTTATAAACATGGGGAGGTAGCCTATTAAGGTACAGCCAATTACAGTTACTGAGAAATTAATTAGTCAAATGTGGAAACATTCACATTTAAGGGAGGGGGCATAGGATGCCCCAGCAGTGACACAGGTACACATGTCATCCACCAGGGTAAAGTTAGGGCCAAAACTAGAAACAGCTTTTATGACTTCCTCTATGATGACCAAGAGTTTTATCACTTGTAGGGAAATGAATGAAGGAATTAACATGTTAATTAAGGGACAGGAGGGTTAGTGGCCTGAGGTTAGAAGCAGAGAGATATGGACCCAAAAATCCTACAACACTGGACATTGAGCTGAAAACTGGCTGCAGTCTGTGTGAATGCTTCCTATGGGAACACCGCTGTCCCTTCTTCCTATGGAAATACTGCTGTCACTTCTTCCTATGAGAACACTGCTGTCCCTTCTTCCTATGGGAATACTGCTGTCACTTCTTCCTATGGAAACACCACTGTCCCTTCTTCCTATGGGAATATTGCTGTCATTTCTTCCTGTGGGAACACTGCTGTCCCTTCTTCCTATGGGAATACTGCTGTCACTTCTTCTTATGGGAACATTGCTCTCCCTTCTTCCTATGGGAATACTGCTGTCACTTTTTCCTATTGGAAAATTGCTGTCACTTCTTCCTATGGGAACATTGCTGTCTTTTCTTCCTATGGGAACATTGCTGTCAAGTCTTCCTACAGGAACATTGCTATCACATCTTCCTTTGGGAAAATTGCTGTCACTTCTTCCTGCTCAGCCTCCAGGCATTTTCCATCCCATGCCTGCACATTACAGAAAAAAATCATTCTTTGCATGATCAACAATTCCAAACCAAATGTAGATAAAATTCTCTGAAGCGATTAAAGGGTAAGTACATTGCACAGTTTCTTGGCATTAACATTCACCTTAGGGAGTCTCAGAATATTGCTGCAGAAAGATTGCAAGGTTTCTGTAAATGATATACTGATATTCTAGTATGTCAAAACCAAAGCTGTAGCTTGCATTTCTCACACTTGGTGCTGTCCTCCAACTTTAAGTTGCGTAGCCAAAAAAAAAAAAGTTCCTTTCCCCAATATGGTGCTCCCTGTACAAGGAGCAAGCCAAATTTTCCCTACCCATTTATTCTCCTGAACCCTAAGCTGGTGAGCAAAAAAAAAGTCCTTTATGATCACCCGAATCTGGTGCTTCTCGAATAACGGGCAAGCCAAAAAAATATACAGAGGGCCAGTATATCATTTACAGAAACCTTGCAATCTTTCTGCAACAATATTCTGAGACTCCCTAAGGTGAATGTTAACGCCAAGAAACTATGCAATGTACTTACCCTTTAATAGCATTGTTGGTAAGTTCTGCAGGCAGTGACACCCTATCCAGGGGACACAGAAAAGGAAGAACATGAGTTTTATTTTTGTTTCCAGCTTCTCCATTTTCCCCAACCTTGTATGACCTCAAAGTATGTATGTGCAGAGATAATGGGTATGGTGACTTGTCCCATTGTTGTGGTGTGTACCTTGCAAAAACAAATTATTTAAAAGTGTTGTGCAACATTTGGAGTGTTGCTGCTTTATATTAGATATGTTAAATATGTATAATGCATTGATTAAATGCCATGTGAGCAATCATGGTGGTGCCCTTTTCTTCAATGTACAGTATTACAGATAAGGCATAGAAGTCTTGTTTGTCAATGCAATAAAACAAAACAAAATCACTTCTTTAAACAACTTGATCACAGGTGTAATACTGTTAAAGAAACCATGGTGCATTAATGTATGGACGTGTGAAAAAAGAGTTTTCATCTTGACTGTGGTTGTAGCTGTGTTTTCTGGAGTTATACACGCTATATGTATGACTGATGAGTTCACCAATAATGATTGGACATAAGCTATAAACCTAAACAACTCTAATTACATGGCACAGCTGGGTAACTTCAAGTAAAGCTGCAGTTACTTTTACCAAGCAGCTGCCAGTGAGCTGAATCAGAGAGATAGGAAATAATCTTAGATAGGAAGTCTTGACTTTGATAGCATTTTGTTTTAGGGTGAAAAAGATGTTGCAGCATAAAATAAAACAATATGAGCATCCATTACATTTACTCCTCTAGCTATATTGACTAAAATGTCAGTGTTCTACATTATAACGTAGGTAGCAAACCATTCTCACTCTTCTTATGTGCACTAAATATCTGTTATCTAAGGGAGTCTGCCTCTCCCCATCACTCTTTTCAATATTCATTCAACATTAATAACATTTCAAAAAATGTACTAATGTGTATTAAATAAAAAAGTAATTAAATACAGAGTGAACCTTCAAAAGTAAAAAAATAAGTAATACATTTCAAATCATTTTTTACCAGTCCTACATTATAGAACCGCAGAAAAAAATGAGTGGTTAAACGGATGCTGTTCCTCTTATAAGCCAAAATAATATTTTTGATTGTACTATGAAAACTATGAAAAACTATGAAAACTGAATACACCAAGGGGTGGAATCTCTGAAAAACTTTCACCAAAAAAAAGTCTCCAAAAATACTATTTTAAGCGTTTTTGAAGTTGGGCAAATCCCTGCAACCCCCCCCCCCCCCACACACACACACACACCAGAAGTTATACAAACCATCTCCATGGCTGCACCAAACTGAAGAAGGGGAAGTTCCCTTGTAAACAGTAACACTGCCTGCAGGACTGACCAACAATGATTTCCAATGTCCCCTGCAAAGGGTATCACTTCCTGTAGAACTCAGCAACAAATCACCTGCAAAGGGTATCACCATACCTCTCAACCCTCCCTGATTTTCAGAGACGTCCCTTATTTTTACTCAAATTGTAGGTCTGTCCCTCTTAATCCCTGCTAAAATTGGTGATTTTTGGGGAAGATGTAATTGTTGTTTGTTGTTGTTTGTCTTTTCGGCTTTTCCCAGTTAGGGGTCTTATAATTAATAAATAGTGACAATAATTAGAGTTATAGACTTCTTTTACTTCAGAATATGTTTAGTAATTTGTCTTGTTCTGTCAATATGAGCCTTTCCTGTAAGTCATCTAGTCCAGATACAGATTTGCTGTATCCAGGACTGTTTGTAAGCTTCTGAGCCCCCAAGCCTTTCTGTGTTGGAGGGAAGCCTTCTAGCTTAATTTTGTTTCTTAGAACAAGCCAGTTTTTTAGTTTCAGCACTCAAATCTGTTTCTTTGAGCTTAGCACTTGTTCAGAACTCATTGTAAGCACTAAATAAGCTAAAAATTACTACAGCACTCAACGTTCCTCACTTGTCTAGAGGAAAACAGTTTTTAGTACTTAATAAATAAGCACCTATCCAGGCATGTCTAAGGGTCAGTTCCCGGTGTTTTATTCTGTCTACCTGATGAATCTGCGCATCTTGGGGCAATGCAGCAATTGCCTCATGTACACAGACAACCCTCTCCTCCTACCATCCAACACTACAACCTGTGAGAGATGAACTTATATAGCCAAACTGGAAGCAAAGCTCTCTTCACCCAAGACTGGACTAGCCAGTCAAGAGGAGAAGGTAAACACTTGCACCACACCACACTCATCACATAGTCCCTCAAAACCTACACCACCAAAACACACAGATAGAAACACAAAACACACACCTACATTCAAGGAGGCTCTCAATAAAAATCTACCCAAGCAACAGGGACCTCGAAAGCAGAAACGAAAGCAACCTCAAGCTCCAACACAATCCAAATGACACATAGCCCACAAACTCAATCCCATAAGGCACAACAAAGTACCCAACACTCTAGTCATAGGTGACTCTATAGTCGGGCAAACTGATGTTCCACTCACCAGGCTAATCAAGGAGAAAGTTACTGTCAGCTGCCTGTCAGGTGCCAGGATCTGCCACATAACACACGCACTCAGGTCACTCCACAAAAAGTACAAATATGACTCTGTCATTGTCCATGTTGGTGTCCAATCTTGTAGCCCAGGCAGGTATGACCCTAGCCCTGAGTAGCATCCTGCCTTCACCCAGAATGATACCACAGTATAAGGACAAAATGACTGACTTCAACAATTGGCTAAGCTTCTGGTGTCATTCTAAGGGGATCCAGTATCTGTCTGCCGGGGATGACATAATCGACAAACCATGATGCTTTGCGACAGATGGCCTGCACCTGAGGCCCTTTGGATTTTGGATACTGGCTATGGCTTTTGCCACCCCTATAGTGCCTTTTTTAGGCAAGGTTGAATGACAAATTTACCACCATAACAGGTACAAGCAAGCAAAATCTGAGGGTAATGCTATTCAACGCTAGAAGTCTAAACCTCAAAATGCACTCACTTGAGGCACTCCTTAAAATGGAGAACATCAACATATGTGCAGTGACAGAGACCTGATTCAATGCTCCAGAGAGAACCCCTGCATTACCAGGCTATAATTCATACCACACCTTTCTGCCACCTAACCCGGACCGAAACAATAAAGGCGGAGGCGTGTCCATATTCATTAAGGATACCCACACCTCCAGGCTAGTTGCTCAGCATAATGCATCTGAGATTATCCAAGTGCAACTAAGTCTGAGCAAGGCTGCAATCCAAATTGTAGCTTGTTACAGATCCCCCACCATGCCCCAGGATTCCCACTCCTCATTTCTTGATACACTGGAAAATATTAGGGTACAACCTAATAATGGGAGATTTCAACTACCCCACCATTAAATGGAAAAACTACTCATGTGCCAACTCTTATGCTCAATGTTTTCTGGAATTCATAAATTCCAACTCCTTGGATCAACTTATCCACACCACCACCAGGGGCAGCAATATCCTAGACCTGGTCATTACCAACATGGCTAACCAGTGTTCCACACCAGAGGTCAATTCCTTGTTGGTCAGATCCGACCACAAGCTAGTCAGCCTAGACATCCACATACCACCCACACCCCCCCATTAGGGAAAAAAAAATTCTCCAAAGCCAACTTCACGCTTCTAAAGACAGAAGTGGCAAACTTCACGACACCCATGCTGACGGACCATAGTGGTACGACTGCTGAATCCTATACAAATGCACTTTATAAGCACTTACAAGAGTGCATGAATCGTGCAATCCCCTAACAGAACCAAGATGCTATCCTCCAAAAAAAGGAAGTCAATCTGGTGGTCCCCTGCTATAAACAAACTCTACAACAGAAGAGTGAAACTGTTGCAAAAAAGTGTAAAATCCCATGATTGGAGGAACTCCCTGGTCAGCCTCAGTAAGAAGCTGAGATCCCTCATAAAATCCTCCAAAGCTAGTTACGAAAACAAAATCACCACTGATTCTAAAGTGAACCACAACACATTATATAGCTATGTCAAGAATCTCAATGGCAATCCTCAGATCTGCTCTGAGTTACAGCACAATGGCACTAAATATACAGAACTAACTGATATTGCCAACATCCTGGCAGATAGGTTCAGTACTAACTTTACCCCTCTCTCACCCCTAAAGGGCCCATCTATACACTGGAAGAATGCAAAGTTCCTGTAATCATGGCAGTACAGGTAAAAAACACACTCTCCAAAGCCAAGAACACAGCATCCATGGGACATGACAACATCCCAGGCTGTGCTCTACATGAACTACAGAACGAACTGGCACCCCACCTAAGTACCATGTTCGGTTATAGCCTCACCTCAGGCTTTGTGCCCACTGAATGGTGCACAGCAACAGTTATCCTACTCCACAAAGGCGGAGCCACCACAGACCCCGGGAACTACTGCCACATTAGCCTGATGAGCCTGGTCTGTAAGGCTATGGAACGTATCATCATGGAGCTTATAAAGAATGACATTGCTAACCTCCAAACTCTGGACCCTACCCAGTTTGGGTTTGTAAAAGGAAGATCATGTCTCCTAAACCTGATAGACTTCTTTGAAGTGGTCAGCAACGCCGTAGACGAGGGGAAGATGGTACACACAGCCGATCTAGATATCGCCAAGGCTTTCGACACCATCCACCACTCTGGAATTATAGATAAACTCATAAACTAGGTATAAATCCCTATATCACAAAGTGGGTTGCCAACTGGCTCACTGACAGAACCTACACTGTGAAAGTAGCAGACTATAAATCCAACTTCAGACCAGTGACAAGTGGAGTACCACAGGGTTCAGTCCTGGATCCTCTCCGGTTTGGTATCTACTTCTCTGAAGTACAGGCTAACACAGAAGGTCTTTGGCTAACAAAGTTTGCAGATGACTGCAAACTAGGAGCCATAATCAAAACTTCTAACGATGTGGACATCCTACAAAAGGGCCTCACTGAGACAGATGCCTGGAGTCAAAGCCATAGCCTCATGCTCAATACCAAAAAGTGCATTGTCATCCCTTTTGGTAAAAACTCTGTACCCATGAACTACCACATAGGTAGTAGTCTACTTAACACTGAAAGTGTGATAACAGACCTTGGGACACAGGTGGACAGTAGTCTCTCCTTTGATAATCACATCACCACAGTAGTCAGGAAATCCTTCTATGTGGCACACCTCATCACAAACTTTTTCTCATCCAGGAAAAAAGAGGTCATTGTTCCCCTCTACTCATCACTCATTAGACCAATTATAGAGTGCAACACCCCTTTCGGTATGTACCTCACAAGACATCTACAACAACAGGAAAGGCCGCAAAAATACCTCACAAAGAGGATTACTGGCCTCAAACAGATGCCCTATGCAGACAATCTAAAAAAATCTCCAGCTTTACTCCATCGCATATCGCCTACTCAGACGCCTAACATACAAAGTTATGTCAAACCCAGAGTTGTTGGACATGCTCCACTTAAAGAAATCCCAATCCCTCTGAGCTAGATGCTCTAGGGAGCTATACCTTGTCACCACAATAAACAGAACATGCTGGAGGGATAGATTCTTGCCCCAGAGACTTCCCATACTCTGGAACAAACTACCTATCTATATCAAACAAAGCTCCTCATTAGCACTCTTCAAGAAAAATCTTGATGATTGGATGGGACATAGGAAATTCACCCCGGGGATCACTTCTGTGGCTCTGCTCGACAGGGGCACAGGAAAATAATTTTTTTAGGTGGCGAAAGCCAGGGTACTATTTGGCTAGGCTTATATAGGCCCTACGGCCAATAGCCTAGTACCTACCTATGAACCTAGGAACCTATGAATGTCTCAAGTTAATAGAACTAATATTTTAAAAGTGTCCCTGATTGTCCTTGATTATTTTTGTATTTGTCCCTGACTGGTTGACAGCTATGGGTATCATTTCCTGTAGAACTCACCAACAATACTTTTCTGTGTCCCCTGCAAAAGATATCACTTCCTGCAGAACTCACCAACAATGCTTTTCAGTGTCCCCTGCAAAGGGTATCACTTACTGCAAACTAACCAACAATGCTTTTCAGTGTCCCCTGCAAAGAGTATCACATACTGCAGAACTCACCAACAATGCTTTTCAGTGTCCCCTGTATAGGGTATCACTTCCTGCAGAACTCACCAACAATGCTTTTCAGTGTCCCCTGGAAAGGGTATCACTGCCCCCAGAACTCACCAACAATGCTTTTCTGTGCCCCCTGGAAAGGGTATCACTGCCCCCAGAAGTCACCAACAATGATTTTCAGTATCCCCTGCAAAGGGTATCACTTCCTGCAGAACTCACCAACAATGATTTTCAGTGCAGGAACTTTCATACTCGGTGGGTTGAACACAGGAGACTGAGACTCAAAAGTGCAATCTTCAGCCACCAGCAGGAAAATAAATGATTCTCTCCATTTTTATTGCATTATTGAGAACCATACTGTATTAGTGTTTTAAGCTACACATTTAGAGTAGTATTACAGTAGGGGAGTGGTTATGATCAAGAGCTATATTTTCTGTATGTGCAGGTGAAAATTAGCAGAAAAGTAAAAGTCATTTATGGCAAGAGACCACACATCACTGTACTGTGCGTTAACATACCTAAACAGTATATATATTTAAGCCAACTGTAATAGGTTCATAGATTCATAGATATATACTAGGCTAACAACCACCGTGGCCTTTATAAGGCTAGCTACACAACCCAGCCCAGCTGTGTCCCTATGTAACATGGACATCTATTTGGATGGGTATGTTAGTTAGGAGGTTGCTAAAGGTTTAGTTTGGGGTGTGTGTTAATTACAAAATTCTTAATGTCAGCCTGTCTATCAGACAGGGTGAATTTTTGATTTCCCATCCAATGCTCAGGGTTACATTGAATAGGCTTAGGGATTGACCTTGCTTCACATGGCTGGGGAGCCTATTCCAGAGCATAGGGATCCTTTGAAACACATATCTGTCTTACCAGCATGTTCTATTTATTTATTTAGTACTTTCATTTCTCTCCAATAGAAACTTCATCAGAATACAAAAACCATTACACCCCAGCCTCACTTTAAAATCCCTGCAAATTACAAATTAACCAGTTATCACTGCAACTAAATTTTAAACAGCTTTTAAGTATTTCTTTAAACAGTCTTTAAGCATTTTATTGCAGCAATGATTGCTAATCAGTATGGCTTTCCATCTCTCACTAGACTAGTCAAGTAGAACGAAAGCATGTACCTCACTTTGTATACTATCAGCATGGTAGTCAAATACCATTTTAATGTATATACTGCTGTGATGTCCGATCTGTCTTTTGGAACTTCTTCTCCATCTCACTTGATACGAAATGTAGAAGGTCAATAATTCGTATGACTCTCTTTCTGTCTTTCATCTCTCACTATATAGAAAAATGGTGAATACTGGATGTCTTCCTTCCCTTTGTATAATATTTTAAATTTGTACTGCTGTGATGTACTACTGTTTGTATACAAATGATGTTACAATGACCTTTTTTTGTTGTGTAATGGAGGTTTTCTCCCCGGGCCTCCGCTGAAAACGGACATCGTCCAGTCGGACTTTCCCGGTTAACAAAAACTAAATAAATAAAATAAATAGTCTGTGTGTGTCTCTGCTTAGTGGTTTCAGTGTCTTTTGCATTCAGTAGTATGTTCTATTTATGTTGCAAGTAGAGTTTAAGTCTTTGGTTGTAATGTTTCTGATGCTATTCATTTTGTGGATGTGCAAAAGGTCCATCTGGACTGGATCTGTGGTTTCCTTATTTGCCAGGCATCGATCACCTCTAAGTAACCTGTAAGAGACTGAGTATAGAAATAGGGTTTTAAGGCAATATGTATAGAACAATGTGTTAATACCCTGGATTCTCTTGGTAAGGAACCTCTGTGGGCATTCTAACTGTTGCATGCGTTTAGTCAGGTACACGTTGAATGGGGCATTGTGCACAATGATGGGTCTGAGTAAAGTGGCACTATGACTTCCTTGGACCTGAATAAATACCCCTACTTATAAGCTGGGGTGACATAGAATGATTTTCTTGCTACGTTGGCTACATGTTGGTCAAAGGCCAGATTACTGTCTATACATGTTCACAGATCTCAGACTACTGGATCAACTCTAAGGGGTGTCTTATTGATGGAGTAATTAGCCTGGGTGGGCTTTATCTCAAAAGGCACTATAATACACTTTTTTGCATTGAGTTTTTATCAGTGACTTTGCCACCAGTCATCTATCTGTGATAGACCATCTTGCAGGATGTTGGCATCATGGGGAAAACCTATGATAACTCACAATTTGCAGTCATTTGCAAACTTGGTGAGCCAGATGCCCTTGACATTAGCCTTGACCTCGAAAAAAAAACCAGAAGACAAATAGGATCAGGCTGAGCAGGGAGTCCTGTGGTACTCAACTGGTGACCAATCTCTTGGTGGAGGTGGCCTCACCCATCCATTCTTGGGTCCTATCTATGAGCCAGCTGGCAATCCAGCGAGTTGTGAAAGGATTTATGCCTAGTTCGCTGATTTTGTCAAGAATACTGGAGTGGGGTATTGTATCAGAAACACTGGTGTTGATTAAAACTGCCAATACAAACTAGAGGACATGCTGTCTATGTTTGTAAAACATCCTTCTTTCTGTACAACAATATGTATTTCATTCTATTTTCCTCAGCTGTAATGTATTCAAAAATATGATTAAATCTTGTTGAAGCTATGATAAATGTGTTATATCAGCTAATTACAATTACCTAAATAAAATAATCATGCTATTTGCCAGTGATGTTTAAATGGCAATCATTTGAGCTAGCAAAATGCAAAATGTTTAGAATATGTCATAGTTCCAACACTTCAGACATATCTGTAAAAAATCAATAAATTCAATACTGCTTGCATTATAAGTAGCAGCCAAAAATATGTTGAGACTTTGTGTGACAGTGATCAAATAAGTTTTGCTGCTACCTTATGCATTTTTGGTATTTATCTGATAGTTAAGGCACTGAGGTAGGTTGGTAAATTGCTATAGTTAAAATTTATTTTTGTGATAATTACATAAATTGATGTCAAAGTCACACAAAAGCAGATTCTACCAGACAATCTTTCTTCCAGTGTTATATATGAAAACTCTATGCCACTGAGGAATTTAACCTTAATATATGTTCAATAGTGGAATGTTCTCTATATAATTGGTTAAACATGTTCAGTGCTCAGACAAGGTCCTCAGGCAGTCATTGACTGACAGATACAAAGTAAGAGTGCAATTGAGAGAAAGCCAGACAAGAAAATAGGGGGCAATGCTATCTGTAAAACATCAGTGTTGAATGTATAACCTGTGCTGACAGGGAAAGCATTTAGCTAAGCAGAAACAACATCCATGGAAATACTACTGAATTATGTTATATTCCATCTCTGTGGAATACTCAAGAAAGGGTCATACTTAGGCAATGGTAGTGAAGCCTGGCAAAGTGCCACAGTCTAGCGCTTTAAACCAAGTCCCACGGCTGGAATAACATTTTCCAGTCTAAGCAGAATAGCTATTTATGAACAGCATGAGAACAGTCATCTACATTTTTATAATCCCTCTCACAAGGTCCTCTTAGTGAAAAGGTAGTGGGCTATAAGTAACCCAAATCTGTAGGAGAAGCCATACAAAAAGAGCGATTCATGATGGCTTCGTTACTACTTCCCAGTAGTGATTTGGGGGCTTCAAAGGTAGGTTCTTAAGTTCACAGGTATGTCTATTAAGCTTGTAAAAAAATGAGTTCCTAAAAGCTTGAATGACCTAATGTCATCAGTGTGTCAGATACCAACTTTAAAATCATGCAATGATTTCTTAAAAGCAGACAGACAAATTTGTTTAACATGGGAGTGGTAGCTTATTCAACAACTTATTTACATTTGTTGACCAGGTAAGTGACACTAGGCTAGTAGCCTCTTTTCAGGGGAGAATCAAGGTGGTATTTCTACTACTAAGGGAAATTTGTCTCATGCATCTGAGCTTTCACTACTCTTTTTGATAGGTTGCTACGGGATCTTTTAGATCCACATGAGCTACCAATAACTCAAGCAGATGGGACCAAAGGATGACATAATCAGGAGTGCAGCACCCTCTTTGTCTGGACTGCAGTGCCAGCAATCAATCTACCTAGTTTGGGAAAAGAACCCACAGCCTTTTACACTAGTGGTGAGTGTGCGCCCTGCAGTACCACTGACACTCCTAACTAGATACTATGTCACAAATTGATATTTTCCACTGTTTATACTAAGTTTTAGTTGCAAGCTGTCGGACTTTGTTTTATACCATGAGATGTATTATCTAAAAACAGTAGTTTAAAAAAAGAAGTGAGCCTGAAAATGCTTTGACAGCAAAACACAATTGTACACTCAGTGATCTATACGACACTGAGTGACACCTCCTTTAACCAACACATATACCTTAAAAGTTACATTACCACTGTTTTCTTATGAGAAATCTCTGAATTTTCTATAGTTGTACAAGCATTTCATTAGGTACGTACAAAGGTTACAGTGTACAATACAGCTGGCTGAATCAATGTCATACAAGTAGAACAGCTATTTCTCCAGGATTGTGCTGATATCCCATTTAGTATTCTTAGTGCTATCCCAAAAAGAAACATTCTGAGCAAAATGAAGGTTGTTGCATCTGGTCTATGTTATCTTATCAAAGAGGCATTACAGCAAATGAATCTTCATTGACCCCTAAACAGTGAACTGCCAGTTACACAAACAGCTGATTCAGTGAATTTTTTTTTTCCTTGGGGAAAATAAATCGCTTGGCCATCAGTGTGAATTTGCCCCTTTCATTTCTGGCCGTATCAACGATTTTTTTCCTTAGGAAAAAAAACCCTGAATCGGCTGTTCATGTAACTGGCGGTTCGTTCTTTAGGAGTCGATGAAGAGGCAGTCACTGTAATGCCTCTTCGATAAGATAATACAAACCCGCTGTGCATCCTCTGTGGAGAAAGCTTTGACCATGTTTCATTTGATCAAGTTTAAGTACCAGAAATAGATTCTGAAGGATGCAGTTGGTGGAAGCAATGACAGTGAATGGTCAAGGATAACTTACCCCACTCAGGAGGAAGGGTCGGAATTAGTCATCAAATTTAAATGACATCTGCTGTGTGGCAGACATGAGTCCTACGAAGTAGTGCACTGCACTGTAATTGTGGTGAAAATGTCTTAGCTCACAGCTTCCACCAGTGCATTTCACAAGGGATGCTCTAGCCAAAAGGTGAATAAGTTGAAAATAAGAAGCTTACAGCAAAGCCATTGATTTAAAGCTGGGAAACACATAAAGTCAAGCAGTGGAAGATACTTCTAAGAAAGTACTTTCTGCAGGAGAATTTCCACCATAGCATTTTACATAACTTCTGCCATGCATATGAAAAACATACTCACACATACTGCAATCCTACAGTGCAATAAATAAATGTAAAAGCATTTTGGGAGTGCTAAGACCAGATATGGGGGACTGGAAGATCACACTGATGCCATACTTATGGGAGATCTCCTAACATTAATAGCTAGAACAAGTAAGCAAAGATTATGAAAATATTTATTTTAAGAAATTGTTCATTAATTGTTCAAATCAACTGTAGTCTTCTCCAAGACACTACACTTCTATAAGCTGAACATAGGTTTTCAGTGCATCATGAGTTTAAACTACCTAAACTCTTAACACCATTGCATTTGCATACATACCACCTTCCAGCTGACCTTACATGTGAAAGGAAGATTCCAAACAGCACTGGGCTATAGTACTAGACTGATTATGTTTCAATATTTCTCCCGTTCTGGCATTCAGCGATACATTAACTAATGAGGTCTTAATCAACTTAATTGTACAACAGTTATTGTTCACCTACTTTGTTTTAGCTTTTTTTTATTACAACTACATGTGAGGAGATGTTAACTGTTCTGGTAGATCCAAATATTGTTAAACCCTTACTGATTATGTATTAGAAGCAAGCGATCTCCCATTTTATTCAAGTAACTTTGCAACGTTGGAATGCTAAACAGACAAAACAGTAATAAAGTCATAATTGATTAGGGTTAAATTCCTGGTATATAGTTATCCTTCATTAATTCTTAAAATGATTGTGAGGTCTGACAATGTTATCCCTGATCTGTAGTAAGGCAGCTGAAATTCCAATGCTATATCGCTAGTATTCTGAAATGTATTTAAGACTGCTTTTACAGCATCTTCTGTAATAAATTATATATTATCCTTGCAGTTTAACATGTTTAACATGTTTAACATGTTTCCCTCTCTTTTTACTATTTAAATTTGTTGCCATTTTTTTCAGAAATTAGACATTTACTTAGGTTAAGACACAGTTCCAATGTATTTTATCAATATATCTCATCCCATATTCTTATATTACATTTTACAGAAGTAGTTGAAGAAGGTTTTATTATTGTTTATGATCTGACAACTAGGTTCAATTTACAGTTTGTAACTGACTCCTTGACAAATCCGATTTAGAATTTGTTAACATTTTTTCCTTGCAGACAGTAGAGTCTTCTCATAATCTTGTCAATTTCATATCTTCTTAAAATGTGTTTAATTTTAAATCTCCTAATATGCTTGTGCCTTGTTAAAACTGATTTGAATTTTGCATTTATTCATATGTGATAAGATTTATCTACTATTTAAAGTGTGGATTATTGCATCTGTGATAAGCAGTAGATGTCAGTTTTTTTGTTTTCCATAGCTGGCCATCAGTGGACAACCGTGCTCTTTTTTTGGTCACCTGATCTATTTATCCTTTCTAAACTTCCCCAGATTAAACCCAAAGTAGAGTTGGAGATGCCAAGGAGATGAAAGTATCCCATGTCTACATTAAACTATTCCTGGGAGTGTTTTCCTATTATTTGTTCTCCACCCTATCATTGCACAAGTGTCAACCTGTAGGTGGGGTGTTGATCCACTTATCAATTCTACAAGCAGCTGATGTGGGCATGCCACCATGCCTACCATGAAGAAATACTCTGCAGTTGTTTTCCTGGACACCACAAGTGTAATATAATTGTTTTGTGTGTCCCATGTATGTGTCACTCTCCCTGCCCCTCAAGGATGGTCATGTCCATCTTTCCTAACAGCACCTCAGATGCCCAAGCTGCCAAATGAACCCACATAACCTAAGTTATAGTCAGAGTTTTATCCCTCTATGCCATGGTGCTTGCTACATTTATAAACATTGCAGTGGACCTAATAAAGCAGCATGTTGGAGGGGAGTGGGTGGAAGAAAATCATAGTACATAGCGAAAAAATATAGAAACACAAGAACAACATGAAAATTACATATAGACAGTGACCAGTATGCTGAAGCTAGGAACTGTGAACCTGCATGATGAGCTACACGCCTTTAGGGCCTGGGGTTTTCCTGATATGTCTAACTCTTTGAATGATGTCTAATACATCTGGACTATATGTTCACTCAAACGCTACCCTTTGTTGTATAAATGTTTGGACTTGGGAAATCTTTGAGCAGCTACTACATATGAGTTTACTAAATGTACTTGAATAGTTACCATCAGAATTAACTGGATCAAGAGGTCCATGGCAGGACTGACAGAATCATCAGAAACTGAGTCTGAGTAAAAGAAATCAAACAAATTATGAAAGGTTAGAAGAACTGCACTGGAGACACAGCTTGACTGGTCAAGCCCTGTATATTCCCACTCAAAACCTGCTTTGTACTGTACCTTCATTTTTACCATACATTGACGTATTTTGCATAAGAATTTTTATGAAGAATATCAAAACCACTTGGATAAGAACAGCAGATTCTTTATACTAGTAATCCAGTGACAATATTCCACAAAAATTGAAATGCGCTTTTCTAACCACCATTTGGTATAGCACTGTATACACTATACTGTCCCTCTTTGCTTACAGAAACATCTTAAGTACAGCTTGCATGCCATGATGACTCAAACATGTGCTCTCTTCTTTGTTCACAAGTGAGCTTAAATACTAAGCATTGCTATTGATACAGATAACGATAGATGTATCAAAGTAGAATTTCATTTCCATGATCAGAAACTGACCTTTTCACCAGCAAGACCAGCAGGACCAGATTCTCCATTAGGACCAGATCGACCTTTTGGACCTTCAGGGCCATCTTCACCTCTTGGTCCAACAACACCAACTTCACCCTAAAATAAAAACAATGTGATACAAGCAGAGGGTAAACAAAGCATACTGTATCTTCAGTTATACAGCTTATTAACAGGTGATCTGGTAAACAGGTGACTGAGCCGACTAGAAACCCTTTCCCCAAAATCGGGATAAACCTCAAAGCAACTCCTTCTTTTCAGACTTCAATGATTTTGGTAAAGGAAGCGTCATCATAAAAAAATGAATAAATGAGTGCAAATGGTACGCCTGTTTTAGCCAAGCAGATTTTTGGAGGAACCAGTCTAAAATCCATTTAAATAGCACACTAGCTCTGAAATTAAGAGTTCTGCAAAAATAAATGTAAAGAAAACATAAAAAAGTAAATTATTTTTATTCTTAATTTTTCATACAAAAAATGGCAGTCATTAGCAAGGTAAGAGAACAGAGAATGAAGCTTAATTCCTACGGGTGAAAGGAAAACATAAAAAAATAAATGCAGACTGGATGCCATGTCACAGTGCTTAAAATGGTAGGATGCTTCATCCGATTGCTTAATTTGTGTAGATTAAATTTAGTGTTACTATTAATATTCTAGTTGTTTGTTCGAGACAGGTTTGATGTTGCTATTGTGTATACAATTATGGTCATAGAATTAAAGGAAATTGGAGAAAAGACATTTTTAAGCAGGACATGAAGAATGTGGTTCACTCAGAGACTACAGCTTGATCCAGAAGTGAAAATGATGATGCAACTTAATGAGAAAGATGTATCTACAATATAATAAATTTTGCTACAGGGTGAAGAAGATGTGAACTGTCCAGATTTAAAAAAAAAAAAAGGTAGCACTGTGGATGGGCCATCAAGTTTGAATCAGCAAACAGAATTATTCTGATTTTCTTTGTGACAAAGAAAGAAAATGAAAAAAAATTAATTGGCAGTTGTATCAACCAGGAAAATAATGGGCTGTGGAAAGGTAAACTACTTTCATAGACCAAGAGAGAATTATCTGAAATCATACAGTGACACATATTAAAAGTTCATGGTAGCAATTATGGGATGCATGAGGCAGAAAGTGCTGGATGCCAATGTTTAGTAATTCAAAACTGATGGTGGCTAGTTGGAAAGAGCTGTCCTAACTGCCAGTCTATGTGCTGGAAAAATGGAGCATATTAGCCATTTTAAATGTATAAATTCTGAAGATCAGTAAAATAAGTACTAGATGAACAGATGGATCTGTCTGAAACGAGAAGAAAGTGCATGTGTTTCTTCACTGGTAGATGATGGCCTGAGAGCATTTATTTGCCTGACTGGCTATAAAGATACAACAGTTTGACTTTTGTTAAACATACATATGCATTGAGAATGAACTGTATAGGAAGAAAACAGACACTAATTTTTTTCTGCACTGTGCTGGGTTGTATGCAAATTCTATCCAACAGGTAACAATCTCACTTGTCACTATCACGGCAAAATAAGTCAGCTTCCATGCATCTGATCATCAAACAGAGTTTACCGAGCAGGAATGATGTTTTCATATATTTATATATGTATATATATATATATATATATATATATATATCTATATATATATATATATATATATAGATATATATATATGTGTGTGTGTGCGTACATGTGAATATATATATATATATATATATATTTATATATATATATATATATATATATATATTTATATATATATATATATATATATATATATATATATATATATATATATATATATATATATATATATATATTTATATTTCATGTATTTATATTTCATATATATATATATATAGGTCTACTTCAGAATGTCAACCATTCAGAATGCCGACTTTCATATGGCCGACACCATATGATCGACATTCCAAAAGACCGACATCCTGAAATAGAACCATTTACCTACCTGCAAACAGAGTAAAACTGTGTTATGCATGGAAGCAAGCCCCACTGCACCCCCGACACCCCCTGCTACTTAAATATTCTCACTCCAAGATTGCACTACAGTACAAGAAAGGGGAATTTCCCAGTCCCACATTGTAGCAGGATCTCCACTATTATTTGTCGGCCTTTCAAACATTCGCTCATATGGTGCCAGCCATATGAGTTTCGAACATTTGAAAGTTCGAACAAATGAAGGGCTCCCATATAAATATATATATATATATATATATATATATATATATATATATATATATATATATATATATATATATATATACAGACACACACACACACACACACACACACACACACACACACACACACACACACATATGCTTACAATTTTAAGGTCCTCTATATATATATATATTTTTTTTTTGTTAGTAACATGTTAAGGAAAGTATAAAGAATAAAGAAACATTATGGACAGGAGGACACCTTTAGCATGTAAAG
The DNA here is from genome assembly GCF_019279795.1 of Protopterus annectens. NCBI lineage: Eukaryota > Metazoa > Chordata > Ceratodontiformes > Protopteridae > Protopterus > Protopterus annectens. The sequence goes on from NC_056744.1 coordinate 952,346,869, forward strand.
TAATTTAGTCATTCAAATGTTTTATATAGCAGATAGAGAAAATATATTTTATGCATATTTGAATTTAAATGTAGGCATTGCACATGAATTTTAAATTGCTTTAAATAATATAAATAGAAGTTATGTCCTTACCATAACGTTCAATGTGGAGTGTTCGTCTCGCCTTTGTTCTTACACATGGGTTCGGAGCCGATCCTCGGCTCCGTGTCGGCCGCTTGCAAGCTCTGCATCGAGAAGAAGCTCGAGACAACCTAATACCCACAATCCCCCTCTGCCTTTACCTCAGATCTAGTTTGCAAGCAAACCAGCAGTCAGAGAGAGCACACTCATGCCAAAAATTACATAAAGCAAGAAATCATCTATATATATATATATATATATATATATATATATATACACATGTACATCATACATATACAACCACTGCAAATGCAGAAGCAGAATACTCCAGACCAGGTACCAAATTGAACGTTCTTCCTGAGGGTGGGAGGGTGGGAATGTAAGAACAAAGGCGATATGAACACTCCACATGGAACGTTATGGTAAGGACATAACTTCTATATGTGAGAGTGTTCAATCTCGCCGTTTGTTCTTACACCTGGGTAGCGTCCCTAGCTCCATGTTCCTGAGGAACTCACGGGAGAACGTTCTTGAGCACAGTGGAACCAAAGGTTGCCCTGTCCCTAGAAACCCTGTCCACTTTGTAATGAGAGATGAATGTATGTGGTTTAGCCCAAGTAGCAACTGCACAAATCGTGTCTAATGGTAGGCGAGCTGCATGAGCCAGGGATGTAGACACTGATCTTGTAGAATGTCCTTTAGGTTTGACAGATAAAGTTTGATTTGAAGAATCATAAACGTATATAATACAATCAGTTAGCCATTTGGAAAGAGTTCGTTTAGTAACCGCTACACCTTTTCTGCTGTCAGCAAAGGCTACAAAAAGTTGATCAGATTTCCTGTGATCCTTTGTTCTATCCAAATAAAACCTGAGTTGTCTATGGACATCCAATTTGTGTAACATATACTCAAACTTATTAGAGTGATTCTTGAAAAAGGTAGGTAATTCAATGGACTGATTAATGTTTTTGATAGAGCAAACTTTGGGGAGAAAGGATGGATTAGTGCAAAGAGATACTCTGTCAGAGTGAAAGATCAAATAAGGGTGTTTAATAGAAAGAGCCTGAAGCTCAGACACTCGCCTAGCAGATGTAATGGCTACCAAGAAGAGAGTTTTCCACGATAAATACTTCAATGGACAAGAGGAGGCTGGTTCAAAAGGGGGCAACATCAATTTGGATAATAACAGGTTCAGATTCCAAGGTGATGTAGGAGTTCTAACTGGTGGTCTAATATGGAAAGATCCTTTTAAAAAGGCCTTACAAAGTCTGTGAGCCATAATAGGTGCCCCACTTTCTTCCACATGAAAGTTGGAAATGGCAGCCAATTGCACTCTTAAAGTGGCAGGAGAAGCTCCTTGATGGAACAATTCTGTTAAAAACTCCAAGATCTTGTTTAACGGAGCTATGACAGGGTCCAAATGATGTGAGTTTGCCCAGAAGACAAAACGCTTCCATTTACTAGTGTAGGTCTTTGTAGTGGAAGCTTTATGAGAAGCCACTAGTATATTCTGAACTGCCGGTGTAAGAGAATCAGACCTGGCTAAAAAGGGAAGCGGAGCAGCCAAGCTGCTAGATGGAGTGATTCGAGAGAGGGGTGAGGAACCCCTGACGAGTGAGTCAGTAGATCTAGCTCTGGGTCCAGGATCCAAGGTCCCCGAATGCGGTGTTGCAAAAGAAAGGGGAACCAAATTTGACGAGGCCAGAATGGGGCAATGAGGATTATCGTCCTTTGTAGGTTGTTGGCTTTCTGCAGAAACTTTGCAATCAAGGGAAAGGGAGGAAAAGCGTACAGGAGACCCGAGGGCCAATCGTGCACCAGCACGTCCCTGGGGACTTCCCCTGGAGGGGGTAATAGGGCAAAGTAGCTCCTGCATTTGGCGTTCATTGGAGACGCAAAAAGATCGCAGGAAGGCTGGCCCCACTTGCAAAAAATCTTCTTCGCAACTGACTGTTTGAGGGACCACTCGTGAGGCAACAGGATTGCTCTGCTCAGCCTGTCGGCTATGACGTTGGATGACCCCGGGATGTGCGTTGCGATCAGAAAGCGACCCGTGGACTCCGCCCATTGCCAAATTCTCATGGCCTCTCTGCATAGCTGATAAGACCTGGTTCCCCCTTGCTTGTTTATGTACCAGACTACAGACATGTTGTCTGTCTGAACTGCAATAGTCCCTAGAGGAAGAAGGGGAGCAAAGTGTTGCAACGCTAGAAACACTGCCCTCAACTCTAGAACATTGATGTGCAGATTGTACTCTAAATTGGTCCATTCGCCTTGGACTGTCTGTCCCTGAAAGATGCCCCCCCCACCCTATCAGGGAAGCGTCCGTGGTTACCGTAGCTGTCGGCGTGGGTAGCACAAATGGTCTTCCGCTGGAAAGGTTGCAAGTCTGAAGCCACCAGGCTAGATGTGATTTGCATGTGTTTGTAATCAGAATTTCGTGTGTCAGAGGTAGCTGTTGGAACGACCATTGTGCAAACAGTAGCCATTGTAGAACTCTCATGTGCAGTCTTCCCAATGGTATCGCAATGAGAGAAGCTGCCATGAGACCCAAGACCTTCAGAACCAGTTTTGCTGGGGATTTTCTGGATGACAGAAGGAGAGATATTTGACTTTGTAGTGAGGCTATCCTTTCTGGAGGGAGCCTTAGAATTAAATGATGCGTATCTAATTCCGCTCCTATGAATAAGATATGCTGAGATGGCTGTAGTAAAGATTTTTAGAAATTTACGGAAATTCCGAGGTGAACACAAAGTTGTAGAGTGTAATCCCTGGCCTGTATCAGTTGACGCCGGGTGGTGGCAGAAAGGAGCCAGTCATCCAGATACGGAAACACCTGGAATCCTAGGCGTCTCAGATGAGATGCTACCACTGCCATGCATTTGGTGAAAACCCTGGGGGCTAAGGTCAGACCAAATGGCAGGGCTAGAAACTGATAGTGACTGGCTCCCAGCCGGAAGCGCAAATGATCTCTGGACGCCCTGGCCATTTTGATGTGGTAGTATGCGTCCTTCAGATCTATTGAGCACATCCAGTCGTCCTTCTGTAAGAATGGAAGGATCGATTGAAGCGTGACCATTCGGAACTTTTCTTTCTTGACGAAGGTGTTGAGGTTGCTTAGGTCCAGAATCGGCCTCCAGTCCCCTGTCTTCTTTGGAACTAAAAAGAACCTTGAGTAAGTTCCGAATCCTATTTGGTCCGCTGGGACTGGTTGGATGACTCTTTTTTCTAGCAGCTTTGAAATTTCTATAGCTGCTGGGTCTCGCAGATGAGGCAGCACATCTGGGAGTCTTCTCTTTGGAATGAGAGTGGATAGAAAGGGTATTCTGTAACCTCTGGTAACCACGCTTTTTACCCAGTTGTCTGTAGTAAGATTTTGCCAGGCCTGAGGGTATAAAGCTAAGCGACCCCCGACTGCCTCCAGAGCAGGACAGTCAGGCCTCCTCTCAGGAGTGCTGGAAAGGTTTTCCAGGGGGTGTATCCCTGTCACCTTGGTTTTGCGGACCCCCTCTGCCACCAGGGTGGCGTCTTCCACCTCTGCCCCTAGAGGCGGCATCACCCTGCGTGCCTGGGAAAGATCCTTGGGGTTTTCGAAACCATATTTTTCCACCGCGTTGCCCTTTGGGGTACGGTCTGGATGGGGTGGAAAAATGGGCTCCGACAGCAGACAGAGTCTTTCCCTCCTGTTCACACCGGGTAAGGGTCTCCTTTACTTTGGGGCCAAAGAGAGTGGCACCATCAAATGGGGCGTTAGTAAAGGAAGACTTGAAGGCTTCCACAAATGAACATAAGCACATCCAGGGTTGTCTACGAAGAGCAATCGCTGAAGCTGCTGCCCTACTCGATCCTTCGGCTGCGTATGAGATCAGCCTCATGGATGAGTTAACAATGGATGTAAGGGTATTGAGATGTGCTGTAACTTTCTCTGAAACAGCAGCATCTGTAGTACCCTGGAGGGTATCTCCCAACTCTTTGATTAGATCCCTCTGTAGACGTGTAAAGTGGGTCAAATAGTTCAGGGATCGCATAGAAAAAGCCGCTGAACTAAAAATGCGCTTCCCGTACCTGTCCATAGTCCTAGAATCTTTGTTAGGCAGATGGACAGATGAGGATGATTCCGACATCTCCTTTTTCGTGGTGCTGCCACCACCATAGCGTCCACTGGAACTCCCTTTGTGAGGTAAGCCTTGTTTTGGGGTGCAGTAATATACTTATTAGGCTTTCTAGGGACTGGTTCCACCGTGTCAGGTGTCTCCCACGCCCTTCGAGCAATCAGCTCCATTAACTCATCGAAGGGCGGAGTGACCCAGGAGGAGGAAGGGCGAGCACCAAATGCCTTCAGCAAGACTGATTCATCCTCAGAAGGGGGAAGGGACTGCCAATCACCTCTCTGTTTTAGGATCTCCAAGATGTCAGCAAAAGAGACATCCTCTGAAGGTGACTTTGGGGACCCTTCTGACTCATCCAAGTCAGTGTCCGATGTCAATGATTCTTGTGGAGAATCTAAGTGTCTCCTCTTACACAATCTTTTCCTAGGGACTTCTTCGGAGGGGGCATCCGAAGAAGCCTCCGAGGAAGAGGGGGCACCCTCCAGGGGTGGCTGAGACAGGTGCTCGACGCTTGGATGTGGCCGTTGGTGCAGAGGAGGATAACGGTCCTTTATGGGGAGGAGAGGCTGCTTCTACTGATGTGGTTGTCTGGGTAGACAACACCTTCCTCATGAGATCGAAGGCCCCCGGGTCCCGAGTCGAGGTATCTCCCGGTTCCGAAGAAATGGGGAGAATCCCCGAAACAGGCACAGAAGGCATCGACCCTGAGGACGGAACCGAGTCGATCCGAGCCGAGGCCCCGAGAGGGAGAGTCGGAACCGAAACATCGGTTCGACTCTCGGTCCCGGAACCAAGGATGGATCTTCGGCTCCGAGACTCCGGTACCGGATCCGACGGAGTCGAGGTGAACGGAGCCGACCGAGAAAAGGACGGTTCTGGCACCGAGGGCTCCACAATCAGTAGATCAGCCTCTTCCGGCTCCAAAGACTGGACAGGTCTCGGAGGAGGAACAGATGGAGATAATGGAAGGCCTTCAAGTCTCGACACCAATTGGGTGGAAACCGAGATGAGTTTGGATAAGGCCGTATTCTCCATTAATTTCTGCACCACACGGTCAACATCGGTGTCAGAGAGGGGCCTGGAAGAACGGGTCGAAGGAATCGAAGACGGAGCCGACCTCAACAGTGTCGGGGGAGGGAGCTCCGTCACTGGTTCCAAGACTCGAGGCACGGACACTGACAACAGTTGAACACTCGGCCCCGAGGTCTGTGGAACCGGTGATTGAACCTTAACCGAAGAGCTCGGAGCCGATGACTTGGGCTCCGACATCTTCGATTCCTTCGAGGATTTGGATGCCTGGTCTGAAGCATCCAGAGCCTCTTGAAAAGAAGGTTTCAATAAACCCCTATCCATGAGTTTCCTGCGCCTATCTGTCATGACCCTCCCACTGAAAGAATGACAAATAGAGCAGTCTTCTTGCAGATGGAGAGGGCCAAGACAGTAGACGCAGGAACTATGATTGTCAGTAACTGACATTTTTTGCCCACATTGGCAACGCTTAAATCCAGATTTAGCCTTCTCAGACATCTTAAACTTAATGTGGAAAAAAGGTGAGAAGTCAAGTCCAGGTAGTAAGTCAAATCCGGTGAAATTGTCAAATCCAGTTAAAGAAAAAATGTCTATCCAGTAGTCAATTCAGAAAGGGGTGGTAGGCCCCGAGGGAAACTCTAATAAGTTTAAAATTAAACTTAAACGGAACCGAGAATTCCTCAACCGTACCACACACACACACTTAGTCACTAAACAAACTTTATAGAATAAATTTATGTTGAAATAACAAGAAAAAAATCTTAATCTTAGCTTTAGTTGTTCGAGCTCGACCCAGTGATGCGAACGCTGCAGCGGCAAACTAGATCTGGGGTAAAGACAGAGGGGGATTGTGGGTATTAGGTTGTCTCGAGCTTCTTCTCGATGCAGAGCTTGCAAGCGGCCGACACGGAGCCGAGGATCGGCTCCGAACCCATGTGTAAGAACAAATGGCGAGATTGAACACTCTCACATCTTAAGAATTCTAGGTAAGTCAATTAAGGAAGCAAGCATTGATGAAATTATTAACACTAATGGATTTGCCTAGAAGATTTTTGAAGTATCATATATTAGACCTGTCATGTGTTTATTCAGGACTAACTACTTAAAATACTGTTGACTGTTGACAAGAAATGCCTAATGTTAATCTGAACGTGTATATTATTAAGCATTAACTATGAGTAAACTAAACATTATCAATGATTTGCTTTGAGTAACTGCAGTTACAACGTTCTCTGATTGCCCATGTAAATACACTAATTGAAGCAATAAGACTAAAAGTCACGAATGTGCTTAAATTAAATGATGTCTTAGCATCTGTGTGTTCCACGTAATGAAAACACAAGATACTTATCAATTTATGGATGTAGAAGTAGACAATAGTACATGTGCTCAAGTGTTCAAGTAATCATTTAAGATGAGTAGTTTTAAGTAAGATGATCATATAAATTAGCATTACAGTAGCTATTAATATTATTGTGGTCTTGTCTAGAAGATATCAACGGATCTTTTTTTGAAATGTTCTACATAACTCCAAATAGATCTAAGCACTCTTGTAACTATCAATATTGCTGGATCAGCCTTAAAGACTTATGAATTGTTGGCTTAGCAGTAATATGTTAGTATACATTTATGAACTGACTTAGAAGTAGATGCATTCTTTAAGGAGATATAGCTATGTGTGTTTGTGAGGACGTATATATTTATATATATATATATATATATATATATATATATATATATATATATATATATATATATATGTATACAGGAAATGAAACACAAAAACAGTTGACATTCCAAATGTCAGCTGCATAACAAACAACCTAGGTGCATGCAAACATTTGCAGCAAATAATATATGTTTTTTGGCGGATGACACAGTGGTACAGCAGTAGCATTGTCACCTCACAGCAAGAGGTTCTCTGGCTTGATTCTCGGCTAGAATGCCTTCTGTGAGGTGTCTGCATGTCCTCTCTGCATTTGTGTGGGTTTCCTCCAGGTGCTCTGGTTTCTTCCCATGTTCACAAACATGCGTTTGGAGCATTTCTCCCCGGGCCTCTGCAGAAAATTGGCTATGTTCCAAGTCGTACTTTCCCGGTTAACGTATGTAAAATAAATAAAATAAAAAATAATAAAAAGGATGGAAACCCACCCCTGCATCCCCCATATGGGGGGACTGCTCCCTCACCCACTGTTAATTATAGTTCCACTTTATTGAAAACGAATGAAAGAGCTAAAATGATTGTGTGATTCTTTACAGGGGATTCGATCCATTGTGCAAAGTTTTTGTTGTGTATATATATATATATATATATATATATATATATATATATATATATATATATATATATATAAAATACTAACTCTGAGATCATACAAAATCAGGGGTAATGCATATTCCTCTGTTCCTCATCTCTGAGCATATAAAATCAGTGTGCGTGTATTATAGATAGATGGTAGATAGATAGATAGATAGATAGATAGATAGATAGATAGACAGATAGATAGTTGCACACACACACACACACACACACACACACACACACACACACACACACACACACACACACACACACACACACACACACACACACACACACACACACACACACACACACACGCGCACACACACACACACACACACACACACACACACACACACACACACACACACACACACACACACACACATGCTATAAGTTCAAAAATATTTATATGGGATGACTAGACTATTTTGATTTTTTATTATGATTCTGGAAGAAATTATACCATAACAGTTGTTCAGTAAAGTTTATATTTTATACAAAGCAACTAAAATTCAGACAACATAGCTGCTAAAAGAAAAAAATAAATAAACCAAATGAACAGCAGCACTAGAGAGCAACTGAAAAGAGATTTTGTTGTTTGCATTTTACAGTAAAGCTGGTTTCAACTAGACTAAAACAAAGATAATCGAGTTCTCACTCTAGGTTTGCTAATCACTTTTGAGTGGCTGTTGACAGACGAGCCTTGCGGGTGGGAGCAGTCACTCACCATTAATATAATAAATGAAAGTTGCATGATATATCTCCAAACAAGGATGAGAGACATCTAGAGATTGTATGGAAAATCTGATTCTGGATGTCTGTTATACTTTCTTTACTTCACACGCCTTGAAGATGAAGGAAGGCTATTCAATGTTAAGTGTGGGAATTGATGCAATGTCTTCTAGAAAACAATCTATTACTTGGTACCTGATAGGCGTCCTGTTGATTATATTAATGAGTAGTTCTGGCAAAATAAAAATTTTAAAAAATTAGTCGGGCTCATTTAGCATGGTAATAAATAAGGTGGAATTATGAATGAGGGTTACCATAAAATGATGAATGTGACATGTTTATTTCAGGATATTATTGGCTTTTGAAGTGTCTTTTCGGATGAGGTGATGAAGCTGACTGTAAACTTGATGGCATCATATTGAGTTAACTATTTGTTATTATTTTTTGATATACTATTTAATTAGAATGCAACATTATAATTTAGTAGTAAGGACGTTCACTGGATTACAAAAAAATAATGTATTTTTAATGAGATGATTTGATAGATCGCATGGGCAAAAATGGAAGGAACAACGGAATGGAACTTTTAGCATTAAGTTGTCAAATGGAGACAGGCCAGGTGCTAGATTACGTGGTTTAAAGGGAGTTTATGGGATGAATGGAAGGAATTACCACCCACACTGTCAAGGATTATGATTATGTATTGAATAATTCAGTTGGCTGATTTTTGACTTTCATATGGTAGAGCTGTTCTCTGAATTCTGTTAGAAAATACTTTAACAAGATAAATAGACATGTCTTAACAGGGGATTTTATATTTGCTATGTTGTGTCACCTTTCAAGCAATATTTATAAATAACACTGCATTCACAAGGTAGGATGGTAAAACCAAATACAGTATTTTGATATGAATACAAGTTGTAAGCATGTGTTAAATTTATGAAACTCAACCTCACAAATTTGCCAAGTTTAGTTATTTGCAAGCAAAACATATATGAAACAGACACCATCCATCAGTGTTCCTAAAAAGAGTGATATTTCCCAGAACAAAACTGAAGAAATTAATCTAATGAGAAATTTAATTTTAGTAGCATCATAAACTTTCAGTATACAACTTACCCTGTCTCCTTTTATGCCCATGTCACCCTTGAAACCTGGGAAACCATCTTCACCCTAATGACAGAAATGCAAAATACATGAAGGTTAAGAGTATGCAAGTAAACTGCAAACAGGTAGAAAACAAACCTATTATTTTAAATATACCAAATTAAATGAGCCACATTTAGGAATTACAAATATCTACCTTGTATACATCAGTTGTTCCACATCTGATATTCAGCTTTCCTTTGGTTATTATTCAGTTTGTCAATGTACTTCTTACAGTTGTTTGATCAAGTCACTAATGTAATTGTCAAAACTGTTTGTTATAGCAAACTAAGAAATATACTTCTGAAAATAATACAAATTAACCTACACTGTGAAAAATATTACCAGAAGCGACTTAGACATGTTTCTGATCATGGGTCAGACAAGATGCTCCTCTGGATTGGGTAGGTACAATATACTAGAAGAGGTTCACAAGGACCAGAATAATCAAACAACCTTAATCAATACTACAACATACATAGGAATTTTTAGCATGATAGATTACTCTTCCAAAGAAATATCTACCTCTAGAATAAACTTCGATTCTAACGCAGATAAATGGAAGAGAAATTGCAAAATTATCCCAGGCCTCATTTCCTATCTCATAAGGAGGGGTGGTAACTAGTGTACACCAGTAGGACCACAGTGGCTATGCTTCAAAAGGGTCAGCTAGTCTATTGTCCAGTTGTAACCCATGAACCTACAATTCTTTAGTATCTAAATAGTGTCATCAAGAAATCAAAGTTTTATAAAGAAAAACAGCTAGGCTGTCCAATTTTATCTGCTTATGTTTTGTTTCTTCCCTTTTTGCTCTGGCTTTACATTTGGTTATTTAGGAACCAGCCTGATAAACAGTGGTGTGTGTGTGTGTGTGTGTGTGTGTGTGTGTGTGTGTGTGTGTGTGTGTGTGTGTGTGTGTGTGTGTGTAAGTGAGGTGGTGAATAATTATTTTTGTTGTTAAATAATTTAAGCCTTATTAATGAAAATACTGCAATTTCATTCAAATGGATGACATTGATGTCTGAACAAAAAATGATTTTATCATTAGTGTCACATTTCTAATGTACAAATTATATCCTCATATTGCACTATGTACACTCTGCTACAGCTTAAATGAAAATTCGCTTTTTACCTTTAGTCAAAGTTATCACTGATGTAATGTCACTTACTTGATAACTACTTTTAGAACATGGCAAGACCACCACACCATAGCTGCTGCTGCCAATTACCCACTTGAATCAGCTGTGTTACTGAATAACATTTTATACTCACAGGTATCTAGCCAGTTCTCTTTTCCTGGACTTTTAATCACCACATTCAGTAATATTATAGCACACATTATTTGGAAGAGAGATACTGCTGCAAAATCTTGTGTCACTTTTATTTACAACAAAATCCTGTATAACTTCTGCAGGAGCTCTCTGACTGCACTGTTTCATTGAAGTTCAATAACACCTGCGCCTAACAACAATTAAAGCACTTGGCTCATTTCACTGAAGTTTCCTGTGGAAAACAGTTATCGACAAAATGATTTCTAATGCATGTGTAACTGATGAATTTTAATGCTGAACTATGATCAATATGTGTGTGTGGAAAACTAGGCCACGCTGTGAGTAATTTGGTAGTTAATGTCTGGCTGACTGAATGACTGCTCTCCCTGACTCTTTTAATGGCATACATTAATCAAGTGTAGCTGTGTTTCTGATTTAGTAGTTATCCTTCTGAGAGGCACATACCTTATAAGGATAGATTTCTGTCATAATCTTCCGTTTCTAACCAACAGAAGAAGTCACAGCTGACAATTCAAATACATTCTGTTAGCTAACCAATTTGTTTTGACTTTGTTTATAAGCCTCAGTTAAGTACAGTATATGCTTAGAGGCTGCCTGGGAGTGGTCAGAGTAAACAATCAGTGATATATAACACTGGGAAATGAAACTATCTAACACATTCACAATTCATTTAGTATTGAAGCTGATATCAGAAAAAGACAGAGTCATCTGGAGTCTGAGCCCAAAATATGTTACACCATGTACATGTCCCTTACTTCATTCTTGCATCAGGTACAAGATGTGTCACAGAGAATATTGCTTCAACAGAAAGCTCCGCTGTCCCTGTTATTCTTCATACCTGCACTGTTATTAAAACAGGTCTACATACTACATAATTATAATTATCCTTTAATGATAATGCAGGTGTGTGATTTATTAAATGTATCTACTGCCCTTCAAGACACTACATAACAGGAACTCAGACATCCTGGACTTCATTATGAAGAGAATATCATTCCACATGTGCATTATGGAAAAGAAAAAAAAAAAAACAGTTCCCCAAATACAAAGAACATGACCATAAAGTTTCATAGTATAAAGCATATTCCAGTGGAAGAAACAGGAAAACATATAAGCCTGATGAACTGGTCTTACTTGCCACAGTCCTAATATTATCCACTTACTGAAATGCATAAATACAACACACATTAGCCTTCTGAATAAATATACTCTTGACTGCACTGAGTGAAGAATATTGCAATTTATTGGACTGACACTGAAGGAGTGTATGTTTTCTACACCTGCAATCTGAAAATTAACAGAAAATGAAAGAATGAGCATCCTAAGAATAAAACATGGTAAACTACAACAAAATGGGCCATTACTTTATAAGAAAAGACAAAGAGGGCCACAAGCTCTTTGTCAAGGATAAGAATCTTTGAAGCCAAGCTGCCAGGAAATACTTAAAAACTGCCCCTTTAAATAAATGCACGGATGAGCCATTTGGGATAACATCTTGCAGTGAAGCAGCAAATAAAATCAAAGAATTATATATTACTTTACACGGGATTTAAAAACGTCCTAGTCCTTACCCACTGTGGAGCATACTGTTGCTTGAACCAGGAAGACTGCTGTTAACTGCTTGACAAGGAGGCCAGTAAAGCAGGCAATGAAGTCTTCATCATAATCTGGGACAGGTTAAGTTGCAGAAAGGGAAGCACTATAAAAGTTAGTTTGGAATCTCCCAGTACGTAGCAACCTGGTATGAGGGCTCTGATACCAAAACAATGTCCATGACCTCAAGGTGGCCTTGTAACCACTGAAGCTTCATAGTCCAGTACATTTATGTACACAAATGACCAGCATTTGTGGTAGTCATTAAGCCTCAAAAATACTGTGGAGCCTGGCCTGGACCCTGCATTTTGCTCTTACACGTTGCACAAAACCATAACCATTTAGGCCCCCTCTAAGTGCAGGAATGAGTGACACTGTGGAATGTCAGAGTCTGTAAAGGGTATCATCTGAGCATGATTCAAAGAAACTTACTCCAAATATATGGTGACATTCCTGACATTCCATGTCAGCTCCATTGCCATATAATGATAATGGGTAACTATTTGATATTCTGAGACTTGACGTTATTTAATGCATTTGTTAACTGGGATAGTCCGACTGCGCAAAAAGCTATCCCTTTTAACTGGAAGCCTGGGAACTCCAACATTACATAAAGAACATAGCAAACAAAGGTATATAAGTAATTGACAAATATAAAATATACACAATTTAAACAGAATATTGCTAATTAATGCCAGCATCATGCAATGAGCTATGAAACCTTTTTTTTTCTGGGGAGAAAAGCAAAAAAGAAAAAAAAATACATAAAGAACATAGCAAACAGAGGTATACATGTAATCACCAAATGTGCAACATTTAAACAAAGTATCATTAATTAACAGCAGTATCATGACATGAGCTTTGAGACTTTTTTTCCAGGGAGAAAAGCACCTGAATAAAATATCACATAAAGAACATAGTAAACAGAGGTATACAACAAATAAATAAAGGTATATATAAGTAATCAGCAAATGTACAAGATTTAAAAAGAATATCGCTAATTGATAGCAGCATTATGTAAAGAGCAACAAAACATATTTTGAGATGGAGTCCTAAGTATGACAAACATAAAATGAGTTTGAAACAACAAAATATCGAACAAATGGAACAGCGAATTTTTTTCCCAGGGAAAAAATGTGTTGCTCCGTAAAAAAATAAATAAATAAACTTAAACACACCCCCCTTACTTAAATATACCAACTCCGAGATCGCACCATAGTGGAGGAAATGGCAAAGTCCCAAAGACGGCCCACAGAATTTTTTCCCTGGGAAAAAATTCGATGTTTCGTGACTTTTAGTCCATTCGATAGCATAATATAGACCCCAGTTACTGACTAGGGTGCCTATACAAGCTGGCAGGATAAAGATAAGAAGGAACCTAACTGAATCTTGGAATAGAACAGCAATAGTGAATTCTAAAAAATGTCAACATGCCTATATTAATTCTAAGATTGTTACTTCTCAAAATATTCCATTTTCTCTGATATGTGTGGTAATCTCAGATTTGAAATGTATAAGTCCTGAGGTTGTGGGGAGCTTGCCCCCCTCCCAAACACACACTGGGGTATTCAGGGTGGCTTTCTCACTGCCCTGTAAAAACAGATTTAATGGAGAGCAGTGGTATTTGACATTCACTGTCCTCCTGTATTTTCAGACTTTTTTCTGTAGTCTCAGCTCTAGCACTTATAAGTCTTGGAATTATAATATGGAGCCAGGATATAGCGCTAAGTATGACACATGTGAAATAAGTTCAATTAGTGTCTAGGATGCTTATAGCAGCTGGCAGAATGAGGACAGCAATGAATCTGAAAAAGGTCCATTTGGATCACTGCTATGTTCTAGTTGATAAAGAAACAATCAAAAAAATAAATGATGAGGCTTTACATTACTACCTATCCTCTGGGGGACGATTGGGAGTGACACGGTAGGATGGTTGACCATTCTTCATAACTCTGGTGGAGGCCAGAATAGAGGACAAAAATGAGCCAGGTGTGCATTCAGGATTTGGGCATCACTGCCTTGGAGGGGTACACTTCTAGACCTTGTCACAAAGCATAGGGTAGTCTATAAATAAGTCTATAAATACATCAGCATTTTGGGAGGCAGTGGTTCTACCTATACAACAAACAGTACAGCAACCATCACAGTATGACATTACTCCTTGTCCACTTCCCTAGTCACTTTGTACAGCTCCTTATTGATCTGCCCTGGGGAGGCAGCAAGCCATGTCTTGTAGCAGGGGGCCACAGTGAAAAAATGGAGAGATGGGCTGAAGTGAAGACTAAGGTCAGTGATGGCTCTAATGAAACAAAAACAACTCAATGACCTTTAAAATCTCTAGTGGCAGGTCACTCAATTGAAAAAAAAAATGTGGTGCCCCCCCCCACAAGGATTTCAGCTTATGACTACAAAGATCTAGTCGCCCATGGTGGGGGATACATGGAGATTCTTCACCTGTAAAGGCTGTACTACTCTTGCTAAAGCCATTGCAAAGCCTTGTGCTGATAAAACCCAAATGGTAAAAAAAAAATTGCACTGAAAGTGAAGTTTGCCCAGGGCTTGCAAGGAAGTTTATGAGTGGAAATCACTACCAAAAGTCACCATCATGTCCAGGGACATTATCCAAGCATGGTCTTCTAGCAAGTGCCTAAGCACCTATAGAGTGACCATCCAAAACTGGATGTGCTAGATGAAGCAACTGCAGCCAAAATGTGATAGCAACCCAGAGCTGCAAATGGCTTTTCCAGTGTCCAGTGCCACTCACTACTGGATCTGGCACCCCTTAATTCTAAAATAAATAAATAAATAAAAAAGGTCCATTGCCTGTTCTGTCACTCCCACTTCATTTGTCTTCTCTTAAGGAGCGCCAGGTCCAATTGATGTGTTCCTAAAACAGAGAAGGTCAGCTTATAAACTGTAGCAAACTTCTTGTAGCATCTACTTCAAGCAGTCCGTTACAAGTTATACCATGCACACTAAGTGCCGAAGCAAGTGCTCCAGTCCTGACCATAAAAAGAGTATTTCTAGACTGGCATTCAGAAATGCCAGTACAAAAATTAATGTAATGCACTTCTAACTGATCGGCAGATCATGCCTCATAACACCTTTCACCTAGGGCAGTTGTACTTTTGCCCTACCATGCTTTTGGAAAAACGATCTGCCCCCCTTGAGTACAAGAAAAATGGAAATAAACTGCTATCCTTTTCCAAAATTGGGATAGACTAATTTACTCCTTTCATCCTAACAGCTCTGCTTGGAGAAATGCAATTTCCAGTATATCCCTTTCTGGAGGGAGACCAATAAACTCCAATATGAGTGACAGCAACTTCATATTACTTGATTTCACTGACACAGATCTTAGGGGACAAAAAACTATTCTACAGATACTACTTCTGTTTTAAAACAATGACTTTTTCTAGCACCTTAAACTAGTTGTGAAGTATAGGCTAAGCAAACATCTTTGGATATTAGAAATTAAAATTTAGATAGCCCCTTGACAAAGCAATTATTTAAGAAATAAACATTCTTTATAAAGAATCACATATTCCAGACCTATCAGCCATATGATCTTAACATTGAAATAACATCGCAAGTGATTTTATTAACATACTACTACTACCAATAGTAATAATAATAAAAGTGTTTATTTATTGAGACAAGTTTTTAAGAAAATAAATTGATCGTGATGTCTTTAATTTATTAACCGGATAATGTCACATGAGAAGAAGTTACTGTTATTATATTATATAAACACCAGTGGCAGCATTTTAGAAGATTTTACCCCTCCTGGGAAACGACATAAGATGGACAGGCCACAGACATTTTAAAGTTTTATAAATGTTAACATTTACCTGACAGCAAGTATGGAAAATCACACAATAACAAGTCAGTTTCCTTAGGCTCTATCAAGGTTGACCGGAGACTTAGGACGGACAAAATCATAATTGGGAAACCCCAGTTGTTAAGGTTTTGCACAAAATACTGTAATTTCTTCTCCTCTCCAGTGTGAATGCTCCTCTGAAACTCATACTCTCGTTCTTTCTTGCACATTTACTAAAATATGCATTGTAAATTTAAGAACCAACTTTTCTAGGATAGAGTGAATGTATACAATGTGTAACAGACCCTACAGAGACAGAAGAACACAAAAGATTGAAAGAGCAAAGCCTGAAAAAAAACCCAGCCAAGCTAGACTTTTCAGTGTGATTGATATCTTAATCCTGGGATATATGCACATGACCCTTTAAAAACATCAAGTGGTTCAGAAACGTGGCTTCTGAATGCCCATGATGTTTTTTTTTTTTTTTTTAAGTTTTTGTGGGGGCATTTTGGGCCAGTTAAAGCCAATTATAGCCAAACAATCCATGTTTACTCTGCTGATAAGGTCACTAAAAATCCAAAACATGCATGTCCACAACCAGTGGGGTTTGGCTTTATTGGCATGAATTTCTGTTTATTATACTTGAAGCAGTTGTGGAAAGGAGTGATAGCTGAGTCTGTCTATACCTTTTACTGTCCTTAAGGCAGTATAAGATCAAGTACAAGGACAAACCTGCATTATTCTGCATTTAGAAAAAATCAGTAGCTGTAACAGGCAAATTATGTGAGGCTGCATATATATACACATAACCTGCATATATATATATATATATATATATATATATATATATATATATATATACACACATACCTAATTGCCTTCATGCTTCTACTAGCAAGAAAATATGTGATATGATGGTCTGTTTCTTAACTGTTTCAAGAATCTATATCTGATTAACAAAAAAGGCAGCAATTCATCACCTCGAGGGAGGATGTGCAGACATCATACTGAAGGAATCCCCATCCAGAGCCAACCTGTGGAACCACTGTGCTGCTCTGGATGGATTCTAAAAGAAAAGTATTCAAGCATCTTTATCTAAATGTATTCACAGAATGGCTGCTCTCTTTGCTCATTGTCAGATATAAATTATACTTATCAGAAAGTTCAAAGCAAATGAGCAAAAATATATCTTACTCAGGTTAGCAGAGAAAGATTACTTACTTTTTCACCTTTGGATCCCTTAAGACCACGGACTCCATCTGCACCCTGAAATTTTGAAATAATATATTATTCTTCTTGTTTCATTTTGAAATATGCATTGTGAACTAAATGACTATACTACCTACCTTGACACCTCGAGGCCCGGGATAACCGATGGGACCTTGAGGACCAGAAGGCCCCTGAAAGACAGAAGAGACAATTAGTACCATTAGACAACCAAGGGATTTCCAGATTTGTTTATTCCCTAGTCAGTGTTCAATAATGTTACTAGCATGAAGGTAATAAAAACACAGAATATTTCTGAAGATTTGCATCCAGGTTCACATACCCATTGATAACTGCTTCATAGGCACAGCAGTTATTTTCAGCATTTATCATATAAATATCATTTAAAGAATCAATGAATCAAGAGAAATGTATGACTTTAACAGCTAGCAAAATGACTAAAAGAGATCTTAAGAATACTGGAAACAATGAGCAAACACCCAACAACACTATCATGTTATCTCAGTATACTCCATTTAAACTACAATCCTTAAAAAGATTTATTATTCCATATGACGTTAAAACCACGATTCATAAATTTGTTGCATTGTTATAAAAGCCTTTCATCTCACTCATGTCCTTGACACTTTTCTAACACTAGTGCAGTCACACCTGATGGTGGTAATGTCTTCTCCGGCAGCCCATGCATCATGTTGGCAAAGATAGTCCCCTACACACAGACACACACACACACACACACACACACACACACACACACACACACACACACAAGAGCACACATGTGCACCCTTATCCAATTATCCAATCTCTTGATTCATGACCTAACCACTGTAATGCAACCATCCAGTTCTTTATAGTCTCAGAAAGACTCACCCAATCACTCACACCCATGCACCAACACACATACTAACATATGCACACACACGCACATACACACGTGTGTGCGTGTGTGTGTGTGTGTGTGTGTGTGTGTGTGTGTGTGTGAGTGTGCGTGTATTCAAACTTTTGATTCCCTTCCTAACCACCTTAATGTGACCACCCAGGCTCACAAACAGCCACACACACAAGCACATGCACAGACACACACACACACACACACACACACACACACACACACACACACACACACACACACACACACACACACACACACACACACACACACACACACACACACACACACACACACACACACACACACACACACAAGCTCCCAGATACATACACACACTAACACCCTCCCATCCTCACTTTTTCACTGAACTTACTTGCACCATAATTTCTTCCATTACAGTGAATCTGCAACCTCTGTCGTTTGATGAGGTTCATATTTTCTTTCAACGAGTATTTTTATGCTAAAAAAGCACTTGCATGCATCTCATACTTGCAGGTCACAGCATCCAGACTGTAGCATTAGCATGCAGCTAAACCAGTGGGACCACCCTTTGCACTGAGGCTTCTACCAGCAGGCAATCTTCATACTTGCAGGTTACAGCACCCAGACTGTAGCATTACCATGCAGCTCAACCACTGGGACCACTCTTTGCACTGAGGCTTCTACCAGCAGGTAATCTTCATACTTGCAGGTCACAGCACACAGACTGTAGCATTAGCATGCAGCTAAACCAGTGGGACCACCCTTTGCACTGAGGCTTCTACCAGCAGGCAATCTCATTGTCAGGGCTATTTATAAATAGTAAAGGCTTACCAGGAGTGCAGAAGTGGGAAAATGGTCTTGCTAAGGCTTCTGCTTGCAGTAAGCCCTTCTGAATCCCATTGTACATTTATTTATTTGACTTTGTTTACTGAGGTAGAGTGATAAACTCTATGCAATTTCAGTCTCATCCCAGGAAAATATACAGTAAGCGTTAACAATGATTACAAGATAATAACAATATAATCCCATTATACAGTAAGCAAACAATAAGAGACAAAATGATTATACAATAATAATAACACAATCACATTGTACTGAATGAAAACACATAATGAGTAAAACAATATATACAGTGTAAAGAATCAATATTTTGAAAGAATGCAGAAAAATTGCAAGTGTAGGGATAACAAAGTATTTCAAATGATTAGATCAGTGTAGAGGAGATTTTTAAAATTACAAAAAGTATGTAATATGTAACACCACTAGTTATACTGGCTATGAACTGTTACATGCTGACTATTACATATTTGAAGCAGGCACTACATATCATGTTGAATTTCAAATCATAGAGATTGCTTCCTCTTGACAGATGCACAACTGTACTGTCTCTACCCTTTGTGAGGTACACCTAGTTATAGGGAGCAAACAGAAGCACCAAAAGGCTGGAATGAAAAACATCCTGTAAGAGCAGTTAGTCTGCTAGCCAGTCAAAAGTGTGACACTCCTCGCTGACCTTTGCATGCACGCCTAAATGGCAAGTGTCTCTCTCCTCCCAGTAACTTTGCCTCTTTTCTCAAACCCAAACAGCCAATGATTATATACAAATCCATCATCCTGCCTCACTGCTTCCTTTCCCCACAGTGAGCAGGAGACCCTCTAACATTTGTGTATCCCCAAGGAAATCAGAGTTCAGTTCTCCACTTCTGCTGTCAACATTCTGTGTGTGTCACTCAGATTATCAGTACTCACTACAGCATACCCTTCTGGTCCCAGATTCTTTTCAGAGCTTGGTGTTCCAGCCTCCAATGATTTGTGTCCCTTGCTTACTTATCCTGTAATCTTTGGATAGCGATCAACGTTACAATGTTACTGTCTTCATTCTGTTCCTATTAGTTGTTAGCATCTGCAACATCTTGCATACTAGTGAGCCGTCACCTGGGCCATTCCCCCCATCTACCCATACCTCATGGCAGTGAAAAGTGCTCACTGTCTACACTCTCTCTACCATGTCAATGACTGATCACAATACACTGTCAATATTCTTATATATCTTAGTGGTGAACTCAGAATAACAGTACACCACCCCACAGAAAGCACACTTGATCCCAACCATATTAAATTAAGTATTAGCCTTAGATACACTGTTGTGCAACATGCTTTGCCGCAATCATTTCCTTCAAAAATCGTTTGCCAATTAATTTCATAAATTCTTGTCCAACTCATTTACTGTAACCTAACATTAATACTATTGTGAATGCTAACCTAAAGTCTTCTGTTTGGTATTTAAGGAATGAAAACTTCATGTTAGAATAATTCTCTCTATGCATTCATTTTGTAGCACACATTTAACATGCTGATATAGCCATGTAATTGTTCATCATAAAGGTATCATTTTTATCACCGCTGTATTTTTTTTCCTAACCTTTAGGTGATATATTTACAGCAGCAAACGCTGTAAAACATATTTGCTAGCCTTTGCTCCTGCATTACTTACTGTGTGCCCAAAGTATTTTTTATACTGATTATACTACAGATGTAATAATGCCTAATTATTACATAAATAAATAAACAAGCAAGCAATTAAATGTTTACAATGCTATGCCAAAGAAAAAAACAAATACAAATACAGCTACCACATCTGAGGGTACAGCATTTAAAATTTAAAGATGGCATGCTGTAAAGACACAGAAACAATTTAATGCTGCTTGATCAGCTTTTATAGGACATCTAGCTATATGACTCCATTTTCTAACATAGTTATACAGACATTTTTAAAAGTTTCTGAATTGCAATGTTTGCTTCCTTTAAAGCAATGCAGAATATATCTACATTTGTAAATTACTTAAAGCAGAATAATATGCTTTATGCAGTCACAGTATGACAAAATTATTATAATAATGTTATTGGACAGAGGATACAGGCTAGTACTCAGAAAGCTTTTTTTCCACCCATGCTATATTGTCCAACTCATAATAATTCAGCTGTTCAAAATATGTCATATAATCTTTGTTTCAAGACCACTGCTTCGTTCCATCTCACAAACTCATTATCGTATGCAAAGCCTCTCCTTTTCATGTATTCATTAAGGCATTTTTCAAAATCTGTTGTCCCATGTCCAAGCTGTCCCTTGATGTTCAGAGTTTATTTGTACAACACCCGATGTATACTACATATTGCGTTATATTATCCTTTCGTGTGTTCTGTCAAGACCTGCCCTTTTCTGCTCCTCCATATTCCTCCCTATCCATGCAGCATATCGACACTAAAATATTCATTGTGTCGATGTGCCTTTCTCCTACACTAAGGGAAAAAGAATAATAACAAATATGCCAGCAGGTTGAAGAGTGTACAACTGCTCTAGGATTACAATCCAGGCATGAGTTTACTACACTTTCGCATCAAGCCTACTATTCAATGCATACTTTTCACAACCTCATACATATGCCCTGTGGGCTATTTGTGTAAGAAAGGGGAAGAGACTGCATAAGTTAAACAGATGATTAAGCAGCTTAATATTTTTTTTCTATTGGAAATGGCATTCATTTTTCCTACTGAAACCTCCAGGTTTACAAGACTGTTGCCAGATCGATTCCATATCATGAGCAGCCCATTACAGAGTAATGGAGGCATGTTTTGCAGCCCAGTCAAAACATCCTGCTTTTCCATAAATAGTATGTTTTATAAAAAAAAGCATTACTCACTAAATGGCACAAAAACTGCTTTATATGTGTGCCTCGAGCAAAGACTTGTATTCTATTGCTGCTCCAGTGGTGTGGAGGAATAAAGCCCTGACTACCACCCAGGTGACGCAGGTTCTCTTAACAGCTAAGGTGGATGCCAAAACAATACAGAGGGATGGGCATGCCTATCCCAGGAGGAGAGGGTAGTTATAAGTTTGTCTCTTTGTGACAATCTTTGGAGTGGTGTGGGATTGCCAGTAATAGAATGCATGGTCCAAAGAGGAGGAAGGGTTGGACCTGGCTGAGCTGTCATTGAGGCAGGACAATGCACTGCAATGTCCTGATTGGACACCCTTCCCCCAGACTTAACCACATCTCCACAACAGAGAGGGAATGCATAGGATATACAAAGAACCCCCCCCCCATTAGGATCCATGAATATCTGAGTAAATCCAAGGGAGGTAGGAGATTAGCTGATAGTCCTGGTGTGATGTGGGGCACTGGGGTGCTGGGCTAGTGGAATGATGTCAGGGAACCAAAAAAACACACACACGTTTACATTCTATTCTTCATGGAAAACATAGTTACATGAATGCACTTGACCTAACTGTAGATGCCAGGGTAGTAGGATCACTGCAGCAATGTGGTATCTTATCCATAGGAATCTGCTGCTGGTAGTTACCCATCTGCCTTTCCTATTTGACTTCTACAGTTTTATGGACATCCTCAGAGTACAGCCAAACTTATTCCCATAGTCTAGGTTTTAGCTCAACAAACACAGTTAAAAGAAAGAGCAGCCCCTGCCATTTTGTAGTTCTTTTTCAGTTGGGAGTGTATTTGGAAGATTCCCCCGCTAGGTACAGCAATGCCCCTGGTTGTCAGTCTGTAATGCTTAGGCAGTAAACCCCTCAAGGATATAAGGAAAATATTCATCTAATTTCATGAGGTCTTTGCAGTAATAGACCTTGGAGTCTAAAGAAAGAGTGAGGTGAAAAAAACAGCAATATCCTCACATATGGACTTCTTTCTTTTTCATCTTTAACTTATTTTTGTTTGTTATTTTGTTGAGTCCTTCTTCTCCAAAAAAAAAAAAAAAATAGGTCAATGAAGAGCAGAAAGCAATATAACTGGCAAAACATAATAGCACTATTTACATGTTTGCTTGTAGACTGGCATGCCCTGTTTATCTGGCAAAAATTAAGCAAAGAACTGGTCAGATTTGCTTTGCTTCTTTCATCTTGCTATGTATCATCTGTGCTGCCCACATATATCAAAAAGCTGCACTAGTCTTTATACCCTCTTTTGGAGGCTACATGACTTGACAGACTACCAATTCAAGTACAACAATAAACGTAAAGCAAGGATTATTTTTAAATCTTCTATGAAACCCTGTATAAAGTCCTTTAGAGATGAAAGCGCAGTTAAAAAATTCTCCTAGTTCTGCTGCTAGCAACCAAAACCGAGCAAAAAAAAAAAAAATGATTATCCCCAAAAGAATGGGTATAACTGAGCTAGGTTTAGTTTTTCCAGCACAAAACTAAGCTCCCGTGGGGCAGAACTATTCTGCTAGAGCCTTGAGGTGTAGGAATCCTTTTAGTGCACTTAGGCTTAGGGGCTCTACAGAGGAGATATATTTGTACTGCAGTTGCAGACAAGTACATTTTGAAAGAGGTATAGGAAAAGCCATATTGAAGGATTTCTGCTAGATGCTGCAAATATTCCATCTTTGTAGCTCCCATGAATAAATTAACCCTAGAACTATGCCATAGTAACAACTTCCACCATTTAGCCCCAAACTGGTGAGACAAACAGGTAATGGAGTGCCTCAGATCTTATATTTTATGTAAGAATTTACTTTTATAAGTCTTGTAGCTTCCTGTATAATATGTAGCACCTCCTCTGAGAAGTGATCCTTAATGGATATCAGGCTGAAATCATGGCGGATGCTACTGCGAGGGTGTTCTGGTTTGTGTACATTTATTGTCCCTTCTTTCTGGATCAGGAGGGTGTAGGTTTCGGGTAGATGGACATTCTTTGGTAGGAGTAGCTGGAAGAGTAGCTATAAAAGTGAGTGAGGCTTCTTACCTTATACAATACCTTGAGGGACAGAGGAATGAATGTCCAGACATAAACAGAAAACCCCTCTCCAAAGAATACACTACCCATTTATTTTGCATGGGTATTGGAAAATAGTTTTATCAGGTGTTAGATATTCTCTGATGTGGACAAGACTATCAGAAGAGATAACCATTTCTCCATAACAATTTGGAAGATTTTAGCATCTAGCCTCTGTCTGCGGGTCTTGGATTTGGGCATGAAAAATTAGTCTGCTATTGTAGTGAAGTATGATGCATGAGGCCCTAAGCTGGAGGCCTAGTGAATAAGTTATATTTTAGGCTGTCACTGCCAGCTTTCACAGATGGTAAGAATTAGTATCACCTTGCTTTTTTACCATGTGTTTTCTGTAAGTATTTTCACCAGA
Organism: Protopterus annectens; assembly: GCF_019279795.1. Taxonomy (NCBI): domain Eukaryota; kingdom Metazoa; phylum Chordata; order Ceratodontiformes; family Protopteridae; genus Protopterus; species Protopterus annectens. The sequence goes on from NC_056744.1 coordinate 952,371,281, forward strand.
CTCTTGAAAACTCTTAGTGCTAGATTAAGGGCCATTGTTTCTTTCAGGCTGGTTTGCCTTTTATCATGAAGGAACTTCATGTGTCCTGTACCTTGAAGTGACCAGTATGGGCATTCCAGTCCACATCTAAGGCATCTGTGGTCAGACTTCCATTACTTTAAGGGATTACAAAGAGCATCATTGTAGTTGGTTAAGAGAGGCTGAGACCATTAAGTTCTATCCTGATGGGTACTGGGGTTCGTGATGTGCACTGGGGTTCCTGATGGGCTCTGGGGTTCCTGATGCGTACTGGGGTAGCAGCATGTATGGTAATGACAGTGATGCTCCCATGTGCTTTACAAATACCACAGAAAAGCTTGTGGAAACAACACTGTCACATGAACTCTGGCTAGGACACCCTTAGGATGGAGGCTGACATGTAGCCTAGGGGTTTCAAAAATATCCAGGTTTACACAGTTGTCCTTGGAGACATCATGCATGAAAAGGACTGTCCCCTTTTGAAGAGACTTGTCCTCTGATAAGAATAACTTGGTTTGACTAGTAAGGTTCCTAAGACCTTCTTTCTTTCTTTGAATTAACCTGGTCTTGGGTAGTGTCAGGGAGAGCCCTATCTTGGGCTTGGGTAGGGTCAGGGAGAGCTCTAGACTGATGAGACAAATGAATAAAGGAGTGCATCAGATCTTTATTTCCACAAATGAAGCTGCTTGCACCAAGCAATTAACCAGATATAGATAAATATGGATGCCCTGGAGACTGAGGTGGGAAAGATTGGTGCTAAGCATGCCATAAATACTATCGAGGTAGTAGACAGGGCAGGGGGCAGATAATTTCACTGAATATTGTTTCCTGCACATGGCTTGTGTGAGTGGAGATATGCAGCTAGGGATCTTTCAGGCAAAGTAATGAAAAGAGCCTGCAGTCAACGGATGGACAGCAGCACTTGCAGGCTTAGCTTTCTGAAGATGGTTACATTCAGAAATGTGTTCAGCTGGGATAAATCTCCTGGATAAAGGCATCCCTTTCTCTTTCTCATTTTGGCTTCCCTGGGAAGCTCTATCTATGGTTCACACATTGCAGTCATTATTTGCTCTGCAAGCTCTTCTTGGTCTGGCAGAAGGAATGCATCCCCTGAAAAGGAGGAAATGATTTGAACTCCCTTTGAGCTTAAGGAAGTAACTGAGTTATCCATTTGTCAGATGTTAGGCTAAACCAATTTGCTTTGAAGTAGGAAAGCCTCCCTTTGAGGATATGGAGGCTGAAGAAACAAAAAAAGCAATGGAAAGGACTACTTGAAGTATACTCAGTGTCATCCACTGGCTTCTCATAGGATCAAGGATCATAGTATCATAGGATAATAGGAGGTTACTAGGCTAATGGCCCCAGGGCCCTTACAAGCCTAGCCAATTTCAACCCATGTTCCCAAGGGTGCCTGGTTCAAGCAGACACTAAAATCAGCAGCTATTACCCCACCTGTCCAGAAGGGAAACAGATGGAACCCCCAGGGTGAATTTCCAGTTATCCATCCGATCATCCAAATTGTGCTTAAATAGGGCCAATGATGAGCTTTATGTAACATGAAAAGGAAACTTGTTCCAAAGGTGGGGTAACCTCTGTGAGACAAATCTGTCTCTTGAGCAAGTTCTGTTGATGCCACGTTCCAGGTTAAGATCCTTTCAGCGAGTGACCTGTGTGCAATTTGACTTGAGAATGTGTATCATTTCCATCAAAGCTAGGTCAGAGATTGCCCTATATGCAAGACACAGGTCTCCTCTGAGCAGTCTGTATGACACAGTGTAAAGCGACAATGATTTCAGTCTGTCTGTATAAGACAGATCTTGAAGACCCAGAATTTTCTTTGTATGGAACCTTTGTGGTCTCTCCAACTGCTGCAGGTGTTTGGAAAGGAACATACCAAAGGGAGTGCTGTACTCTATTATTGGCCTGATGAGAAAAGAGTACGGGGGGGGGGGGTTATAACCTCTTCTTTTCTGGGGGCAATGCCCTTACTTATGAGACGAGCAATATAAAATGCCCTTCTTACCACTCTGGAGACACTGTAATCAAAGTTAAGGTTGCTGTTAACCTGTATGCCCAGATCACTCACCACTGAATGTGTGCTTAGGGAATTGCTATTGATGTGGTATTTTCAGGAACATCATCCTTACCAAAGAAGATGATAATGCATTTTTTGCATTAAGTTTAATACCATTACTTTGGCATCAGTCATTAATCTGCCTAAGACATTCTTGCAAAATGTTGACATCACTAGGGGTTTCAATGATCGCTCCCAGTTTGCAGTCATCAGCAAACTTTGTCAGCAACAGTCCTTTAGTTTTAGCCTGTATTTCAGTTAAGTAGATTCTAAACAGTAGGGTTCCCAGAACCGATCCCTATTGAACACCACTGGTTACAGGTCTGCTGGAGAAGGTGGAGTCTTCTATTTTGAACATATGAGTTCTATCAGTGAGCCACTTTGCAACCCACCTGACAATATAAATGTTGATACCCAGCTGGGTGAGTATCAATGATGCCTGAGTGGGAGATTATGCCAAAGGCTTTGGCTAAGTCTAGGTAGGTCATATGCACAGATTTGCCTTCATCTAGGGCTTTGTTGACTGTCTCAAAGAAGTCCACTAAGTTTAACATGCATGAACTCCCCTTGACAAAGCCAAACTTGGTGAGGTCGAGCATCTGGAAATTTCCTATATCTTTGTTAATAAGGTCCATGATGATTCATTCCATGGCCTTGCAAATAAGGTCATCAGACTAATGGGTCTATAGTTCCCGGGTCCCATGAATGCAACCCTTTTGTGCAAAGGGATGACAGTAGCTGTTTTCCATTCCACTGGGATAAAGCCAGTGCTTAAGCTGTGATTGAAAAGTGTGTTCAATGGTGATGCTAATTCCTGTTTTAACCCATGTAGAACACAGCCCAGGATGTTTTCTGATCCTACAGAGGCTGTGATTTTGGCCTTGGAGAGGGCATTTAAGACCTGCTCCTTTGAGATACTAGGCGGGGGACAGGTATTTGGGATGCTTTGGGGTAAATGTGGCAGGGACAGGGAAGTAAAGTTTTCTCTGAACCTGCCAGCCAGCGGGTTTGCTATAAACCCAGGTTCTATGTATGTAGTACCATTAACTATGAGTTTATCGTAAATCAGGGCCTTACCTTTAAGGTTACAGATGTAACTAAAGAACGCCTTGTGGTTATCTTTAGTTAGGGAAGCTAATTTGGATTCATAGTTAGCTTTGCAGGACTTCAGTAGGAGTTTTATTTGCTTGTTTAAGTTGAAGAGGGAGTGTTTCCAGTTTTTAGACCTTTACTTCCTGCTGTTGTTAGACAGCAATTTCTTTCTCCTATTGTATAGCCAATTAATGGCAGTTGTCCAACAGGCAGGTTTGTTTTTCCTTAAAGATCTTGCTTTGGTTCTATCAGGTACAGCAGAGTCAATACAATTGTACAGGTGCTTGTATAAAGCATTGGTGTATAACTCAGCATAGGTATCTGTTCCATCAGTGGGGGGAGGGGCTATGAAGCTATTTATACCATCACATAAGAGGTTGTAATTGGACCTGGAGAAGTTTGTTCTCTAGTTATTGTAGTTATTGATAAGGGGGGTCTTGTGTTACAGTTACTTCTAGCGAGACTGATTTGTGGTCAGATCTCACCAGGGATGGCCACACACTGGGGGTGGTGCAGCAGTCTTCCATGTTGGTGAGCACCAGGTACAGGATGTTTGAGCCCCTTGTGGGTGTGTCAATCAGCTGGTCCAGGGCATTGGAGTTAACGTATAATTTACCCAGTCTATGGATGGGTAATTAAAGTCACCCCAAATCAGGGTGTTTGGTTGCATCTTGAGTGAATCAAGTTGATCCAAGTAGGCTGAGTGGATGTCCTTATTCATGGAGGGGGTCCTATAGCTGGCAGTGACCTGAAGGGGGGTCTTACCTACAGACAATTGCACCTGAAGTAATTAAAGGGAATCATGCTGTTTAACTAATCTAGAGGTGTATTTATCTTTAATGAATATTGATACACCACCTCCTTTAGTTCTCACACATCGGTTTGTAGTCTGAATGTGTGGAAGGAAATGTAACCTTGTAAAGATGGGGTGCTCTCCACAGCCTTAAACTAGGTCTCAGTGACTGCACAAATGTCGGCATCTTCCAGGGTGAGGACTGCTTCCATTGAGTGCACTTTCCGGTTTAGACTCTTAATGTTCTCATAACAAAGTAGACTTGCTTCCACTCCAGCTGCCTTATTGCCTGCCTCTGCCTTTGCCACCTATTCAGGCTTAATTTTTCACAAAGGCCCTCTTTTATTTGAACTGGCTGACATTTAACTGTTTTCTGTAAAGAGGCCAATGTTTTGTAGGACAATTCTTAATATACCTTGGGATAGGTGGGTGCAAACTATTTGACTGACTCAGTGGTCTTCATCTTCTCTTCTAATTTCTTAAGAATTTCTTTGAATGGAAGAGCATACAACAAGTACTTTCCCAGATGGACATACAAGAGATGCACCTTAACAATATCTGGCAACAGGTGCAGCCAACCATACATATCCTACTGAAAGGCCACTCACACTCAGTGGCATGCTTCCATAAACTACACACCATCTGGGTTAGCTGTGAAATTCTGTTCCTCAGGACCTCATCGGGGATCAATCCTGATGTGGGGAGGGGTTGACATAATGGCTAAGGTCTTTACCTCAGCACTACAAAATTCATGGCTTAATTCTGACCTCTTGTTATTAACTAGGTTTATAATATTTTGCACAATGATAGCCTAGTATTTACCTATGAATTTAATTATGTGGGTTTGGTAATTTAGAAGCTAAAACATTATGGTAGAAAAGAAATGAGCCTGTTCCCTAATCTTTACAATATTCTGTCCTCCTTATCATTGGACAGTGTGTTCTGGGATAGAGACAATTTGAGTCCCATAGCGGCATCAGGAATACTATTGGTAGATCAGATGCTGAGTTTTATACAAATAGTTAGAGTATCTCACACTCTGCAACACCTATACAGCTACTTGAGAAGTGAAGCTTGTGAGTTATGTTGAGTACGCTACCTAAAAGATGTCTTCAATGGCCTGAAATAGTGGACTGGACCACTACAGGCCTCTGTTGTTCTGCACTTAAGACATCTGCTTATTTGACTTAAACACCTCTTTTTAAGCCTCACTGAAAATAATTCCTGAAAAGACAAAGAATTTCTTAAAAGGAACTATCTTCTAGAGGGGAGCCCCATGATACAATTTCAGTATCATTGGTATAGTCACCCAAAACTCTGCATCAAATATATCATAATCCCTTTGCCTATTTCAGACTCTCAGGAATCTTAGGGAGAACACAGACACATATTCCTTGTCTATAGTCAAAGCACTAGGAAAACAGACATAGAAAAAGGGTGCATGGATGTTTTTTCTTGTGGGAACAGGTTTTCCAGAAACCCATATGTAGGCATTCAGAAACCTGTCTCACTAAAACATTCAGAATAACCAGGTGTGATAAACTTTCAGATGGTAACTCAAAAGTTCTTGAAAGACAGATATCTGTTACAGTAGCCTGGAAACTAATATCCAATCAGGAGGTCATGTTCTTTTCCCCAGAAGCCTGATCAGACATATTGGTTGAAATCCCATTGTCTCCCTCCAAATCAGTTAGCACAGGACAGGATGCAGTCAAAGTAGGCCTTGACATGATGGAGTAAAGAGCACAGTGTCAAACTCACTGCAACTTTGTCTGGTACCCTATGCAGTGTGCTGCCGTTCGTTGAAAGGGTACTACTCTCAACTGAAAGTTAAGTAGCAAAAAAAAAGAAATAAAAGATCTTTGAATGAAAACAGTAGCAATGCTTTAAGTAATGATGGGAGTAGAGAGGCTACTACAGGCTTTCACTTCCTGCCTAATGGTCCTTCTACTATTAGTTTCATTAGCTAATCCATTTCTGGTGTTCTGCCTATCAAAATGCTGGGACTCAGAATACTGAATCTCAAAAAGCCAGAAAAAAAGACTGAAAATATAAAAGAGTGAATACCTAATGCTACTCCTCTCTTTTTAAATTGTTTTTTGCACCCCCTGCACCCCCAGAACACACACACACACACACATATATATATATATATATATATATATATATATATATATATATATATATATACACATATACACACCGACTATGAGGCTGCCATATTCCAGAGAAAAGGTAATATTCCAAGAAATGACAGTCTCAGTTTTGGTATGCATAATTCTGAATTTTTCATCATCAAGTTCCACATTACTGGACTCTGCATTCTGAACCTGACATTTTAAACAGTTAACTTTTGGTAGCACCTTCCCTTGTTAGGAGTTGTTTTTTGTGAGTATCTCTATATGATTCTACCCGAGGAGGTGTAGATTTCCCTAATGATAATGCCACTAGAGTTTTACATTAAAAAAAAAAGCCCATCAATTCTGTGCCTACTGAAGGAGTGCTTTCCTATTAAAATAGTTTAGTGCTTGTAGATTGAGACTCTGTTGTTCTCCTTAGACAAAATGAGCTATTTAATTTTGCAATACAACAAGGACCTTGCTTGCCCAGTAAAATGGATTTTACGTTGAAAGATAAACTCTCATTAACTTGTAAGTTGTAGTCTTTGTTAGGACATGTAAAAGGATAAGACAGAATCATATTCAGTTGGAAAATGTGAATACCTTGTAAAGTTATATGTGTTATGTGTCAGTCTTTGACAAGCATCCTATAGCATGAACTAGCTCTATAATCTTGCAGCTTTTTCCTATTAGCAAATCATTACAACAGTATGGGGAGCATTCTGCTACTGTTCTGCTAAGGTACATATGAGAACAAAACCTTTTACACCCCACAGGGTACCACCATGCTCATTGATAATCCATTATTTGCTCTATCTTCCCATCAATAATTATACATTCATTACAGCCATTACAGCTGTACAGGGGAGCAATCATCTACTATTATTCATGTGAATGGCTGTCCCACTTCATGCAAACAAGCATGAATCTCTGCCTTGGCCTTGCTTCTCTTAAACGAATCTTTAACTTTTGTACACCATCTGTTTTTCTTCATTATCTTCTGTGATACCCACAGATGTTATGGGTGAGGAGTGCCTGCATTCCTAAAAGCCTCACAATACTCCAGTAGTTGATATTGCTCCAAAACACTGCATGGCATTTCAGGTGCTGTCTTGCCATGTATCTGTACTGGAAACAATCTTTACAACAATCAAAACTCCAAAGTAATTGTATCTTATGCATGACTACCCTACTTAAAGTCATTAATAATGACCCATTATAATTTCTGTTAATAAGATTATATGTTGAGTAAAAAAAAAATGCATGACAACT